>NC_136513.1:75100892-75133392 GCF_053919585.1 Euprymna scolopes | reverse complement strand
CACTAAAGAAACGCATTTTCATCCCAATCGACGATATAATGGAGATGTTAACCTTCTATGTAGAAACCACATACTTCGTGGTGGGATCTGATATATATCGGCAGGAAGAAGGTTTGGCGATGGGATCACCATTGTCTCCAGCACTGGCCGATGCATACATGTAATACTTTGAGGAAATGACATTAGGATCAACACTACTAAAGCAAACAATGTGGTTGCGGTATGCGGATAACATTCATAATCTAGCCTCACCAGGAAAAGGGTTCAAACATTACTGAACAATGTGAACTCTATTCGTCCATCTGTACTTTTCACAACGGAAAAAGAACATAAATGTTGTTCCTAGATGTGTTGATAACCCGCACTCGTAAAAAGTCATCCGTATACTAAAAGGTAACATAGTTAAAAATGTTTTAGTAGTGTCCTGGCATTATCCGAGTAACTCATGAAATAAAGGAAATATTGCCTCAATACCACCCAAAAAAATAATAGTCCGTAAAAATGTCCTAAATTCGTAACTGTCTAAGGTTTAAAAATAAAATTGAATAAAAAAAAGAACATTATCTAAATAATTATCCCTGAATTTATTAGTTCTTTTTAGGAATAAGTATCCATAGATTTATATCCGGGAAATAGTTCTGACTACGTATTGAGAAAGTCAAAGAAAGTTCTGACTTTGACCGAAATAAACAAGAAACGCACTGTTACTTACAATGTAACGAAGCCACGTACACATATTCTAATTAGCCAGATATGGCGTAAGCGTGACGTCAGAGAAATGTATATATATATATATATATATATATATATATATATATATTTAAATGAAATATATACACACACACACATATATATATATATATATATATATATATATATATATATAAGAGGTGGATGTAGTTTGCTTGAAGCATTGTATAGTATGTAGTTAAATGAAATGTATAGAAGGCGGTACAATGCAGAGGTAACGGAAAGACACAATGAGAAGCAGGTGAGAAAGTTTTATTATTACAATTTACAAATACATGTGTACATATTCATGTATTTCATATGCACATTATATTTATATTTGCACCGTGATTACTTGGGAAAGTTGGTCTGGTGGTATATCCGTGTTATATAATATTTCGAGAAAGATCTTCTCGTCAGATATATATTTAACCTTAGTTCAAACGCTGTTGAGGAGATCTTTCTCGAAATATTATGTAACACGCATATACCACCAGACCAACTTTCCCAGTTAATCACGGTGCAAATATAAATATAATGTATAAATGAAATACATGAATATGTACACATGTATTTGTAAGTTGTATTAATAAAACTTTCTCACCTGCTTCAGCTTGTATCTTTCCGTTACCTCTGCCTTCTACACCACATTTCATTTGACTACATACTATACAATGCTTCAAGCAAACTACATCCACCTCTTATATATATATATATATATATATATATATATATATATATATATATATATATATATATATACAGGGTTACCCCAAAAAAGCTAAATGGAGGCCATCTAGAATATATGCTGTAGAACGGGGAAAAAAGGCCTGAGACTCTAGTGTTTTGATGTGATGTTTTGAATATAATAAACTAGTTATGACCAAAGTTTCATTTCATTCGGGCAAAACACTAAGAAACAGGGCCTTATTAGAGTTGAGGCCCGTCTTGTTTTCTGTTTGTTTGTTTCTTTCTTTCTTTGCGAGACTTTTATATACAACCTTGAGTACGAGTTAAAATGTAATAACTACGTTACAACAAAAAATATTTTTTCTAATCAGTTAGATACATCGATTTCCGTTCTTTAAATAATTTTCTGATCCCCTTATCTCTTCTAGAACTTTTCATTTGGGATTTTTATAAACCTTTTCATTTTACCTTAACTTATTTATTAAGGATTAGATTCGACTCAGTATGTGGTTAGTTATGGGCTTATTAAAGGTTTGATTAAATTTAGGTTAGAGTTAATTTAGCGTCAGTTTAGAATTAGTAAATAGTTGTGTTATGGTAAGATTAGAGTTAGCTTATTGTTAGTTATGAACTTTATTCTAGTAAATTTAGAGTTTAGGGTTATATTTTGATAAAATATCGTTCAGGTAAACACAGTTCGTCTCGTATTGTGTAGAAGTACGAAAACTACATCACAGTTTAAAATTATATACAAAATAAACAGTTTCTTTTGATGCGTAGTGTTCTTTAATTTATTTCATTGATTCATATTCGTAATTTCGTTACGACAGTAAAAATTTTAAATACTGATTCTAATAACAAAATATACAGTCTTCTATGTATATTTTAAGAGAGGAACATTTCTAAATAATAACTCGAATAATAATATCGAACGCTTCTAACATTTGAAAATCTATCGTATTGGAAAAAATTTCTCTCTAGTAGGTACGTTAAAGTTGTTGTTGATAACCAAAAGCCTGAAGCACTGAAGTATTAATGCCAGCGATCATTCGTTGACGTCTATGTAGAAAACAGTCAATGACAGCATTTTGAACAGCCTTTATGATGAGGAATTTTTGCTGTTTACTTTTGTAAGACTTAGAGCACTTGGTGCAATATTGAATAGTTGTTTTTTTACTTTTAATACATCTAAACCCACGCTTACTTGCTTCATCATTAACGTTTGATTTTCTGATTTACTCTGATTAATATGAATGTGTCTCTCATTGAGGAAACACCCTGCTTTGGTAAACCTCTAGGACTAACTCTCACGTCAGACCTTAAATTGAAAACTTACATCAAATCCATTGTTTGATTAGCTTGAAAAATTGTTGGATTGTTTTCATACATCATCATTTTGTGATCGCAGTCAAGATGACGAAGTTCAATAAACCCCATCACCTTTTAATCTGGCTGCTAACATGTGTGCATGCCATCACTGCAGACATTGAGAAAGCAGGAGGACTGACCTGACCTTCCACTTTCATACAGCGCTTTAGTAGTCTCAAATGGTCACTCATCTGGTATTGGCCATGCTCAGCGTTGCTTAAATTCGGTCATCATCATTGTAGCATTTCACTCCATCTTTAGACCCACCGTCTGACAGTGTCTGGGGCATCGTTTAGGTCCACATCGGAGCATGCCTCGTTTAAGGGACAGCCTATGGGCATGCGTTCGATATTCTGCACGTCGGCGCCGCAGTTTCACTCTTTGACTGTGCCTAAATCAAAACGTAGATTCCATGAACAAATATTCTTTCTTAGAACTGCATGCCTGTGGAACTATCTTCTGTTTGTTTGTTTCTCAGCTGAATACAACTTGGTTGTCTTTAAATCTAGCATAAACAAATTCTTGAAGAACCCTCCCCTTTAAGAAATACAATTTACCAAATTTCCACCACTAACGATTACTACGACATTATCCAATTGATTACTATATACTCAATAACCCTTATCTTCGAGTGGCCTCCGGGCATTGATAAGAGGTGACTCCTATGTGAAAAAGGAAAACCGAGAGTCCTGTACATAGCCCCAGTTGTGCAGAATGATCCGTGTTTTGGTTGGTTGGTTGTTTTTGTTTTACGGCATATCAACCTTTTTCAGGTTATTTAATGCCGAATCTAGTTATTTTGAGAAACGATTTTTAATGGAGTATATTTGTTTTTTAAGTCGGATTCTATTTAACCCATAGTTGAGACCCTAACAGGTACTACCACTCCGGGTCAGAGTGGACCTGGGAGATATGGCAATTAAAGGGTGGATCCAAACTCCCCAAGGCCCGCAAGGTGAGGCCTCACCATCGGATATAGTTTAAGGTCATACCCAGGACCCCGTGTTTTGGGTAACCTTCGTTCTGTTATGTAGCTGTCAGATAACGCCGGTTCGAAAATAATTATTCAGAATCGGGTTTATATATATATATATATATATATATATATATATATATATATATATATATATATATATATATATATATATATATATATATATATATATACAGGGTGTCCGTAAAGTTACTATACAGTCTTACAAGTTACTATACAAACATCCTGTAATATATTAACAGTACAGTAAGTTTTCCAATATCGCTTCAAAATAAATTTGCGCTCTTCCAAAGTTAGCTTGCGTGGTATGCTTGATTAAATAAACCTGTAAAAAAATAAATATTAACTATTAATACAAATATAATACAATAAAACAATAAGACTGTATAGTAACTTTACGGACACCCTGTATATATATATATATATATATATATATATATATATATATATATATATAGTCTTGGAAGTTTTTAACCTTTAAAACTATACAAAAAAATATTTTTTATCATTCGTTAGAAAACCATCTAGTCAGTAAGTCATTTAATCACCTGCAATCACTGCATCAACTCGCTCTCGAATTTACTATAATACCAATAATTTATTTTTCAAGGGATCATCAGTTGTTTACCATGAAACACTGTTATATATATATATATATATATATATATATATATATATATATATATATATATATATCCATTTATCTGTCTTGCTGAAGAATAACAATTGTGGAAAACAGTAAAGTTAGCGAACTTTATAGGTGTAAGGAATAGTCCGAGCGTCATGATTTGACATAGATCTAACTCTATGACTGGCCCGAACTTGAAACGGGAATTAGGTGTATGGAGCTGGATCTGACGTGTCAAATGTTCCGGTCTGGGGACATTTAGTAAATTTGAGGAGTCGGTTTCTAGACACACAAGGGAAAACATGTGAGATCAAGGTCTCCTCAAAACAGGGCAACGATTTGTCGGCATGCCAAAACGCCAATCAACTCCATAATATCTGTGGAATGGAATAAGAAATATGAAAAAAAAACATTCATTGTTTTGTGTTCGTTTGGCATACGTTTGTCTTGGTTGACATAATAAACTCCAAAGATGATCACTGAAAAGTTCTCCACAGCGAAGGTAGCAAAGCAGAATCAGGTATTTCGTTACGTCATGTTTATGTATTTGTGTTATATGTTCACACGCACGCACACACACGCACACATACACACACACAGTAAGCTAACGATCACGGCCTGATTAAATAGTTAAGGAAAAGAGTACACAAGTGCATAAGATAACAATCAGATAATTGTTTTTGTTACAGTTCAGCCCCAGCTGAGTGTTACCCACGCTTTCTGAGGGAGTTCATAGCCGACTGAAAGTTCTTCTTTCGGTGCCAAAAGAGCCCTGTTGTTATTGTCTTTGGCGGATGCGTTTCAGCAATGCAGGCGGAAGGACGCGTGATAGTGACAAAACTCTTGCAGGATGGCAGTTGCTTCGGTGATTTGATGATCACTATTGTGTCAACGTGCCAAATCACTTTACCGCTTCACAAAGTACCTCGATCCAATCCTTTACTTGTATAAGAGTTAAATTCGTCCTAAGATTGAGTACTGAAACTGCATTTAGAGAATTCTCACATAGAGTACATTCTTCTGTCTTGAAAGAGGGTAAAATCGACTTCAAAATCTAGAGGACATGATCTCTCCATTTCCCTACATCCCCTTTCTCACAGAAAAGACGTTGCTAGTCTTTCTCTACTCTATCGTTATCTCTATTGTAGATGCTTAACTGAGCTGTTATCTTTAGTTCCTCCTTGTACAACATTCACAGCAAAACTCCACCAACTACAACCATTGTAAATAATTTTCTTTCTCCTTCGGTTTCCATACCAAAGTCTATTTCAAAGAACTGTCCATATGTGGAATGCAATACCATGTAGTTACTTCGCAGCAGAATACAACATGGTCGTTTTCAAGTCAAATTTTAACAAATTTTTTGTACAGCTGTTTGCCAAAACAATTAAAATTTGACTAATGCCACCAATGGTTTGCAATCTTTCAAAGTGTTGCTCATCACGAACAAAAAATCATTAATCCTCCTCCTTGAGTAGCTTCCATTTCTCGATAAGCGGTGACTTGTTGCCGCGTGTATTTGTTTTTCGCGAACCCATTTTTTACTTTATCCACTTTCTTTAAAAGCTGCATTTTTTTAGATAAACTTGTTAGCGATTCTTTCTTTGACTTCAAAGAATTTTCAGTCTTTAAAAGTCATGGTGTAATTGGAGTCGTTTTAAATGTGTTTAAGTCGGTTACAAATTCCCTGTTTAATCTGACACACCGAAGAATAAACGAAGGCAGAAACCTTCGATTTTTTTATTTCGATTAACAACGAATTCCAAAGTAATCGCTTCAAATATTTGGGGGGTTTTATTCGTGTTACTGTAATTTCATCATCATCATCATCATCATCATCATCATCATCATCATCATCATCATCATCATCAGTTGCCAAGGTCACTGGAAAAATGGCAGGATCCTTCTACCGCTCCAGTAGATATCTCACTCCTGATGCAATTCTCTATCTATAAAAAAAGCTAGGTGCGTCCAACGATGAAGTACTGTTGCCACATCTGGGCTGGAGCTGCTAGAAGCAGCTTATCCTGCTTTGACAGAGATCAAAATAGACTTCGTAGCTTAGTGGGGATGCCCTTTTCTTTTCCCTGCAACATCTTTCCCACATAAGAGACGTTGCGAGCCTGTCTCTGCTTTATCGTTATTTTCATGGCAAGTGCTCGTCTGAGCTTCAATCTATGGTTCCCCCGCCAAACATTCACGAAAAACACTCGCCTAACAAGAACCACTACCAATAGTTTTCCACACTCTTTATATGTGCCTAAACCTAAATGCAGATTCCATGAACAGAGCTTCTTTCTTAGAAATGCACGCCTGTGGAACACTCTTCCGTTTGCCTGCTTTTCAGCTGACTACAATATGGTTATCTTCAAGTCCAATGTAAACAAGTTCTTGATGAACCGTCCCCCTATGTAAACCAATGTACAAAAATTCCACTACTTATGTTTACTATGCTATAATCACATTGACTAATGTATACTCATTAAGCCTTATCCTCGAGTGGCCTCCAGGCCTGATGTTGTGATTCCTGTGTAAAAAATCAAAAAATAAAAAGTACTTCTGATTCCTGTCTTCCTTTTTATTTTCTTCATGTCATTTTATTTGTCTTGGAATATTTTCTTCTTTCGTTTACATATTTCCGTTCATAATAGTAGATAGTGGTTGAATCAACATAAAGTTGTTACGAGGCGAAAAAGATAGACAAATAGCTTCGCAAGAGATGTGTTACGTGTTTTTCAGATATTACTCAATCCTTGTGTAGCATAAAAAGGAAGCTCTCTTTTGGGGAGATGGGGACTTCCTCGAGAATTGTTATATGGTTGTAGAACAGAGGATGAATTAGTTGCTATTTATCTATCGATCTATCGATCTAACTGTCTATCTAATTCGAAGTAAACAATAAATGATATGGGAAACTATGTTTTGCTAAAAGTTGTCAAAACATCTTGAGATGTAAACTGGACAAGTTACACCGGAAGAGAGTTGTCCAGCATCAGAAGTACGTGTCTGTTGTCACGTGTTCTGGCTGTGCGGATTAGCTGAGAAAACAGATGAGTTGGAATTTGGATGTCGAGCAGGACGGATGAGTTAACAGTTGTCTTCCCCCACCCCTTGGGAGGGAGCTGACGTGTCTCAAATTGGACACTAGGAGAAACCCACAAGCAAAGATATTCACTTCCCATTCTTCTGCGATTGATACCTGGGAAGTAATAAAAACTAAACCAACCATCGTCTTGGAGTTGAAATGCATTCGTCCAAAAACAGATGAAATTCCCAGGTGAACCAAAAGACCAACGACGCAGTTTAAAAGTTGATGAGGTATGTCGAAATATATGTATGTGCTTATCTTATGTCTGACACACACGCACGCAGCGCACTTAGACGATCACAAAACGTAAATAGGTTGTATGAGTAACAAATGGTTCAGATACTAAATAACCCCAATATACACCTTTAGTAACACGACACACAATCATCGTCAATGTGCACATCATGTTATTCCTCCGGGGAGGTGGTTGCCGCACTAGGAGGTAACCACAGTTCTAGAAATGTTCTCACGACATATATATATATATTAACACAACTCCATAACGTTGCAGAATTAACCTTGTGGGAGATTTGCCACGTACTTGTTGGAAGGTGCGCAACGTCGGGCTGGCGCAGATAATAAATATGTCGGACTTGACTATTCAACAGTGTTAAAGGCGGGGGGTTTCGATCCGATATAGTTTATGTCATTGGGTACACAGTGAAAGGTCAAACCTAACTGCTGTTCGCAGAATTGAACAAATATATATATATATATATATATATATATATATATATATTTCACTCGCTTTGTTTTCTTAGAGTGTATGTATCTCTTTCTCCCTTTCTTTCGTTCTTTTCTTTTTTATCAGCCTTTTCTCTTGCAAAGTGAAAGAATTTTTTGTTTTAACGGTTGAAGTTTGGACTTCTAACAAGACGGGTCGCGTGTCAGCGACGCCCATAGCAGTTTTGCGCCGGCTGATAAAAGACGTGGATCTACAATCAAATGTCCTTTTAATTGTTAGAATATAAATAATTCTATTTTTTATATAAAAAACACGCGTCCAATTCGGACCCAAATGTTCCTGTTATAAACAATGGCGATAAAACTCTGCCCATTATAACATCAAGAAGAAACTCACGAGTAGATGTAGCCAACGTCAAATCAACATTAATTCACTCTAGTGATTCATCCTTGAGGTAACTATCCTTTGTTGAACGTAGCTATCGTCAATGTGCACATTGTGTTATTCCCCCGGGGAGCTGATTGCTGCGCTAGAACGTAGCGACAGTTCCAGAAACATTCCCACAACAACCTAAGTAAACCTCCCCGGCAATATATCGTTTACGAGCGGGACCTGCGGAAATTCCACATGGGACTCATTCATATGTAATATATTGATGCTGGCATTCTGTAGATGTTCAGCGTAAATGGAGACATTCTGATATTATTGTAACTCTTTAGTTAAAACTGTAAAAGTATTTATCGAGGCTAGCAGGGACGCCCGGCAAAGCCCGGTTGTAAAGTCTGCTTAAATATATTTTAATTCTTGCAGATTTCTTATATATTACTACAGAGATCGCTTTTTGTATATTATAAAGTTGCGAGTTCAAAAATCAAAGAAATATATCCATATGACTTCGGTGCATCAGCTTGAATCGAGACCAAAACCAAAACTTCTGAAAAAATATATGTATACCAATCGAAACTGAAATAAAAACTTATGAGAGATTCTTGGTAAAATTATTTATAAAAAAAAATAGATGACTTGAGTGCCATCAGCTTTAATTGAAACTGAAACCAAAACTTATGAAGAATTCTTAGTAAAAATATGTATTACAAGAAATGATAGTAGATAACAATTAAACGACAGTCACTCGGATGTAAGCGTGACAAAGAAAATAAATAACGCACACGTTATCCTATTAATATATAGATCTGTCGCCCTCCGCATTAAAGTTTACTTTCTCCTATGTGACAATCAAACAAAATACATCTGAGTTCATGCACATATATCGTTATTAATGCAAATGAAAAATCATAAAAGCAGAATTAACTCCAACCTCGTGAACCGCCCTTTCTGTGGCTGAAGGCAACTGAAATTAATGTTCCAAAGAAAAAAAGAAAAAGATTATTTTTGAATTTGAAGAAAGACTATCTATTAAGATTTCGACGTCGCCTTATCTTCCGGATATCTACGATCATTAGCCCCTAAGATGCAATCAATCTGGGGTCATTGCTGTTCGTTCTAAAACGTTAATCTCTCTCTCTCTCTCTCTCTCTCTCTCTCTCTCTCTCTCTCTCTCTCTCTCTCTCCCTCTCTTTCTCTCTTTTTCTCTCTTTTTCTCTCTTTCTCTCTCTCTCTTTCTCTCTCTCTCTCACACACACTCACATTTTGGGAGCCATGTGAGGTTATTTCCTTTCATTTAAAAATATCAGAGATCTTAACTATTTTTAGAAATAGCAAATTTGCATTCATTTCGGTTTCGATTATAGCTGATCACCCAAATCCTTTGGATATATTATTTTCATATTTGAAATCGCCACCTCCCCGATGTGCATATTGACGATAGAACGTTCAACAAGAGATCGTTACCTCAAGGATGAATCACTAGAGTTAACTAAGGTCGATTTGACATTGACTACATCTATTGGTGAGTTTTATTGTTATTGCTGATAACAGAAACCGTTGGGTCGGAATTGAACGCTGGTTGATTTTTATATAAGTTATCTGTATATTTTCTTCATTAGAGAAATTCCCAGCAAATAAAACGGGTGTCATGACCGGAAATCAAAAGCGAAACCAAAATAGAAAATAAAATAAAACATTGATATCTTCAGAACTATTTGGATTTTTTCATGAATGCAACCTAAAAATTCCTATACATTTACGATTAACACACTATTTTTCAAAAGATGCATTTTAACATCAAAGATAATAAAAATTAATGAACAGCGTTTGAAATTATTTTTAAATATTTTTTTTAGCTTTAATTGCGTATTTGGCCTGTATATCAAAAATGTGTATAAAAAAGAACATACGTAATATGGTATTAATAGGCACGAAATGACGTAGGCCCTTCCAATCTATCTTCGAAAGCACTGTGTATTCTCTCTCTCTCTCTCTCTCTCTCTCTCTCTCTCTCTCTCTCTCTCTCTCTCTCTCTCTCTCTTTATATATATATATTTATACACACACACATACACACACACATATATATATATATATATGAATGACTACTAAATTTTATCATATAAATTAATATATGAAAATATAATTTTATGCGTAAATTTTACGTATTTACTTCAACAGTGCTCAATACATAAGTAGAGCTAGGTAGTAAGTTATAAAAATATATATGGCAATTAAACTGCACAGAATATTCCGCGTGTCAATCTCGCGATAATTAGTCACAAAAATGGAACGCAGAATATTCTCTCTAGCCTAATTTCCATATATATGTTTATAACTTACTATGTATATATGTATATATATATGTATATATATATATATGTGTGTGTGTGTATGTGTATATATATAAATATATGTATATATATATTCCTCAAAATATTTTTGAAAAACTCTTCACATGAGGTGTTTCCCAATTTTCATTCCTATATTTTTATATTTCCTGACTAAAACTCATAAATTTTTAGTTTCATCTGATGCAGTAACCGAAAAATGCAAAAAATGCTAATATCTAGCATACCTATCTCATTATTTTGCTAACAGTTTTCCTCGAATGAGAAAAATAAGCATTCGTTTAAACTTAGATTAAGGATTACCTAATACGCTAGTTTTGGAATATTCTTTCAAATATTAAAAACTACTGGTATACTTCTATTTTACAGCTTCGTCCTTACTATTATATATATTTATATCTATAAAAGTTAAATTGTTTGCGTGTGTGACTGCGTGTGTACATTTCCTTACTAAACTACTCAATTTTCAGTCTACAGACTCGAGATTTACCTTAAGGGTTAATGAAATTTGGATAAATCTTTTTAATCAGTTTTCGGTCAGAAATTTGGCTGTCAAGGGGTCAAAGTTCAACAATTTGACCTGTGAAAAGTCTACCAAATTCCTCTGCCAATTTTGGGTCTAAACACTTGAAATTTTAGATGTAGGTTGTTTTAACAGGGATGAAAATTTTAATTTGATTTGAGCCCAAAACAATAAATGTTAAGGGATCAAAATTAAAAAAATTGACCTCTGCGGTCTCTACCAAATTACTCCTTTAATTTTTAATCTAAACATTTGAAATCTTACATTAAGTGTATTTAGATATGGGAAAAGCTTTGGGGGTGCAAAATATTGCTCCCAAGAGGTAATAGTCTAAAATTTTGCATAAAACGTAATCAGACATGCAGTAAGTTTTTAATCAGTTTTTGAGCGAAAATTTGGCTACCAAGAGGTCAAAGTTTACAGAGTTGACCTTTGCAGATTCTACCAAACTTCTTCGCCAATTTTGGGTCTAAAGACATGAAATTTTAGCTGTAGGTTCCCTGGACATGAGTAAAACTTTTAAATATATACATATATACATATGCACATAAAGTTATAAGCAGTACATAAGGCGAGCAAAGCCTGGCTGAAGTTCTAATATATATATATATATATATATATATATATATATATATATATATATATATATATATATATACACGTCTACTGGGTAAGCTGTTTCTACCAAACAACAATATAATCTGTGGTTTGCTCGTTTCATAACAAGTTTCTGTTACTGCTTTTATAGCATATATCCCTCTTTCTTCATTCTATTTCAGCTTTTAACGAAAGTCAATTGAAAGCATGTATAGTGTTAAATAGTGTGAAATTATTTTAATTTCAATAGTTGATAGCACAATATTAATGTGATAGAAGAAACGACTTAGCATTTCCGAGTCATGGCACGGTCACATTTTGTGTTTCAATCTCAATTAGAAGATGAAAATGATATTATATTAATACGGGAATACCTCTGGGACGATTCTTGTGCCTTTATTATTTCTGATATTCATAAATATTCTTTAATTACATCGCGTCAGACGCATCTGTATTTGTGATGGTACAATGCATTGTAAGGGGCATGATAAAAACGAACACAGCCTTCTTAGAAAACGACCTTTAATCTGTAGTGGAAGTAAGTGAGTGATAGCATGCATTGATACTAAGCTTAAGCTGGTTTCAATTAACGCCTTCTCAACCACCGATAGTCATGTTTAATAACACTATACCGGAGAGCTTATCCTTCAAACTCTTGGGCAAAACATTTGCATGCAACAAGAAATAAAACAATGATATTTAGGACATTGCTAAGGCTGCTGCAAAGAACACCTGTTCCCTCTATCGTACTAGAAAATTACCCACACCTGAACGTATACTACATCTTTACAAATCTACCATTCGGAGTAGTGTTGCTATATCTAAGCTTGTGATTTCTCTACTAGTCTCTGCTTCTTAGATATAGTCCCCAAAACAGTTTCCAGTGTAATAACTCCCGCGTTATAAGCCAAGCTCCTCACCCTCTCCTTTTTTCTCAATATTGCGACCTTGTAATTGTTTTACAAGTGCGTCTGTGGAATGTGTACAGATGGACTTGTGCTCCCTTGGCGTACAAGGTGCTTTCAATGCGTTTTCAGACTTTTTGTACAGACATTTAAAACTAAGTATACTTGGGACAAAACTTTGCGCAAATGTTCCACATTTTCAGTTGCTCGCGAATAATTACGTGTACAGTTTTCACACTAACAGAAAACCGTGCGCTTATTGTCTCTATAAGGTTACCATTCGCCCATGTATAGAAACATAGTGATCCTTATCCATAAAATCTTTTATTTGGCCAATCAACTCCGATGTTATGATTTTCTTACTTCTCCAACACCTCCCCATTTCTCACAGATTTTGTGTCTTCCTTGAATCTCTTATACCACCCAACAGCTGATGCTCGATTCATACAATAAGGTCTAAAAGCAGTCTGAAGCATTTTGTATATTTTTGTTGCATTATTCCAGGAATTTTATTGCATGCCGTTCTTCTAAAGTGTCCTCGCGTCCTGATTGCATTTTTGAAATTAACCAGTTCTGATGATCAGGCTTTAGTAGGGTGTATTCTAATTCCTGTTATAGCTGTTCTTTTGAACCTGAAATCATAAGAGTTGATCAGTCATCCCATAAGACGTATAGCAATAACATACTGAATTTTCAAGAGTCTATGACAATTTTAAATGACTGTACTAAAAAAGTGTTGAAACGTATTGAAGGCACCTAGTGTAAGGTGTCTGTTAAAGGGATGAACTTGCCCTAACATGATATAAATAATGAATCTGAAACTTCATTAAATTTTGTAACATTGTTTGCCTTTTCTTTAATTTTCAATATCAAGTAATATCACTTTTTTGAAGTAAAAATGTTGTGATACCTTACGGGTATTTATATTTTCGAAGTATATCGGGGGTAGTAAGAAAACTCAAATAACACGAGCCAATTTTTTTTTCAACGTCTTAATTAGACTCAGCTAGCATTGTTCATTTTCTCTTTTGACACGGAGAAAGTAGAGGAAAAGTTTCTATAAGCCTATCTATAAGCCTACACACACACACACACACCCACACACCCACACACATATATATATATATATATATATATATATATATATAATAGTAGGTCGCCAGGCGTTACCCAGTCGTAAGATACATTTAAATATGATATCTTAATTCATGCAGTACGTTTTTATTATTAAAGAGATAATTTTCTATCGACGATATATATATATATATATATATATATATATATATATATATATTAGTTTTGATTGCAATACCATATATACTATATATACTGGCTTGAGACAGTTGTTTGTCTAGCCGCACTGATGAGCTGTGAAACAGCGAAACAAGACTGTATGTGGATGACTATATATATATATATATATATATATATATATACATACGCACATACACACACACGCACACACACGTACACACACATAGAAGGTGAAAAAAACGGGCCTAAGAAACGGGGGCTAATTAGAATTGGGGCCCATTTTTTGGTGTCACCCTGTATATATATTATTTTTATTTACATAGACAAGTATTACATATTCGCTACACTAAACATGCTAATATTTCGGAGCAAATTGGTTTATTTACAAAAACAATTGTTCCTCATCAGGCGAGAGAAATAATGTCCATATCTGCTATTCTGAGCATGTGAAATATACATTTTTCATTAAAAAAAAATAAAATACAAAATGCTTACTTAGAGTGAGAGTATCATTATACCAAGTGACATTTAGACTTCAAAATAGATGGCGGTGTTTGGAAGAGAATTCCTTATGCTAAAAAATCACATACACTTCTAGAATAGTGATTCCTAGGTTATCATGGTATTTTAAAGTATGAAAATGATGTTATTTCGTTTTTTGTTTCTTTTTGTATTTAATATTTTATCTTTCTATTTTAAGCGGTCCTCCGCTCTTGGTCACAAAAAAGTATCGAAATGAAAATGAAAGGCGTTGAAAAAAAAACTGAAAATTTGTGATTTGGGCAGCGTTCATTCCTTGCAAAAGTGTTCGAAAGAGCTCACATGAATTATGTTTGCCTTTTGTGGAAGAAGAATGTTGCAAGGTATTAGCATTTAATTCCATCTGGAAAGAGAGACACAATTGATTTCAATGTGTATAATATATTCACCTGTCACTTTTTTAAGGTAAAATCACCCGATCGCGAAAGACAAGTGGCAAGCAAGCAAGGTCCATAGAGTTTATACACACACACACACACACACACACACACACACATACATATATATAATGGATGATTTGTTTATCCCGTCTATAGAAACAATTTTGTAATGATTTAAGCAAATACTCCCGAGGTTGAAATAATAAAAAATATATTTAGCTCTACCAACGTACTGAGCACTTTTTTCCTTGTTTACTTTACTAATTATACCTCTTAATATATATATATATATATATATATAAGAGAAAGAAAATTAAAACTGTAAGTTGAACTTTACAATCAAAATTTATTGTTCGACCGAATACTCCAAAAAACAATTTACAAAGTCCTTATTTCGTGGAGTTTCAAAGAATGCTATGTTTATTATTATTCTCATCAGAGGACATAAAGAAATCAGCAAATTATATTTGTAGCAATGCTAGAATTTGCTACTTAAGACATTTAGTGAAACCGCAATTTATTTTAGTTATTAATTGCCAAATAAAAAATGAAAAAATAAAAAAAATGAAAAAATATTGGATATGTAAAAAACTAATATAAAAACAAACCACGCATAATATTTCAGTTTGAATAAAACTCCTCTAGAGTTGATCCAAAAATCAAAATAGCTCTTTAGATAGAATGTATTCCAAGATAAATCCAGCGTGACGATGCATATATTCCAATCGGAATATATGCATCATCACGCTGGATTTATCTTGGAATTCCAATCGGAATATATGCATCGTCACGCTGGATTTATCTTGGAATACATTCTATCTAAAGAACTATTTTGCATTTTCGATCAACTCTAGAGGAGTTTTATTCAAGCTGAAATATTATGCGTGCTTTGTTTATATATTAGTTTTTTACATATCCAACATTTTTCATTTTTTTTATAATAAACTCTACTCTACTCTCTATTGCGTATTGAGCAATTTTAATTCGGTTGGGATTAAATTTTCTATATATAAATACTGTTATTTATATTAGTTTGAGGTTTACCATTGTGTATATCAGGTAAACACTACATCCCTTTGTTTTCATTATTGACTCTCCACCTCTCTGACTCTAGCTCCATATCACAACATTTGAAGGGACATGGCTTCCACCATTCGGAATTTCGAAGAATTATGGTAGAAAATACAAGAGTATTGCAAAGTGAGAGAAATGTAAATAGGCTAAGAATACTCGAAGCATTGTACATTAAAACAAAGAAGCCTCAAATAAACATTTGAAATTTTATTTAAAGCTTGGTTGTTTTTGTTTTACGGTATATCAACCCTTTTCAGGTTATTTAATGCCGAATCCGATGATTTTGAAAAAAAATTTTAATAGAATATATTTGTTTTTTTGCAGGTCAGTTTCTATTTAACCCATAGTTGGGGCCCTAACAGGTACTACCACTCCGGGTCAGAGTGGACCTGGGAGCAATGGCAATTAAAGGGTGTCTCCACACTCCCCAGAGCCTGCAAGCTGGGGCCTCACCATCGGATATAGTTTAAGGTCATATCCAGGGCCTTTTACATAAAGGGTATTCAGAGATAGTGCAAGCTTTTTAATCGGTTTGGATCGAAAATTTGAGCTACAAATATATAAATGTATGAATGTATGTTTGCATGTCTGCCTAAAACTTTCGACACAGGCGACAAATTTTCACAAGATTAGTATCGTTTTGAAGCTCGACCCTTCAGACGACAAATACCGAAACATTGGCTAAAAACATTAATTTCTTCACCCTCAACTGGGCACTTTTCTACAGTGACGGATCCCTTGTTTTCACCGATATTTTCGAAAGTCATCCCGTCTTTTCGATTGTCTAGCCTTAATTTAAAAATGAGTCACTTCCGCTTTGGCGGTGGTCTAAACAGCAAAGACGTCAGGTTTTCCCCCGTTCTTTTCCCCCTTCGCGGTACTGGTTCGATCCTGCCTTCCTACTATCACATTTTTTTTTTTGCTCAATACACCTCCAAACACTTGGGTAACGCCTGGCCGAAATGCTAGTATATCTATAAATTTGAAAGTGTCTGTCTGTGTGTCTGTCTGTTTGTGTACATTTTTCTACGCAATAACTCTGTCAATTTTCAGTCTACAGACTTGAAATTTGATATACAGGGTACTGAGATTTGGAAAAATCTTTGTAATTCGTTTTCAAACAGAAATTTTGCTTTTAAGGGATCAAATTTCAATGATTCCATCTTTGAGAACTCTACCAAACTTCTCCGCCAATTTTGGGTATAAACAATTTAAATTTTAGATATAGGTTCCTTTGACATGAATCTAACTTAATAATTGAATTTGAGCCCAAAACAATAAATGTTCAGAGGTCATAATAGGGGTCAAAGTTTAAAAAAAAAACAAATTGACCTCTGCGGTCTCTACCAAATTACTCAGACAATTGCTGGTCTAGACATTTGAAATTTTACATAAAGGGTATTTAGAGATAGGGCAAGATTTTTAATCGTTTGGGTAGAAAATTTGAGTTACTTATATATAAATGTATGTATATATATTTGCATGTCTGCCTAAAACTTTCGACGAAAAATTGGCTAAAAACATTAATATCTTCATCCTCAACTGGGCACTTTTCTACAGGGTGGGGTCGATTTTTCACCGATATTTTTCGAAAGTCACCCCGTCTTTTCGGTTGTCTATCCTTAATAACTTCAAGTTTGGCGGTGGTCGTAACAACAATAACGTCACGTTTTCCCCGTTCTTTTCCTCTTTTACGGTACGGGTTCGAGCCTGCTTTCCTACTACCATTTTTTTTTTTGCTCAATTACACCTCCAAACACCCGGGAAACGCTGGCCACCCATGCTAGTATATCTATAAAAGTGAAAATATCTGTGTCTGCGTGTCTGTCTGTTTGTCTGTCTGTGTATACTTTCCTACCAAATAACTCTGTCAATTTTCGGTCTACAGAATCATGATTTTAGATAAAGGCTATTGAGATTTGGGAAAATCTTTTTAATTAGTTTTCGGCCAGAAATTTGGCTGTAAAGGTGTCAAAGTTCAAAGATTTGACCTTTGAGAACTCTACCAAACTCCTCTGCCAATTTTGTGTTTAAACACTTGAAATTTTAGACATAGGTTCGTTGGATATGGCTCTAACTTTTTAATTCGATTTGAGCCCAAAACAATAAATGCTAATCGGTCATAATTGGGGGCAAAATTTAAAAAAAAAAATGACCTCTGCGGTCTCTACGAAATTACGCAGCCAATTTTTTTGTCTAAACATTTGAAATTTTACATAAAGTGTATTCAGACATAGGGTAAGCTTTTTAAGTGTGTTTTGCTAAAACTTTGGTTTCTGAAGGGTCAAAGTTCAAAAGATTTTACCTTTGCTGTCCCTAGCAAACTATTCAGCCAATTTTGGGTCTAAACATTAGCAATTTTACATAAAGGATATTCAGATCTGTAGCAAGCTTTTTATTAATTTTTGCGCGAAAATTTGGCTGGCAAGAGGTCAAAGTTGAAAGAATTGATATTTGCAGGCTCTACCAAACTCCTCCGGCAATTTTGTGTCTAAACACTCGAAATTTTAGACGTAAGTTACTTGGACATGGATCAAATATTTTAATTTAATTTGAGCCTAAAAAAATAAATGTTAAGGGGTGAAAATTGGGGTCAAATTTTAAAAAAATATGACGTCTCTACAAACTTTTCTCTATGGTAGTTAAGGAAGCCTATTATATAGAAAGACATTACCGTACATATCCACATGTTTTAATATTTACATGTGCACATAAAGTTATGAACAGTACATAGGGCCCGAGCAAAGCCGGGCGAAACTGCTAGTATACAGATAAACTCGAAATACACACCCTTTCTTCTACAGTACACATTCTTTAATTATCTTAATCCTAAAGGAACGCGATACGTCCTTATTCTATCTTCACCTTTACATTTTTATCTTGACTTGCTAACTATTTGTTTGTTTGAATTGAATTTCGTCAAGCCCCCTCCAAACTGGGAAAAATCAGTGTCAATGTTATTTTCTATATTCCACATTTCATACAGTTGACTGCAATGCTCTTATTCTAATGCAATACTCAAAATCAACCCTTCCGAACAACTATTTTTTAAACGTCAGTTTGTGTCAGTTTCTTCTACGCCAAATTAATACAAGAAACAACTCTGAATTTGTCACAAATTGATTTCTTTTTACGGTAGAGGATAGAAGAACTTTATTTAAGTAGTATACTTTATATGTGCAATTCGTATATACTAAAATATGACCATCTTGCTTCCTATATCTTATCGCTTATACTGGATCCTCAGCAGCTCACATCTTACTTTCAGTATACTCGTACCATATATTTCTTAAATCTTATATAACTACAAAGACATTTTCTGAATAGATACACAATTTTCCCCGATCAGCTCAACATCCAGTGATCGTACATCTAACCTTTATCTAATCCCTTATATCACTTTGAATTTTACCTAAAACTTTTATTCTAGTCTTATATTCAACCACTTTTAAAAACAAAACTAGACAGACGCAGTTACAATATCAGAGACTTCCCTGAGATGCTTTGTGCCTTGCCTAAATTACGGACTTGAACAATAAACCATGACACTATGTACCTATGATTTCTGTCAACAACGTATAAATACACCTGCAAGTTTGCTACGTATATTCAATTATATCCTATAAATACTTTACCTCCAAGACGACTGCCTTTGTCTGTTTTGCATGACTAACCTTTTTTAACTCTACCCAAAACTCTTTATCCTAACGTGTAATTATACTGTACTCTGCTAGTAAACCCCTCTCTCCTGATCACTAACCAGTTTTTCTATTTCCAAGCTGCCATTAAATTTAATCCATTGCACGTAACTTAGAGGGATTTTAGCTCTTAACCTTTGCAGACTGACTTTTCGAAATCGATAGACATTAAGATCTAAAGATTTCTACTAATGCATGCACTACAGTATATTCTTATCTCATAGCTAAGCTTTAAAGTAGATACTTACTAGCCATAGTCTTATACATAGATTTAAAGTGATCCATAATAAATAGCAACTCTTTATCTCTTTTCCCTTTGTATAGTATTACAATAGTATTACAATAGTACTACAATAATTAATACATATAAACTGAACCGATACTCTTTGTTATGCAAAATACAAACTTCCGAATCTTAAAGGAAATACGAAGTCTGAACGTAACATACTTAATATTTAAAACTCCATATATTCGTATCAACTGAAAACGTGCCATTTATCGATTTATACTTAAGTATAAATGGATAAATGACATGTTTTATACTTACAGAATACGCCATAACGTATATATTATTTTCCAGTTATATCTGCACTGAACTGTACTCCAAATCAATTGTTGTTACTTGTATCTACATTGCGCATATATCTTACCTCTCTTTCGTCTTAGATATTCAGTTTGGACACCAAATTTTAATTCCTAATAGCAAGTTAATTATACTTTAACATGTTATCCTATTCCTAAACTAACACATAAAATGCATCTAAACCATACATTAACTTCTCTCTCTCTCTTTCTCTCTCTCTCAAACCAACCTGTTCCCAATTTAGTTGCTTCCACTGCATGAATTCTTACTTATCCCCTGATGCATTAATGAAAATGTAAAGCATATTAATGTCCTTTTTCATCACTTTGAGGAGTGTAACTTTTCAGTAAACACATAGCCTACTAAATAACCGATTAATATTAACTACCCATGCGGGGTCGCAGAAATACCTGGTTTAGGACCCAAGCGCGGGGCGAACCGTCTCGGTGCTGATCTTACCAGGTCATTCGTCTAGGAGAAGGAAAACTCTGAAACTATACCTAGGGAAGAAAGGCCTCTTCAGTCCCGGACAACAACCTTCCTAGAGCTAGTGACTCAAACAAGTTACAGGTTGGCAAACCTAAACTGCTTAAGGAGGAGATAGGCTCTGTCTATCGCCCGGCTTTCATACTCCTTCTTTGCCTATTAGCTAGGCGTAGAGTTGCTATCACGGGGACTTGACAGAATTACCCAGTGGTCGACCTTGTTTCCTGACTATAGCAATAAACGCCGTTTTCCCCGCTCCCGCCACATCCCATCCTCCTAAACTGGACACTCTGGGGTGCTTCAGTACCATATATGCCGGTATAGTTGAACCAGGCTGACTTTTGTGGGTTGAGGGTACCGGATTGACAGTTCCTGACTGCTGTTTCTGACTGATAGTGCAGGAGACCTAACTCTTTGGTAGCGCTTAGGGCGGCTGCTCCATCAACAGTTGTGTAATATCGGGATTATTGTAATGCTATGTCGCGCATGGAAAGGGACTCTGCACTCATCCCCAACGGGTTTTTCTGAGTCCACAATCCTGTAGGCGAGGAGTCAGCTGATGGTCTACTTGTATTGTATATCTGATATTCTGCACACCCACTTATCCAGCACCCCTCACTCACCCTAACTGAAAATTTTAAATGAAATAAAATGAAATGACAGTTGAAGCGAAAATTAAGTTTAAACCAGGCGCAAACTCAAAGAAAACCAACCTGCCTCCTCCCTTGAGGCTTGTATTTATGATTATTCGCGGGCTTAGAACTAACTTAGATGTTGTTGAATCATTTCTCCTAGTAAACACCCCAGAGATCTTAGCATTAAGTGAAACTAACCTACACACTTCCATTCCCTCTAACCATTTTAATATGCCTGGTTATCTCCCGCTCTGCCGTAAGGACTCAGACAGACATACAAACAGACTTGGAGTCTATATTTGTAACACTCTCCCCCTGACTAGAGAAAAAAACCTAGAATCAGACGACCAGGCCTTTGTGTGCTTCAGACTAAACATGCAACATAATATTAGCTCCCTGAAATTCACGGCTCTTAATTAATCGATCCAGACTTCTTCTAATGTCACAAGCTAATAAACCCCTTTGTTTTTACAAGAACTCTAAAAATATTCTCTCTGGTTCTCTCTCACATCTAATCTTGAGCAGGTGGTGCAATAGGGAAAGGGGTAGCTGGTGAATTTTAATGCATCTAAGATCAAACTTCTATCTCTCCATCATCAACGCTCTGATCCCCGTCTGGCATTAATTGAAATGAATTGCTCTCATCTTGAGGAGACTCCATATTTTGACAAACTTCTAAGCTTGACATTTATTCCTGATCTGAGCTGGAACATGTACATCAAATCCGTTGCCAGGGCTGCTGGGAAAATGATGGGATCTTTCTACCGCTCCAGTAGATATCTCACTGTTGATGCGATTATTTATATGCATAAGAGTCAAGTGCGTTGAAGGATGGGGTAATGTTGCTACATCTGGGCGGGAGCTGCTAGAAAGGACTTATCCTGCCTTGACAGAATTCAAAAAAGGCTTTGTAATCTAGTGGGGAGGATGCCTTTTCTCTTACCTACAATCTTTTCCCCACAGAGGAGACGTCGCGAGCCTGTCTCTGCTTTATCGTAGTTTTCATGGCAAGTGCTCGTCTGAGCTCCAGCCTATGGACTCCCTTGGCCTAATTTTCACGAGAAACACTCGTCTATCTGAAACCACTATCAATAATTTCCCCCACTCTTTATCTGTGCCTAAACCTAAACGTAGATTCCATGGACAAAGCTTCTTTCTTAGAACTGTGAAACTCTGTTCCTTTTTCTGCTTTCCAGTTAACTACAATGTGGTTGTCTTCCAGTACAAATGTGAACAAATTCTTGATTTGGCATCCCTTTAAGTAATCCAAACCCTAACCCTAACCCTAACCCTAACCCTAACCCTTTAAGTAATCCAATTTACCGAATTTCCACTTCTAGCGATGACTGGAGTGTTCCCCTTGACCACTGTACACTTATTAACCCTTATCCTCAAGTTGCCTCCTGGCCTTGATAAGTGGTGACGCCTTTGTAAAAAAAAAATAATCACGTTAAAACATTGTTTTCCTATTACTGTAAAGCTTCCATTTAAAACATATATAAAATATCTCTTTTGTGAATATATGCCTTCTTTGCTTATTATTTTGTTTGGTTTGCTACAGCAAAACGTGTCTCATTTTTCTCACATTCAGTTATAAAACCTGTAAACCTTTTCACTGAAAATACTTCTCTGAATCTCTCCTAATAAATACTCTAAAGTAAAACTTTCAAAACTGTCATGAACGCATTCCTAAATACAAATGACCGCCTCTCTATATGTCTTATGTTTATTGCTGTGGAGTTCAGTGTGCCTAGTTTGTGCGTTTCTTTGTATTGGAGGTATGCGTGAGTCCGCCTTGGCGGCTTCGAAATATGTCTCCTTCTTGCTACCTCTTTTGAACTAAAGAGACTATCGAGTCTATCCCTGCTTTATCGTAATTTTAATAGCCGATGCTCGAATGAGCTTCAATCTATGGTCTCCTCCCGTTGTATAACATTCACTGTAACTACTCACCTTTCTACAACCACTGCTAACAATATTTTTTCTCTATAAATAAAACGAAAATTCCATGAGCGAACTTCCTTTTTCACTGCCTGTCTGTGGAACACAATACAACTGGACTACTTTCCAGCTGAGTAAAACATGGTCGTTTTCAATTCCAACGTAAAAATTCTTGTTCAGCCGTCCTCGTGGAAATTCAGTTTCTATCCAGTTTAAACCATTAAATCACTCATTGACTCTTATCCTCGAGTAAGGTCTAGGCCTTGGTAAGCGGTGGTCCCACTTTAAAAAGTGCCGTGTGTGTATGTGTGCATTGCAAGTGTTTGCCGCTGAATATTATGTTTCCTGTTTAGGTTTACAAAGAATCGACCAATAATGTAGGTATAATAAATAATACGCACACGCTAGCCGTCTGACAAACTGTGGCGGTAATTTCCAATTTACTTCTACCAAGCAGATAGGTAATTCAATTCAGATCGATAAGTTAGCCCGTGCAATTTGCTTCTGCGAACAACGTACGAGATGAGGTCAGCACAATGATTGAAATTTGACGTAATCTCGAATGTCTTTTAGTCGACTAACAAGAATTTGAGAAGAAAGAATCCGATATAAAAAAACAAACAGTATTCATAGCAAGTAATTATCTAATTACAACTTTTTTTAAACTGCGGAATCAGAAAAATGTGTGATCATTTTCCCGATGCCAAAACAATTCTTTTAGTTGCCTTTGTATTTATTTGTTTTTGTTTAAAACAAAACTTTCCACTGTTGGTACAGGAGGGAACGAGAAAATTTTCGCCCTATAAAAGATGACATGGTTCCATTTCCCTTTCATAAAAATCGGTTTTCTTTTTTTTGTTGTTGTTGCAGACCATCTACTAGTTTGTCAGTAGGGTACAAATCCCAAGAGAGATAGGAGCCTTCTATCATGTCTGAAAGTGACACAATTGTCAACGAGCGAGATCGAGGATGCGCCGCTGTACAACTCATGCTCTCTATCGATCCAAGTTATAACAACAGAACCATTGCCATCACTCTCGAAATGCATCGCTTGATTGTCACGAATAACAGGGGCATGCGCATAGTGATTAAAACATAGCTTCCGGCTACAGTTGGTCTTTGGTGTGGTTTTAAGGGAAGGCCACATCATGCCACCTCGCATCTTCGAAGTTTGCTTGTAAGTCAACACCAAAGTGTATCTTGATGTGCTGAAGAGTTTGGTGATCCTCTGGCGCAATCAGGTGGCTGTGACAGACCCTGGGAGTGGCAGCAGGACTCGGCGCCCGCCCACAAATCTAAACTGGCTCCAAAAGGAGTGCTACGACTTTGTACCCTTCTCCCACTTCCCCTCTTCTCCCCCGTCGGGCACATCACCAACATGACCTCCCACAACACCAAAGCCAGAGTGATCGCCGCCATCCGCCGAGTATTCGCTGAGCTCCTGCCGGCGCTTGTGGAAAGGCATGCTTCCAATTCCGGACTCATATTGAGGCGGTGACTGAGGCTGAAGGTGGCTACATTGAATAGATGTCAACTCTACTACATAATCAAGTTACTTGAATGGATTTTTTCAAGAAAGGTTTTTAAATATAGCTGTAGTATTGTTATCTTTAGGGCGACAACATTATCGTTCCACCCCGTACTAATGATAAAATAATAATTGTGTATTGCTTTTAAACTACCAGTAAAGCTAACATTTATAGATTAACCCCTATCAGTAAATTTTTGATGTCTTCGAAAAAATATATGCACAGTTAACATGTGTTTTTGCAATACCAAATGAGCTACCTCTATGTCGCTGTACATCAATCTCACCCTCTTTCACTATATAATGTTTTACTCTTCATTTTTAAAGTTTACAGTTACCCAAAGGTTCAATCCTGAACGAACGCAGTGAAAAAGTAACATTCAAAACAGAGAATCAGCAACTATGTCCCAAAGCCTAGCTGGAGTCCGAACACGGTACCCCCGTAATAATAATAAAGGGTTGGGTTCGAGACTCCTAACAAACGGTTCCCCAGTTCGATGCAAAACACCTGACGAAGGCCGGAGGGCAAAACGGCCGAAACGTTGTGACAATAACAACCAAGATGAGGAAGTCAGTCCGACAATCTCAATCAATGAAAACAACTCATCTCAAAAATACAGACAATTACTATCTATAACTCAGGCTTCTTTCTTTCTCCCTGTCTCTCTCTCTCTCTCTCTCTCTCTCTCTCTCTCTCTCTCTCTCTCTCTCAGCGCACTTTGTGTATTTGCTTGTATAAAATAATGAACCGATCATTCATGGATTTTGGAGGAAAGCCGTTAGGCGTAATGAACCGTAATGTGAACTGCATTTTATTTAATATAGTTTATTTTATTAAAATGGGTGGAAGCGCTATAATCCTTTCATGAAAATTTAGCAAAAGTCATTAGGTATAAATTAATAAATATTCACCAAATTCCAGGTTCTTTGGAGTTGTTTAAAGGGTTGCTACTGGCCATAATATAGACACAAGTTTTGTTTTTTTTTTAATTCAAATATAAACTAACTAGCGGGTGGGTCGGCGGCTTTACCCGGGCGTCACATACGCTTAAATATGATATTTTAATTTGTCCAGATTTCGTATATATTATTATAGAGTCGTGATTTAGTATTTAGATGCCATTAGCTAGAATCGAAACCGAAACTGCAGTATTTAAAGCCGTTGACGTTCTACTGTATCAACATAACACGCATATAAACAGATTTAAAATTAAAAATAAACTAAGAATAATGTACAAAATGTTTAACATTTTTTTTTAACTTTCACCCATTTTTCACCCCTTTAAAATGTTTTAACCGGCTACAGACCCATAAAAGAACGGTCCATAAAAAATCCAATCATTTGAGGGCCTTAACGCCGCTCTGAGTCCTTTAGTTTCTGTGGAGACAAAGTTTGAAAATATGAAGACAAACAGACCAATAGGCAGACCGACAGACAGACAGGCATATAGCCGTTTATATATTAGATTAATAAAGTTCTGTTTAATATCAATTTCTTCTTTGCATACTTTGATCTTAAGCCTTATCAATTAATTTTCGAGAAACTTCATCGATTTTGATCAAACGTTGAATTTCATTATTGATCGACTTGTATATGGTCACAGCTTCTCATTTATCTTTACAAATAAATTAGATTTGCATTAAATTTTATTAGAGTCATTAGATATTGATGCAGTAAGATTTACTGAGGTTTAATTTCTTCTTAAGATCCCTTAAGCGTAAGCCTTTAATTTGAGACATTTTCTAGTATACGATATCAGTTGAAGGAGTTAATCAAAATTGGAATAAGAATTCTAGACCTAATGTTTAGCTCTATTTCTGTTTGTCACCACTTATCAAAGCCCAGAAGCGACCCGAGGATAAAGATTAATGTGCGTACAGTAGTACTTGGTAGGGTAGTGTAGTAATCGTTTTTGGGTGGAAATTTAAAAAGGTTAAACAAGTGAGGTTTGAAAAGCCGCTAACAATACATGGAATAAAAAAGATAAAACATCTACTTCTGTGGAACGAAGTACAACTTATAGACATAGAAGAACGGCGGCGGTGTAATGCCTCAAAGAAGAAGCGCATATATACTCGGTGACGATCAACTACTAAGCAGACCTAGTATATAATTTAACACAATAAATACATCATTCAAACACTACCGTGTTTGAATATATAGTTAAGTGGCAGTTTTAGTCATTTAGAACTGCTTTAAAGCTTCATCGCTCACTCATTTTGAGACCAAATTTCAAACAATAATTACAGTTTATAGATCATCTTCTCAGCTATATTGCGAAGAAAAATCAATTTTCGTTCAGTAAAGCAAAAGTCTTGATTACTGATGTTCAAAATCGTAAAAAAAAACGTAAGGTGAGCAACGTTTTTTATGACTGATTTCCATAGCAAACACGTCGCTTCAGCGACTACTGTTGCTACCGATTTCCCGGCCTCGCGAAAAGAGAAGAAAGAAGTAAAACAGAGAGCACGAAAAGAATGAAAGGGAGATAATTGGGAATTTTATTGAAAGCGGACGAGTTCCCTACATTGTTATTACATATGTGTATGTTATGTTTATGGAGGTAAAAAATAAGACTGCAATTAAACAAAGAATAAGTTAATTTACTGGAAGTCTAGAAAAAAATCATAGATTACAATAGAAAAATTGAAGCATGAAAAGTAATATGGTTAAGCTTAAATGTTGAAAATTAAAGGACTAGTTGTAAAAACTGGAAAAGAAAAAGACAAGATATTATAGTAAAAAATATAATAGATTTATAACTTAAAATATTGCAGCATTAAGATTTTTTTAATTCACTTTATAACATTATATCATCAATTCTTAATGCTGCAATGTTTTAAGTTATAAATTTATTATTATAATTTTTATTCACGATACAGCACAATCACGTTGAAACACTGGTTCCCGTCAGATCATCAAAGTTAAGCAACGTTGAGCCTGGTCAGTAGTAAAATGGCTGAATATTTGGAAATCCCAAGTGCTGTGTGTGCTCTCCGCTTATCTCGATATTGGGCCTTTCTTTGCCACTGAATCCAATCAGTGCCGATTCAAGAATAGTGCGGTTGAGGATTGCAAACTTTTGTCTCACAATTGCATGCGCAACTACCCTTAAAGAGGTGCCCATTGTCTCTTCAGACGGAACGGAGGAATCGAATCGAATTCATAATGGGATATTTTAATCTTTTGATTCTTTACTTTTTTTCTATTATTTTCGACCGTTATGAAACAAAGAGAAGAACGCTGAAATGAGAGTGATGACGTACGTATAGAATAAGAGAGGGTCCAACATCGTACAGCGAGAAAAGGTGATAGTCAGTGATAGTTAGTAAGGGGATCCACAAGGACCCATTGCGTAATGGATAAAGTACTAGGTTACATTCAGTTCTAAGTTACATTCTTCTGGATGATGAAGATTCAATAATCAGTGTTGGCTGACTGCTTGTAACAAAATGAATAAGATCTGGAAATCCAATCTTGCTTGCAAATTCAAAATCCAAGTTCTCCCCGTACTTACACTATGGATCTGAACTTTCAGCAAAGCAACAGCGTTGTTTGGATGGACGTTACACCCGTCTTTTGAGAAGAGTACTCAATCTCTCATGGCGAAACGATCCAACTCTAGAAATGATATACCAAGACTTACCGAGAGTATCAACCTCAGTTTGTGAAAGGCTTGTTCAGTTTGCTGCGTATTGTGCAAGTGCCACAAATGAACTTGTTTCATCATTTGTACTGTGGAGACACCCATCATCTCACAATCAATCACATAAGTTAACTTTTCCAGATACGATACGAGATACATTCATCTCCAAGAACGATCGTTTGGGTGCTATGACAGATAGGGAATACTGGAAGGGTGTAGTGAGTTCAATCTCGGCTGAGGCCGCATGATGATGATGATGATGATGATGATGATGATGATGATGATGATGATGATGATGATGATGATGATGATTATGATGATGATGATGATGATGATGATGATGATGATGATGATGATGATGATTCCATTGCAAAATGCTTAAGACTGCGACCCGGTTATGTTTTAAAAACTGAGAGTATGCTACACTAGTGGATTAAATAATGAATTCGGTTCTAAAGTCCGTACAGATTCCCGATTTCGGCAGAAATATTTACGAGTTCGACAAGAGACACCTGAAAAAGAAGTCGAAGGTTTCCTCGACTAAAACTTTGTAAGAATAACACTCAAGGCGAGAATAGTAGTCCGAAAAAGACAAATAATATTAGTTAGTAAGAGATGTGTTACTTGGTGTGTAAATTGCAAATGACGTCAGTTGAAATGGAATTCATTTGAATAGAGAACGAGAATGATGGAAGCGAGAATGATTTGTTAAACAAGTTTCAGTGTCAAAGAAAACACATTGAATTAGGATCAAAGTGATAAATAGAAAATTGGTGAGAGATTATTTGCTTAGTAAATTCATTGAAAACCACGGCTGATTAGAAAACTTATCGTGTAAGTGTTTCAAATGCAGTTTTCATCATTTTCAGTCAAACAACACACACTGCCACTTGAATATAAGGCGCTAAAATTTTTTTATTTCGTTTTTTTATTTTCGTGTTTGAATACAGAATTTGTAGAATATGGTTACTTTGCAATGTAACAATTGTAAAATATATTCAAAACGTATTCGACATCAACAAGTCAACAAGGCATGACATCGGAGCTCCCTCATCTAATTTGCAAAAATAGATCGCAAATTCCATTTCTACGTAGGAAATTAGATGACAGCGATGCGAAGACTGCAGAGAGAACACATTTAATATTTCTTTTATTTATTTATTAAATTGTATTTATTTATTTATTAAATTGTATTTATTTATTTCAGAACTGCTTCACCCCCCCCCCCCAAATTGGGGATTTATAAATGAGAGTTTGTCGGGAGCACAGTTAACTAGATTTATTGATTAAAAACAATTAACATAAAAATATGTTCTTTTCAATCGATCGTATGAAAAAATCCAAGCAAACAAAAAGTAAAAAAAAAATAAATGGGGTTAAAATAAATAAAATAGAATATACATATATATATATATATATATATATATATATATATATATATATATATATATACGTGTGTGTGTGTGGGTGTGTGGGTGTGTATCATAGTGATTCATCCAGTCACGATTTAGTTGTGTTTGCGAGACTACAAGAATAGATATTCTAGCTCAGTCATTTAAAAAGTGCACTTTAAAATCGGTCAGTATTTTTTTTAAGAACCTAAGAAAATGTAGTTATTATCAAAGTTCTTGCGTTTTATATGGAAGTATACGTATGTCAAATTCATCTGTCCGCTTTTCGGATTTCCCTTTGTGAATTAGCTCGGACAGGGAAATTGGCTATGACAATATAATCGATAACGGCTGTATTACAAGCAGTTAATAATAGCAATGCTATTGCACTGGCACACACAAACGCATACGCACAGCTTTTTTAAAATACATTACTTCCTAAAACTCCAAAGGCATCACTTAGTATAACTCAGAATGTGATGTATAGCTATTATTTTCTCTGTTATTTTTTGTATAGAGCTTATTTCAAAAGCATCAGTTTGTGTGGACATAAAAAATAGGTGCCCGCATTACTCAAAGCATTGCCAAGAATATAAATTCCAAAATCTATGAGTCTGTCCGTATTTAAAAAACTAATAGTGTGCCTATATTATTCACCGTGTTGTCTTGAATATATATTCCATACTGTATAGTTATCCTTTCACAATTTCATAAGATTTATGCCCATCTCTCTCTCTCTCTATATATATATATATATATATATATATATATATATATATATATATATATATATATATATATACCTATGTAACATTTTTCGATTAAAATTAAGAAAGTGCGCGATTTTAAAGAAAATAATATAAAGACTAATATATATATATATATATATATATATATATATAGAGAGAGAGAGAGAGAGAGAGAGGGAGAGGGAAAGAACGACAGAGATAGACAAAAACAAAAACAAGTTAAATGCCTCTCAATGCTTAGTATTTAATGTAAGACTTCTTCTGGGAGAATGAACTTAAGAAAATAAAATACCAGTACAATATTTGAAATTATACTTGTTGTAAAAAGATGACTTGGTTCTATTTCACAATAGAACGAACAAATTCGATGAAATATTTGAAATTATACGTGTTTGTGAATAGAATGTCTTTGTTCTATTTTAGAACGAAAAAATTCGATGAAATATTAGAAAGTATACTTGTCGTGAACAGGATGTCTTTGTTCTATTTCAGAGCGAAAAAAAATCAATGAAATATTTGAAATTTGCATGAAAGAGAAAATGGTACCACTTATCAGGTTTGAAGCAGGTTTTGAAACCTGTCAATGTAGGATAGAGTCTCTGAGCAGCCACTGCCCAGATTTGGTAATCCATCTTAGAACGAACAAGGCTCGTGTGTTATATTACAGACTGTCGGAGCAACGCCAAACAACCTAGACGATTATTATTATGATTGATGTTCCCTATCCAAGTCGCTATCCAAGCAGGTCTTATTAAATACAAGGAAGTTTTCTCATTTTTTTAAACATCTTTTGCGACTTTCTTGATATCACAAGCAATTCTTTTGGTCTCAATCTTGTCTTCTTCATTTCTTGAGAACGTTTGATCTCGTGATCATCATTTTGGTTTGATTTTACATTCGTTTTTCGAGTTGTCGGAGAGAGTAAAAAGGATAAGAAGATGTAATTAAGTATATCTATTTATATTATCATATATTAGTTTTGTTTAGTTATTATTTATTTATGTTTTTATTGTATAAATACCTTCAATATAATCGTATCTATATTCAATAGTATTTTCTTAATATTAAGTTTTAGTTTTTGAAGTATTGCTCCGATTAATTGTAGTCTGTGTGTGCATTTATTTTTTTACATAATTTTGGTATTAGTAGTTATATATTTATTTCCGACACTAACGTATATATAAATATGTATATGTATGTACACACACACACACACATATATATATATAATATATATATATATGTATGTATGTATGTATGTATGTATGTATGTATGTATGTATGTATACAGCATAATCACGTTGACACACCGGTTCTCGTCAGATCACCGAAATTAAGCAACGTTGAGCCTGGTTAGTACCAGATGGGTGACCATTTGGGAATTCTAGGCGTTGTATGTGCTTTTCGCTTATCTCGGCATTGTTTCTAGTCGTCCTGAACCTTCACTTTCCACTAGTATTCAACAATGTCGACTCAGAAGAGGTGTGGGTGAGATTGCGCAACTCTTGCTACAAAAATTCCACACTCAGGCACCCGTACAGTGAGTATCCATAGTCTATAAAGACTAAAGGATGCCGTTTTTTTATGTATATGTATAATTTGACAGTCTTTTTCTTTATTTATTTATTTTTATGTTGATTTTCCCGATC
>NC_136513.1:74795892-75098392 GCF_053919585.1 Euprymna scolopes | reverse complement strand
CATGTATTCAGGCTGAAGGTGAACAATTTGAGCATCTATTGTGATTTTGATTAATAAAATTGATATTCATTGATATTCATATTTGTTTTTATATAAATCTACATGGTGCTCGACTTTTGGTACACCCTGTGTATATATATATATATATATATATATATATATATATATATATATATATATATATATATATATATATATATTTAATAAGGTACGTGTTACATTGAACATTTTAAAGCCAAATAGCTGCAACGTGATTTTGTTTCTTTATCTATAATATAAAGCTGAATGTCTGTGTGTATGTATGTATGTGTGTGTGCGGTCACGAATAGGCTCCTATATGGTTTACTATTTAAAGAAAAACTGATTGCATATAATGATAGACGATGTATCGAGACACAAGAATCGGTATGTTTGATCTAGCAGAACTGTGGTTCATTAAAATTGTGGGGTCTACAAAGTATGGAAATAAAAAATTAAAAAAGAACGTTTACAAGTGTTTTTGATATAGATGTACATAAGAATATTTTGATAAGTATGTTTTAACTTACATAGAGATGGTATAATAAAATTGTGGGGTCTGCGTTCGCGCCTGGCCTCCATACAATGGAAATAGGCACACATTTTAATAAAGACTTTTCATATCTATCTGCATAAGTATATTTTGATAATTATGTGTCAGTTTGAAGAAATATGGTATAATATGGGGTGTTCGTTCGCGCCTGACCTCCATAGAATGGAAATATGTCACAAAGTTTAACAAGGTTTTTTAATATAGATCCATAGAATATTGTGATAAGTGTTTCAGTGTGTATAGGTATGGTATAATAAATTATGCGGCTTATATATTTTATTTTTACTTTCATCATATTTTGCTTTGATTTTGATACTCCCAAATTCGAAGCTATCTCTTTACAACCCTTCCTTTTCATAACCTATCATACTTTCATAAATGAGAGTCCATTTTCTGTAGGCTGTTTTTGAACCCAGTCAACGACGGGTACTTTTGCTAGTTAAATAAACGAGTGTTTATTTTTTAAAGAGAGATATATTTCGGAGATATACACTCCTTTTCCAATCTATATAATATGTATATATACATTTTTTTTTATTATTCTTCGCCAGGGTGTTGAATGGAAGAATTTGAGTTGAGTCCACATGATGTTAGCTGCGGATTTATCTGTAGCTGGATAATTACGCGTGATCGCGCGTGGTTTGAAAATCTGGGTAGGTTATCCATTAAAAAGCGTTGAGTGAAATTTGAAAATTAAATAAGATACGTGTTATATTGAAAACTTTAAAGCCATATATATATATATATATATATATATATATATATATATTGTTAAGAGAAACATTTTCACACCCTTCATATATATCAATTAAGCAGACACCCCTTCCCACTTCCAATCCTTAGCAGACGGAGTCAAAATGAGGGTGGCCGAGCGACCTAGATTTCTACACCCACGCAATGACCTTCAACTGTCGCCAACAAGAAAAACGCGGGAGAATCAAAGCAGTTCGACGAAGGCGGTGGACACGGAAGCATGTGTGGGGGCATTCTGCTCGAAAAATGGAAACACCGCGGTTGATTCGCATGGTGAAAAAAAAAGAAAAAAAACATCTCGTCGACTCGTATCGTGCCACAAAGGAACAATATATACCCACCTTGGCACTAATCGATTGGAATTCACGCCGTGCTGATAAGGAATAACATATATCCACCTTAGCATAAATGGATTGAATTTACGAGAATCGATCCTTCAAACCAGCACCTCATAAAAGGGAAAGAAGCTTCGGGTGAATTGAACGTCGACTCAACAAAAGAAGTTAAGTAACTCTTTCTAAATTGTTTTTGCTCGATCAATTATGTGAACTGTTGAATGCCCCATGAAAAGAAGAAAGAAAGAAAAAGAAAAATGGGGAAAAGAAAAGCAACCCTCGAACTAAGGTTTTTTCCTAAATGCTGAATCCCCCCCCCTGTTGATCGGCCCATAAGTAACATATCATTGACTATAAAAAAAGGAAAAAGAAAAAGAAAAAAAATGGGGAAAAGAAAAGCAACCCTCGAACTAAGGTTTTTTCCTAAATGCTGAATCCCCCCCTGTTGATCGGCCCATAAGTAACATATCATTGACTATAAAAAAAAAGAAAAAAAGGAAGAAGAAAAAAAGGGGGAAAGAAAAGAAAAGAAAAAAATAGAGGAAAGAGGGAAAAACTATCTCTATATCTTGAGACTTTCAGCGTGACCCCCCTCTCTGAGTATCACTCATATCTCGTTGATTCTCATCGAAGAGAGCAAAAAGAACCTTACTAAGACAATCGAAATATCACTCACCCCCCTCTCCTTGTCCCAAATCATTGTCTGCATGTATTTATTCTTTTGTTCTTTTTTTTCATGTTATTTCAGTTATGATTTCAGTTGCATGTTCTGTTTTCGTAGTTACATTTTACCCGGTTCAATTTGTTTAAATAAATTGTTGATTTAATAACTCTCATACCCGTGCCGACTCGTGTCTCTTTTGTTTGCCTTACATTGCCGCCCGTGAATGCCTCGAGTATATTCCACGACGATTCTGGTCTGAACCTGGACACTGTACCATAGAGACCGCATAATTTGCAGTCGGTACCCGTCAAACTTTTCTTTTCTTAAAACGCGTGCCCGGCCTTGGGATTTTCTCTGAGAACTCCAACCTTGGTACCGTACAGGGAGGTTCTCGTCAAGAAACAGGCTCGTGGTACCGTCACATGGGGGCTCTCCGGAGATCAGTTATACACCAAGCAAGTGTAATTTCCTTGCTTGAATAAAAAAAAATCCTCGTTAACGTACTTGTGCATTATACACGGACGGTAAGGCAAAATGACGGACACCGACGAATTCCTTAAAAATCCATCCCCAAATAAATTATATAGATTAAAAAAAGATGATCTAATAGTAATAGGAAAGAAATTAGACCTAGAGGTTAGAGGAGCTATGAGGAAAAGCCAGTTAATGAGAATAATAGCTGAGCACATGGTAGACAATGACCGCTTCGATGAAAAGTGCTGGAAGATTTACCGGCGGAGAAAACGACCATGACTCCTGATCAGGTCGAATTAGAGAAAGCCAGAATAATGGCGAAAGCCGAGGTAGAAAAACTCGAATCGAGCAAGAGATTAGGATGAGCGAATTAAGTATAGCTCACCAGCCACAGCAAGTCGGACAAAACAGATTCGACATAACTAAACAAGTGCGATTGGTCCCAAAATTTGTAGAAAAGGAGGCGGACGATTACTTTGCGCACTTCGAGAGAACCGCCCTAAATATGGGCTGGCCACAAGAGTGTTGGGCAATGCTGTTACAAACGGCATTAAGCGGTAAGGCCCAAAAGACATATGCGGCACTTCCAGCGGAAGACTGTGCCGATTACGAGGTAGTAAAAGAAGCAATTCTTAAAAGTTATGAACTCGTCCCACAAGCTTATCAACAGAAGTTCAGAAACTCAAAGAAAAGCGAGGGACAAACCTACGTAGAGTTCGTTAAACTCAAAGAGAATTATTTTGATCGGTGGTGCAATGCCAAAAACATAGAGGGTAACTTCAACAAATTGAAACAACTCATGTTAATTGAGGAATTTCAAAACTGCATACCCGATGACATGAGGATACACCTGACCGACAAAAAGGCTGAAACAGCAATCGATATAGCCACGGCAGCCGACGAATACATATTGACTCACAAGAGAAGCAGGGCAAAACTACAGGGACCCATGCAGTCACAGGTCAGGGAACATTGTGCAGTAAAGACACTGTACGAAAATCCACGAGTACCCATCAGAAATCCCATTTGTGCTTTTCGCAGCTCGAGAAGCCGTCCAAGACTCGTTGGGGTTCAGTCCTTTCGATCTAGTCTTCGGTCATCAGGTACGAGGCCCATTAAAAATGATAAAAGAGAAATGGGTCAGCGATGAACTCTTGCCAAATAACATGACGGATTACGTCACTAAAATGCGACAAACCTTAGCCGAAACACGGAAGTTAGCTAAGACCCACCTAGAAAGTAGTCAGAGGGTCATGAAGACCACATACGATAAAAAGGCAGTAGATAGAAAGTTCGAAGAAGGAGAGGAAGTGTTAGTACTCATACCCCTGAATGGTCAACCATTCAAGTCGAAATATCAGGGACCGTACACAATTACTGAAAAGATAAGCCCACTAAAGTATAAGATATCTACCCCCAAGCGTAGAAACAAAACTCAAGTATGTCATGTGAACATGATGAAAAAATATTTCAGGAGGGCGGGAGAAAAATCAATATTGACAGCACAGTGTCACAATGAAGCTGTAAGTGATGAGTACCCCGAAAGAGATCTTCCTGTAGAAAAGGACCCACCCATTAAGTTAAAGAATTCGGAGATAATGAGTAACCTAGGGTGCAAACTTGCACACTTACCGCCGAAAGAAGGGCAAAAGTTACAAGGAATGGTAACAGAATATAGCGACCTATTTGCTGACGCACCTACGCGCACAAGAGCAATAGCGCACGACGTTGAGCTAAAGGAGAGCGAACCAATTAAACAACATCCGTATCGCATAAGTCCGAAGAAATTAGAGATAATGAAAACGGAGATAGACTACATGCTCGAACACGAGATAATAGAGCCCAGTCAAAGTGAATGGGCATCACCGTGCGTGCTGGTCGATAAACCGGACGGAACAGTGAGATTCTGTACAGATTATCGCAGAGTGAACGCGATAACCAAGGCAGACGCATACCCTATGCCACGAATAGACGACTGTATAGATAAGATAGGACATGCCAAATACATCACCAAATGCGACCTTCTTAAGGGATACTGGGCAGTGTCTCTAACCGAGAGAGCCAAGCAAATATCAGCGTTTGTAACCCTAGAAGGAGCATACCAATATCGCGTAATGCCATTTGGGATGAAGAATTCCCAAGCAACATTTGTAAGACTGATGAACACATGCCTTGCTGGGATTAAAAACGTAGATACATATGTCGATGACATAGTCATTTACAATGACACATGGGCAGAACATATCGAAACAATTGAAAAAGTATTTAAGAGGTTAAGAACGGCCAAATTAACCATAAACTTAGCTAAAACAGAGTTCTGCCAGGCCGAGGTCAAATATCTAGGGCATGTGGTTGGCCATGGGAAGATCACCCCAGCAAAGGCCAAAGTAGAAGAGATAAAGAATTATCCCATACCAAAAAATGTTAGGAGTTTAAGGAGATTCCTGGGCATGGCAGGGTATTACCGCCGGTTCTGCAGGAATTTTGCATGTCTCACTGCGCCACTGACAGAGCTGTTGAAAAAGCACAAGCGATTTCAATGGACACCCGAATGTCAAGAAGCAGCTGAGAAGATCAAGCTAATGTTAAGCAGCGAGCTAGTGTTAAAGGCTCCATCGTTTGACAAACCCTTCAGTGTGGCGGTAGATGCCAGCAATAGCGGGATAGGAGCAGTACTGTTACAAATGGGGGAGGATGATCAACTACACCCAGTCAGTTACTACTCAAAGAAACTGAGCAAGTTTCAAAAATCCTACTCCACAATAGAGAAGGAAGCTTTGGCGTTAGTGATGAGTTTATCTCATTTTGAAGTCTATGTATCCTCGGTGCATGGCCCGACTATCCTATACACAGACCACAACCCATTGATATACGTCAATAGAATGAAAAATAAAAACCGGCGAGTACTCTCCTGGAGTCTCATATTGCAGGAATTCGACCTAGACATCAGACACGTAAGGGGTCGGGATAACGTAATAGCGGACGCCTTATCACGTAGATTCGAAACAGAAAGGGAAGAAAAGGGGCGGGGGAAAATTCATAAAATAGCTGTAGGAAAAAGTGATGGAAACTCCACGAACATCATTTCTTTAGAGTGACACAAGTTGGTGTCCTTAATCTCAAATATTATTTTCTTGTCTCATACGAGTAATTTTATTTTAAATACATATAAATATAAAAAAAAGAGGAACAATTCTCTTTTTTTTCTCTTATGGGGGAAGGTGTTAAGAGAAAAATTTTCACACCCTTCATATATATCAATTAAGCAGACACCCCTTCCCACACCCAATCCTTAGCAGACGAAGTCAAAATGAGGCTGGCCGAGCGACCTAGATTTCTACACCCACGCAATGACCTTCAACTGTCGCCAACAAGAAAAACGCGGGAGAATCAAAGCAGTTCGACGAAGGTGGTGGACACGGAAACATGTGTGGGGGCATTCTGCTCGAAAAATGGAAACACCGCGGTTGATTCGCATGGTGAAAAAAAAAAGAAAAAAAACATCTCGTCGACTCGTATCGTGCCACAAAGGAACAATATATACCCACCTTGGCACTAATCGATTGGAATTCACGCCGTGCTGATAAGGAATAACATATATCCACCTTAGCATAAATGGATTGAATTTACGAGAATCGATCCTTCAAACCAGCACCTCATAAAAGGGAAAGAAGCTTCGGGTGAATTGAACGTCGACTCAACAAAAGAAGTTAAGTAACTCTTTCTAAATTGTTTTTGCTCGATCAATTATGTGAACTGTTGAATGCCCCATGAAAAGAAGAAAGAAAGAAAAAGGAAAATGGGGAAAAGAAAAGCAACCCTCGAACTAAGGTTTTTTTCCTAAATGCTGAATCCCCCCCTGTTGATCGGCCCATAAGTAACATATCATTGACTATAAAAAAAAAGAAAAAAAGGAAGAAGAAAAAAAGGGGGAAAGAAAAGAAAAGAAAAAAATAGAGGAAAGAGGGAAAAACTATCTCTATATCTTGAGACTTTCAGTGTGACCCCCCCTCTCTGAGTATCACTCATATCTCGTTGATTCTCATCGAAGAGAGCAAAAAGAACCTTCTCTAAGACAATCGAAATATCACTCACCCCCCTCTCCTTGTCCCAAATCATTGTCTGCATGTATATATTCTTTTATTCTTTTTTTTTCATGTTATTTCAGTTATGATTTCAGTTGCATGTTCTGTTTTCGTAGTTACATTTTACCCGGTTCAATTTGTTTAAATAAATTGTTGATTTAATAACTCTCATACCCGTGCCGACTCGTGTCTCTTTTGTTTGCCTTACATTGCCGCCCGTGAATGCCTCGAGTATATTCCACGACGATTCTGGTCTGAACCTGGACACTGTACCATAGAGACCGCATAATTTGCAGTCGATACCCGTCAAACTTTTCTTTTCTTAAAACGCGTGCCCGGCCTTGGGATTTTCTCTGAGAACTCCAACCTTGGTACCGTACAGGGAGGTTCTCGTCAAGCCTCGTGCATTAAATAATCGCTAGTTTGTTAATATTATTTGTACTAATAATTAAAAAAAAAAAAAACAGTTTATTATATAACATATATAACATACTGTAAACAGTCAGAAATAAATTTGCAATATTAAAAACGTTATATAGCAAAGAGAATTCGTTGAATGAATAAGTGATTGACGGAAGGGGGTAAAAATTTAACCATTATAATTGCATTGAAAGTTTCACATGATAAATTCGATCTCTTTTCTGTTGATAACCTCAGCAGAAACCTCCACTCTGGACGTATGGCTTGTTAGTACTAGTAACTAAAACGATGGCAATTTTACGTGGTTTTGTTTCTAAACAACTGGTTCACATACTGTATTAGTCGCATATATCACTCTGTGATATTCTATGTTAATATATTAAATAAAGTGTTTCAAAGAAACTGCCCATCTTTGGAACCCGTTATCGTCAGAATAGCTTCCTACATAACAACAGCATATTAGTTTCCAAGTCTAATGTCAACAAACATCTACAAAGTTGTCCTGTAAATTCTTAAATAGTTCACAATAGTTCTCTTTTCCATCAATTAATTGAAATTTTTACTAACTCTAATTCTCTAATGGCTTTTCGCCTAGATAACTGACGGTCAATTAGTATTTTCAAAAGTAATTATTAAAATTGCCTCCTTTCTTCTTTGCTCATACAATTACATTTGCACACATGAATATTTATAATTGAGCTTACTTTATCTTATGGCCTTCTTCAGGTGCTTGACCGCAACGGGATAGAAACGTTGAGTCTTGTAACCGTATCCCCATTACTTACTGTCTTCCATAGTTGTTATTTCATCATGTTGTAGGCCAACTAATTATCTGGCCTGCTTTGAGTAGGATTGAAACGGCTTTCTTCAGACAATGCTCATCTGGAATCGTAGATACTCAACGCATGTCTGAGGATAGCGGTTTCAATCCTACCCACAGCAAGCCAGAGGATTAGTTGTCCAAAAACGTGGTGAGACAGTAACAACTATGGAAGGCAGTAATTACTGGGAATATAGTTACAAGGCTCAGCATTCATATCCCGTCGCGGTTAATCTCCTGAAGAAGGCCAGAGGATGGGTTGACCGAAAAGCTTTGAAGGAGCAACAACTATGAAGATAAGGACAACAGTTCGCAAATAAATAAATACAGATATTACATTGTCCCTAAAAAATAAGTAATGCCAGAGAGGATGGTAACACGATAACTGTGGAAATTTTGAATTGGTTGACTTGCCGAGGGTAGGTCGGTGGGGAAGAAAAGAGTGCTGGTAGCTGTGACCAACACGGCCGGTGGTCCGTTAATCAAAGAACCTGAGTGCCTATTCCTTACAAGTTAAATAGACATTCCAGTCACGCGTGAATCTCGTTGACTGAGAGTTGGAGTAGATAAAAAGGGGTGGCCGTTCTACTGTTGTTGTAGTAGTTGTTGCTGTCTTTTAGACAAATTACAATTCGACCATCGTTGCCCACTATAACAAGGAAAGACTGCTTGTAAGCAACGTCGACATTTCGTTGCAAGACTTAAACCGTCTCCCGCCCTACTCGTCGGTATGCTAATTCCGACATAACATAAAAAATACACCAAGAGAAAGACATTAATCCTAGTGAGATGTACACATGGCTGCAGAATATATACTACACTACGCTCATCTAGAAACATAGTAGATTATTCTGGAATTATTATGAGATTATACTAAACCTGATTTAATCAACGTTTGTTTTCCTAAAGCTTTTTTATATATATTTAATCGCTCAAAACACATAAAATATTACTCAGTTTTGGGATTGAGTAAACTTTGTAAAAGTTTCCACTTGAAATGTTTCACCGACTCCTAAATTGCAATTAAATCACTAAGTTCTTGTTTATTGCAGTGTTTTGTGCAATCCCTCAGTGTGCTTACTCTATACATCGTCTATAACTCTCGCTTTATTATCTCTTCGTTATATTATGAATGAAAAAAATGGAAGATTTCTTTGCTTTTTGTCGACCTTGCTTCTAATGACGAACCAATCAAGTTGAATGAATATTTCAGCATCATCGATTTAGAAAACGCAGCTTTTTTTCTATCTGAATCAAAACCTGGCGGCCATATTTGTTTTTTGATGTTTTGATAAAATAAATAAAACAAAAGTTCGAATAAAAATACACAGATAAAAAAACAATATGTCGACATTTATAAAAAAAAACCCCTATGGTAAAATAGATATTTAATTCTTTTTTTATTGTTGCTTTTTGATTTCTTCTTTTATAAAAAATAACTTTTTATATCTATCGAAGACTTGCATATATTTTTGAAATTCCTTTATTTATGTAGTCTTATAGATTCTACAACAAATTCAGCTTTTATTTTTGTTCGTGTGTAGTCTTATTGTTATAATTTGTGTAATTTTTTTTCTAACAATTTGTTTTTTTCTCCACTTTTTACATTTTTCCCCTCGTAATTTCTGCATTCTGGGTATTCTCATCGATTTTGTCTTTTTCAACATTTCGTTAGAATTTTCTTTTTTGATGTTTTGTTATTATTTGTTCAACTTCACTGCGCAAGTCAGAAGGTTGAATTTGCTTAGTCATCTGCCCGGTGAATTCGTGTCAGAAAGGTTTTTGCTATGCAAAGATCTCTATAGGAATAATTTATATTAAAAACTCGCTTTCGAAAAATTGTCTTTGTAAAGGTAATTGACCCTTAAAGGCCAAAAATCAAGAAAAAAAAGAGACATGATAGTGTTGTAAAAATATTTAGTCGTATCTGCTTTTTCTCTTGCTTCTTCTTCTTTTTTCTTTTTCTTCTTCTTTCTTCTTCTTCTTCTTCTTCCTATTATTATTATATGGAATATGCCAAGGAGATTCGTTCTCCTCACTTCTTTTTGTAATGATAATGATTCCACTGAGCATCCTCTTGAATAGAGAGAAACTGAGGTATAACTTTGGATCCGGGGGAAGACGCCTAAACCATCTACTGTTTATGGATGATTTGAAGATATTCGGTAGAAATGAAAAGGAAATAGAGAGACTGATAGAGCTCCTAGGGACATACTCGGAAGACATCGGGATGGAGTTTGGGATTAGTAAATCTGCGGTGTTGGTGATGAAAAGGGGAGTAAAGGTTAATTCGAATGGAAAAGTGCTTCCAAATGGAGAAATTATGAAAGAAATAGAAGATACAGGGTATAAGTATTTGGGAGTGTTGGAGGATGTAGGAATCATGAACAGAGAAATGAAGGAGAAAGTCAGGAAGGAGTACCCTAGAAGAGTGAAACTAATTGCGAAGTCGAAATTGTATGGAGGAAACCTAATGAAAGCAGTGAATGCATGGGCAGTCAGTGTTTTGAGATACAATGCGGGAATTTTAGAATGGTCTAAAAAGGATTTGCATGCTATGGATATCAAAACAAGAAAAGTTTTAGCAATGTTTGGTATATTCCACATTCGAAGTAGCGTAGTAAGGCTGTATCAAAAAAGGAAAGACGGTGGGGGAGGATTGAAAAGTGTAAAAGATTGTGTTAGAACCGAGGAGATGTTGAAGGAGCATGTGGTTAGAAGTGAGGAGTGGATTTTTAAGGTTGTGGCCAATGAAGTGGGGGTATGTGAGACCAAGGCTGATTATGTGAAACGTATGGATAGAGAAAGGGCAGAGGAACTGGCTAGGAAGAAAATGCATGGAAGGTTCTTCCAGGATATAGCAGAAGTGGCTGATGAAAGATCATGGCTATGGCTTAGAGCTGGGTATCTGGCTAAGAGTACTGAAGCTTTGGTTTATGCAGTACAAGAGCAGGCATTATAAACACGATTGTTCAAAAAAGTGGTTCTAGGAGAGGAAGTTGCTGCAGAATGCCGGATTTGTGGTAAGACCTCAGAGTCAATTGCGCACCTTGCAGCAGGGTGTAGTGGATTAGCTCAGAGAGAGTACCGCAAAAGACACGATCGCATTGGACTCTGGATATATTGGGAGATCTGTAAGAAGGTTGGGGTGAAGTGTGCTAGAAAGTGGTTTGCGGGGTGCCTGATGAAGTGAGAACAAGTGGGGATGGAAATGTAGAGGTATGGTGGGACAAAAGTATCATAACGACCAAGCAATTTGTCCAGATTTGGTCGTCATTGACAAAATCTAAAAAAACTAGCAGATTGTAGACTTTTCAATACCCTGGGACAGGAATGTGAGAGAGAAGGAGAACGAGAAGTGGAGCAATCATGCTCAATTGGCCTTGGAGATAAGACGTATACATGGGGTTAAACCACAAATAATCCCGATCGTATTAGGTACGCCAGGAGTAGTATCAGGTCGTCTGGAAGGGCAATTGAAAAAACTACGAATCCCCGATGTTTTAGGCAGCCTTCAGACTTCTGCTACCGTAGGTACCACCAACATCTTTAGGAAAACCCTTGATCTTTGAAGCTCCTGGTTTGGAGCCGGAATTGAGGGAAATTCTCTGGAAATGAATTCCATCCCTTTCCTAGAAGACGTTGATAAATGAAATCAGAATTATTATTATTATTATTATTATTATTATTACCTTTATTAATATTATTTTATCATTATATATCATGATCTTTATTATTTTTAATATTATTATTTTTATCGTGATTATCATTGTGAATATTATCATTGTTAGTATTATTGTTATTATTATTATTACCTTTATTATTATCATTATTATTGATATTATTATTATCATAAATATCATTATTATTATCATCATTATTATTGGCGCACATGGAGCTTTCACACAAGTCAACAACCGATCTGATTAGAAACCTATGGTGTTCTCTGGAAAGCGAGTGCAAACAAGTCTCCCCAGACGTCCAGCTCTCTCCGCCTTCTTCGATAGCATTTGTAAATGAATTTGCATCATCGCAACAGCCGCTTACTATTGATTTCTCGCTGGTAGTGATCATTGGTTTATACTGGAATTTGAGTGGCACTCAGCCTCCCTAAGGTCCCAGTTCTCTTTGCGCTTGTCAAACCGAGGTCTGGTTGGTGCTCGCTCCTCGGTCTTTCAGCCCTTGTTGACACTTCTCGGCCCTTTGGTATCACTTTTTTATTGGGGGAGCGGTGAGGAAGCAATGGAGGATGCATGCTGGAGTTGTAGAACTTGTAAATATGCAGTTTCGGTGTCCTTCATTCCCTCTAACGCTTATTCGTTATATTGTCTTGTATTATTCTCCGCATTCAAGGGTTTTCCTTAATATTTCAAACGTTTTCATTATCGTTAGTCGTTGTACTTTTGCAGTTATTCCTCTGATTCCAATTTCTGACATTCTTTTTTCGAAGTTTTTCGGAATTGTTCCTAGTGCTCCTACTATTATCGGTACTATTTTGATTTTCTTCATTATCCAAATCCCTATAAACTCTCTGGCTAACTCTGTGTATTTGCTTCGTTTCTCCTTTTCTTCCATACTCACCATGTGATCAGCTGGAACTGCAAAGTCTACGATTTGACAGGATTTTTCTTTCTTGTTAATTATTACGACATCTGGTCTTCTTGCTTGGATGGGTTTGTCCGTCTGTATGTCCATGTATTGGCATCATTATTATTATTATCATTATTATTGATATTATTATTATCATTAATATCATTATTATTATCATCATTATTATTACTATCATTATTAATATTGGCATCATTATTATTATTATTATTATTATCATTATTATTATTATCATCATTATTATTAGCATAACATTACTCTTATTACTGTTGTCATTTTTACTATTATTATTATGTTTATCTTGTTTATTATTATTATTATTATTATTATTATTATTATTATTATTATTTCCCACAGTTTATCAAATATCTTTCCTTGAAAAAACTCTGTGGTGTTCCCTGGAAGCTAAGTGACAACAGGTCTCTAAAGGTTTCCAGTACTCTCCACCTTTTTCAGTAACATTTGCAAATGAATTTGCGTTATCGCAACACACGCTTACCATTGATTTCTACCTTGGAGAGGCCATTGGTGTCCAATGGAATTTGAGTGGCAATAAGCCTCCCCAAGGTTATAGTTTTCTTCGCACTTGTCTATCAGAGGTCTGGTCAGTGGTCTTCCCTCAGTCTTTCTATCATCCATGACCCTTCTAGGCTATTTGGTATCACTCTTTCGGGGGAGGGCAGTGATAGGGCAATAGAAGGTGATGTTGGAGGGAATAGAAAAACTTAGATATGCAGCTTTGATGTTCTTGGTTCAATGTAACACTTTTCATGTTTTGCTTCTGAAGCAGTTTGTCTGCCCCGCCCATGTGACTTATCTCTATAAGTTTCCGCATTCAAAGTTTTCTTTATATTTCAGCTGTTTTCATTACTGTTATTTGTTGTATCTTTCAAGCTATTCCTCTGATTCCAATTTCTCAAATTCTTTTCTCAAAGCTTTTCGCAATTATCTTGATTTTTTTCATCATCCATATCCCTTTCAGCTCTCTGGCAAGCTTTGTGTATTTGCTCCGTTTCTCCTTTTCTTTGATATTCACCCTATGGTAAGCTGGAACAGGAAAGTCTACTATTTGACAGGATTTTTCTTTCTTGTTAATTTTTACGGCACCCGGTCTTCTTGCTTGGATGGGTTTATCTGTTGGTATGTCCATGCTTTATAGTATTTTGTGATTCTCGTTTTCAAGTTCTGTTTCTAGCTTATGTCTGTCCGTTCGAGATGCAGCTGCTTGCATACTTCCCAGTGTACTGCACATCCCAACTTGGTCGTACCTGTTCTTGTATTTCTTTTGCGCCAGTTTGCTGCATTCGCTGATTATATGGTTTATTCTTTCGTCTTTTTGTCCATAGAGTCTGCATTTTCTGTTTACTTTTGTTTTGTCGATGTTTGCTTTAATGTGGTTGGTTCTTATCGAGTTATCTTGTGTTGTAGTTTTTAGGGATTCAGTTTCTCGGTTTACGTGTCATTTTCGTATCCATGTCAAATTTTTTTTTCCGTTATTCTCATCTTTTAGCATTCTTTTCCTATTTTTCTTAACTTATCCTTTGTCTCTCTGTTTTTTTTTTTTGGTTCATTTTTTTTTCAGTGTTACTCACTGCAATAATTATCCTGTCGGTGTTTTGCATTATGTATTTTTCTAGTTCTTTTTTGTGTGATTCACATAGTCTTCTATACAAAAAAGTCGTCTCCCGCCGTCCTTCCTTTTCACGTTGAGTTGGTCAACATGGTTCTTTTGGGTATACTACTACTACTACTACTACTACTACTATTATTATTATTATTATTATTATTTATTTAATTTATTATTATGATAATTATTATCATTATTATTAATATTATTAGCATTATAAATTTTGGCTCACAAGGAAATTTCACACAGGTCATCAAGGATCTCTCCTTGAAGACAACCTGTAGTGTTCCCTGGAAATTGAGTAAAATCAAATCTCCACAGATTTCCAGTACTCTCTATCTCTTTCAGTAGCATTTGAAAATGAATTTGGGTTATCGCAACAGCCGTTTATCATTGATTTCTCGCTGACAGCGGTCATTCGTCTCCACTGGAATTTTAGTGGAAATAATCCTTCTCAAGATCCCAGTTCTCTTCACACTTGTTCAACAGAGATCTGATCAGCGCTCTCTACTCGGTCTTTCCATCCTCTTTGAACCTTCTCGATTATTTGATATCATTCTTTGGAGGTGGTTGTGGAGCAATGGGAGAGGATTAGAGAGGGAATGGTGTACTTATAGATACGCGGGTTTTATGTTCTTGCTTCCATGTAACGCTTCTTCATGTTTTGCCTCTGCAGCAGTTTGTCTGGTCCGCGCATGTATGTGTATTAGTCTCTGCATTCCAGGGTTTCTTTTAAATTTCAGCTGTTTTCATTATTGTTATTCGTTGTATCTTTCCAGCCATTTCTCTGATTCCAATTTCTCCCATTTATTTTTCAAAGCTTTTCGGAATTGTTTCTAGTTCTCCCACTATTATATTTTGATTTTCTTCATCATCCATATCCCTTTAAGTTCTCTAGATAGCTCTGTGTATTTGCTCTGTTTCTCCTTTTCTTTGCTATTCACCCTGTGCTCAACTGGGACAGCAAAGTCCATGATTTTACAGGGCTATTCTTTATTGTTAATTATTACGACATCCGATCTTCTTACTAGGATGGGTTTATCTGTTTGTATGTCCATGACCAATAGGTTTTAGTGATTCCCGTTTTCAAGTACTGTTGCTGACTTATGTTTATACAATTTGTCTGTCCGTTCGAGATGCAGTTGTTTGCATAATTCCCAGTTGGTCGTACCTATTCTTGTATTACTTTTGGGCCAGTTTGCTGCATTCACTTATTATATGGTTTATCATTTCGTCTCTTTGTCCACAGGGTCTGCATTTTCTGTTTACTTTTATTTTGTCGATGTTTGCTTTAATGTGGTTGGTTCTTATCGAGTTATTTTTTGCTGCAGTTATTATAGATTCAGTTTCCTGGCTTTGGAGTTTCGTGGACAAGTTTCCCAAGATGTCCACTTTTTTCACTTTTCAGTTATTGCTCTTTGGTGGGAGCTTCTATTGATCCAGTAAATATCTCACGGCTGATGCAATTCTCTACCTACAGTGATGATCATATTTATTGGCACGGTAAAATAAAAGTTAAATTTTTGCAAAAAACCCTTGTTCAAAATTATTGGCACGGCTTTGTTTTTCTTTTAGTATCAGTATAATATCAATCAATTTCCGGTTTACGTGCTTTCTGAACTTTTTTATAGCCATATTATGCTTGTTTAACGCTAATTCAGTGAATAATTTTTTTCAGATAATTTTTAGATAGCGATTTATTTAAACTATTATAAGTGACTAAATTATAATTTTCAATCGCCATGGTTAAAACTAAGGAACACAGCGAAGACGTCAGGAAGCTTGTTGTAGCATGCCATACCAATGGGGAGGGCTATGATAAGATTTCAAAGAAGCTAAACCTTCCCAAATCCACTGTTAGAGCCATAATAAACAAGTTCAAATCGCAAGACCACGTTATGTTTAGAGGGTAGAGGGAGAAAAAGGATTCTTTCCCCAAGAGATGAACGGAAAATTGTTCGACAAGTAAAACAAAACCCAAGGATCTCTGTTGGGGAGATTGTTGATGAACAGAGCACCTCTGGAGTGAATGTATCTCGACATACAGTTGGTAGAGTTTTGAAGAGAGCTGGTTTAAAAGCATGTCGTCCGAGAAAGACTCCCTTATTGAAGCCTATGCACCTGAAAGCAAGGCTAGCCTTTGCAAAACGTCATATTGATAAAGATGTTGCATTCTGGAAACGTGTTCTATGGACTGACGAAACGAAAATAGAGTTATTTGGCCATAATAAAGTGTCTTATATTTACAGAAAATCTGGCGAAGCTTTCCTGCCTAAGAACACCATACCCACAGTGAAGCACGGTGGAGGCAGTTTGATGTTTTGGGGATCCTTTGCTGCCTCTGGACCAGGGCGACTTGTTAAGGTCACAGGTAGCATAAAAAAGGAAGATTATGTTAAAATATTGGATGAAAACCTGAAAGACTCTGCTAAAGAGCTCTCACTTGGTCGTCGTTGGTGGTTCATGCAAGATAATGACCCAAAGCATTCGGCTAAACTGACTAAGAAATGGCTTGAGGACAATCATATTAATGTTTTGGAGTGGCCATCACAAAGCCCAGACCTTAATCCAATTGAAAATTTATGGAGAACATTAAAATTGAGGGTAATGCAAAGGAAGCCTAAGAATCTTATTCAATTGGAGGATTATTGTCAGGAAGAGTGGGCTAAAATTACTACTGAAGAGTGCAACAACTTGGTTGTAAACTATGAAAAGCGACTGAGGAAGGTAATCAAGGCCAAAGGCTATACAATTGATTATTAAATAAATCGTGCCAATAATTTTGAACAAGGGTTTTTTGCAATAATGTTTGTTGCTCCTTTGTTATTTATTTTTTCTAAAATCCGATTGCTGCATAGGAAAGGCCAGTTAAAAATACATAATATACTTTGTTATTTTCTTTAATTTAATCCCTTTTTTAGAATTTATTAGACAAAATTTAACTTTTATTTTACCGTGCCAATAAATATGATCATCACTGTATGTAAGAGCCAGGTACGTCCAAAGATGGAGTACTGTTGCCACATCTGAGCAGGAACTGCTAGAAAGACTTTATCCTCTCTTGATAGAGTTAAAAATGGACTTCGTAGCCTAGTAGGGGGATGCCCTTTTCTCTTCCTTGCAACCTCTTTCTCACAGAAGAGATGTTGCAAGTCAGTGTCTCTTATCGCTATTTTTATGACAAGTGCTTGTCTGAGGTCCAATCTATGGTCACCCCTCGGCAAACTTTCACAAGAAACACTCCTCTAACTTAAAAGACCTAAATCTAAACGTAGATTCTACGGGCAAAGTTTCTTTCTTAGAACTGCACACCTGTGGAACCGTCTTCCGTTTGCCTGCATTTTAGCTGACTACAATATGGTTGCCTTCAAGTCCAACATAAACAAATTCTTGATGAGCCGTTCCACTTAATTAACAAATTTACCGAATTTCCATTACTAACGAGTACTATACTGTCCAATTAACTACTGTACACTCTTTAACCCTTACTCTCGTGTGGTCTCTGGGCCTTGATAGGTGGTGATGACTATGTAAAAAATAATATGGATGTCAGTTCCACAGGCGTGCAGTTTTAAGAAAGAAACTTTGTTCATGTTATTGATGTTTCTGTCGAAAAACTTTTTTTTGCGCTATGCAAGAAACATATCAGTTTATAAAAAATAAAAGAGACGTCGAAAGGTTCGCAATCCTCACACTAGAAACACCTGTTTCGACTACGACACTCGTTCCATACGGCGACTTAAAACAGCACATTTTGTCTTTCTCCAATGAAAAGTTTGTAATCTATCTATCTATATATATATATATATATATATATATATATATATATATATATATATATATATATATATATATACTGGTTGACCCAATAAAAACGGGCCCCAACAATTAGGGCCCCGTTTCTTAGTGTTTTGTCCGAATGAAATGAAACTTTGGTCATAACTAGTTTATTATATTCAAAACATCACATCAAAACACTAGGGTCTTTGGCCTTTTTTCTCCGTTGACTGTAAAATGCTCAGTAAAACAATTGAATTTCCTCTGTTTTTTGGGGATCACGCTGTATAAAGTAGTAGCGTTCGTGTGGGCGTGTGTCTGTGCGTACAACTACCAATGACCAAAGAAATATAAAGGCCATGTGTGTGTACACCTCTACTTGTGATGAAATATTAATACCCATGTTAGGATACTTCTGTCACCGGAGACATTATATTCGAGATGTACTTTCAATATATAGGATTCTTCAAACCACTTTTACATTATTGAGTTACGGTGATTAACATATCACATTAAATGAAATCTATTGAAATAATTACCTCGGCAACATTACGTATTCGACACAATAGCTTTGTTTCAACTGTACTAATTAACACATTTTGCATTATTTAGTTTATTTAAATTTTGTGATAGTTAAATTGAAAAATTACGTTATTAAATATTTCCTGTTTTTGTTTTCATTTCGAAATATTATTCTAAGCTGAATTATTATTTTTATTTTCAATTCGGAGTAAACTTTTTCTATTTTTCTTAATTTTTAAGTAACCTTTTTCTGTTTTTAGAGAAAAATAAAACTAATATCATCATTTACTTGCATCCTCACGAGGACAGAGTTAGTCAGAGACACATGTGAACAAAATCCATCATCCCCTGCTCTTTTTTTGTTTATAAAATTGAATCGGTGTTGCTCAGGATTTATTATAATAATGCCTGCGAAACAGATTTTCTTTATAATTTATTTAATATCTTAAATTAAAAATGGTCAATTTTTACGACGTGACCCAGCGTTGTTTAACCCCTAGAAAAATGGTCAATGTAAAGTTTCTTTCCAACTCCGAAAAAAACTTGAAAATGACGACATTTGATGGTTTTCGATGGTGCTTAAACGAATATCACATTTAAATTTAAGGCAGATAAGTAGTTTTCATAATATGAAAAAGTACTTTTTCAAAAAGTGGGGGATCACTTTCCTATATACATTTACCGTAAAATTGGCACCCGCTTTCTAACTACCTAAAAATGTCTTCATATCATAAAACAAATTTAACTATGATATTCCTTTTCAGCACCATCGAAAACCAGCGCTGTTTTTACTAAGAGATTCGTTTATTTTTTCATAATTTAGGACGTAAATAATGCTGTCAGTAAGCTTACAAGACCGATATATTTTTGTTTTTCATTGTTTTTCTTTTTAAGGTGGGTATTCAATTATAGAATTTGTGTAGTTTTTACCAGGTGCTTCTGTAGTTTACTTAACCACCTCCTAATGTAAACAGAATTTTTGTGAAATGTTAAACTGCAGAGACACCTGTTCACAACTATACAAGTTGTATAATGAAAAAAGAACGAAAAACAAAAGTATGCTTTTGTAAACTTACTAACAGCATAATTACCGTCCTAAATTATGAGATGAAAAAAAATGAACGCATCTCTTAGTAAAAAAAGCGCCAATTTCCGGGGGTGCTGAAAACGAATATCACAGTTAAATTTTTTTTATGGTATGAAGAAATCACTAGGTGACCAGAAAGTGGGTGCTCATTTTACGTTAAATTTATATAAGAAAGTGATCCCCAACTGTTTGAAAAGTAATTTCGTCATATGAAAACTACTTATCTGCCCCAAATTTAAACGAATTATTCGTTTTCAGCACTACCGAAAACCATTAAAAGTCATCATTTTAAAGTTTTTGAGGGAGTTGGAAAGAAACTTGATATTGCCCCAAAAAATTAAGAACTGTTTTTTGTGGCCTAATACGTTTAAGCAGTCTTTATAAATAATATGAAAGAAGAAATTTTGAAAAAAAAAATAACATTTTAGCGTAGGGGATAACTTTTCTATATAAATTTAATGTAAAATGAGCACCCACCGTTTGGCCACAAAGCGTTCAACCAGACATGTGATCTCTAGCATTTTTTCCAGTTTGGCGATCGATGGGAGAGGGGGGGGGCAAACATGACAAATACAAAATTTTTTAGTTTTTTTGTGGTTGGGGCGGGAATTCCATTTGAAACATGAAATAACGATAAAGTTAATTAATTTTTATGAAACCATTATGCACTTTCACCTAACAATTTTATAAGCAGAACGAACCCCAAAATATGACAAATTCAGTTTTGGTTTTGGGGGGAGGAGGATTACATTAGAAATATAAAATGACGAAAAACGTCATTTAATTGCTTTTGGAATTACTTTTTGGTAGATCTTTTTTTCTTCTTTTTTTTTTGCGATCGCCCGGGCATTCACTGCTATTTTTATTGAAATAAAAGTTGTAATGATTTATTTTTAATTATCTTTTGGGGGGGGTCTTTTCAGTGATCAATATCCGGAGAATAGTTTCTTCTCTTTGTAGCCCTTCTGCTGAAATATCTGGTGGAGAGGGTATCACATACTTCTTTTTTGGGGGGCGATTATATTTACATGTTTTCATCCGTCCTTTTATTTTTGTTGTGGGGGTATCCACGTTGCCCATGATTAAAATGATTAGTATACCGGTGGGTTTCAAACAGAACTTCATGTCTACCCTAGCAAGGCTGGGTTGCCATGCTAGTATTTAATAATTTTTTAAAAATAAATTTCTAGGGTTTATAATTTAATCGAGGTGAAAGAATTCAGTGTTGCTTTTGCTTGTTTCTGAATCTTATTTCTGGGCATGTGTTAAACCGCATTTCTGTTTAACAAAATAATTTTATTACAAAATTCGCTTAATGAGAATTAATTACAGTTTCTTTGTAAACAAGTTATTCAGTATATTTTTTCTACCAGGAAATGTACAGTTACTTATAATAATAATAATAATAATAATAATAATAATAATAATAATAATAATAATAATAATAATAATAATAATAGAAAATTGAAAAGCAATACCTCAGAAGAACAAGAAAATTCCTGGAAACGAAACTATACAGCAGAAACCTAATAAAAAGTATAAATACATGGGCAGTATCACTGGTAAGGTACTCTGGACCATTTGTAGGGTGGACAACAGTAGAACTGAGACAACTCGACCAAAAAACCAGGAAACTCATGACCATGCATAATCCACTACACCCAAAGGACGATATTGAAAGACTCTACGTGAAAAGGAAAGACGGCGGGAAATTACTGATCTGTATAGAAGACTGTGTGAAGGACACGACAAAAGGACTAGAAATATACATAATGCAAAACACTGAAAGGATAATTATGGCAGCGAAAGACACTGAAAAAACGCCCCAGAAAACAGAGCGACAAACGACAAAACAAGAAAAGAGGAATGGGAAGAGAAACAACTCCACAGAAGATTCATAAGAATGACAAAAGATGAGAATAACAAAAACACCATGACATGGATGCAAAAAGGACATATAAACCGAGAAACTGAATCTCTAATAACTGCAGCACAAGATAACTTGATAAGAACCAACCATATCAAAGCAAGGATCGATAAAACACAAGAAAACAGACTCTGTGGACAAAGAGAGGAAACGATAAACCATATAGTAAGTGAACGCAGCAAACTTGCCCAAAAGGAATACAAAAACTCCAAGTGGGGAGGGTGGTACACTAGGAATTGTGCAAACGACTGCATTTTGAGCGTAAAAACAAATGGTACAAGGATAAACCTTCAACAGCACTCGAAAATGAGAACCACAAAATCCTATGGGACATGGACATACAGACGGACAAACCTATCCAAGCAAGAAGACCAGATGTCGTAATAATTAACAAGAAAGAAAAATCCTGTCAAATCGTAGACTTTGCAGTCCCAGCTGATCACAGGGTGAGTATGAAAGAAAAGGAGAAACGAAGCAAATACACAGAGCTAGCCAGAGAGTTAAAAGGGATTTGGATGATGAAGAAAATCAAAATAGTACTGATAATAGTAGGAGCACTAGGAACAATTCCGAAAAACTTCGAAAAAAGAATGTCAGAAATTGGAATCAGAGAAATAACTGCAAAAGTACAACGACTAACGATAATGAAAACGACTGAAATATTAAGGAAAACACTTGAACGCGGAGAATAATACAAGAAGACTATATAATGAATAAAGCGTTACAGGGAAAAAGAACACCGAAACTGCATATCTACAAGTTCTACACCCCCCATCATGCATCCCCCCCCTTGTTTCATCACCGCTCCTCCCAATAAAAAAAGGGATATCAGAGGGCCGAGAAGGGTCAATAAGGACTGAAAGACCGAGGAGTGAGCGCCAACCACACCTCGGCTGGACAACCGCAAAGAAAACTGGGACCTTGGGGAGGCCGAGTGCCACTCAAATTCCAGTATAAACCAATGGCTACTATCAGTGAGAAATCAATAGTAAGCGGCTGTTGAGATGATGCAAATTCATTTGCAAATACGATCGAAGGAGGTGGCGAGAGCTGGGCGTCTGGGGAGACTTGTTTGCACTCAGCTTCCAGAGAACACCACAGATTTCCAATCAGATCGTTTGTTGACTTGTGCGAAAGCTCCATGTGAGTCAGTATTAATAATAGTAATAATAATAGTATTAATAATAGTAATAATAATAGTATTAATAATAGTAATAATAATAATAATAGTACTAATAAGAGTAATAATAATAATAGTAATAATAGTGGTAATAATAGTAATAATAATAATAGTAATAATAATAGTAATAATAATAGTAATAAAAATAAGATTAATAATAATAGTAATAATAATAATAGTAATAATAAAAATAATAAAAATAAGAATAATAATAGTAATAATAATAGCAATAATAATAGTAATATTAACAATAATAATAGTAATAATAATAGTAATAATAATAGTCATAATAATAGTAATAATAATTGTAATAGTAATAATAATAGTAACATTGATAGTAAAAATAATAGTTATAATAATAGTAATAATAATAGTAATAGTAATAATAATAGTAATAATAATAAGATAAATAATAATAGTAATAATAATAGTAATACTAATAATAATAGTAATAATAATAGTAATAAAATAGTAATAATAATGGTAATAATAATAGTAATAATGACAGTAATAATAATAGTAAGATTAATAATAATAGTAATAATAATAGTAATAGTAATAATAATAGTAATAATAAAAATAATATTAATAATAATAGTAATAATAGTAATAATAATAATAATAATGATAGTAATAATAATACTAATAATAATAATCGTAATAATAATAATAATAATAGTATTAATAATAATAATAAGATTAATAATAGTAATAATAGTAATAATAATAATAATAGTAATAATAGTAATAATAATAGTAATAATAATAGTAATAATAGTAATAATAATAATAGTAGTAGTAATAATAGTAATAATAATAGTAATAATAATGTAAACGAATCGAGCTTAGGCATTAGGACAATGTTAAAGCATCGTTAATTCACTGCCCGCACAACAGTCGCTGATTGGCGTGATGGTTCAAAGCCTCGTGATGGTTCAAAGTCCCGCGCAAACCGCGGGTATCTTTGCTAGTATAGTTTCGATCCTGGCCTAAGGTAGTTGCCTGTCTAGCCGCACGGATGAGCTGTTATACAGCGAAACAGAACTGTATGTGGATGACTATACACACACACACATATATATATATATATATATATATATATATATATATATATATATATATATATATATATATATATGTTTGTGTTTGTATGTGTGTGTGTATATGTGGGGGGGCTTAGATCTTTGCTTACCAGTGATAACTAAAAAAACATGACGGTTGGCTTAAATTTCGTTAATAATGTATATATTAACGTTAATTCATAAGAACGTATAGAAATTAAACTCAAATTGTTTAGGTGAGGATTTTATTGTGTAAGTTTTAACTGCATGTAATAAATTCTTCTTAAAATCTTAAATTATTATTTGTTTGTAAATTAAATTAAATTATAAGAAAAACATTTGTATGTTACTGCGCTATTTTTAATAGTATTTACAATTTATTTTTATTTTTTATATACATTTGTATATTTTAAGATTTTATACATACTTTTTATTATTTATTTATTTTTCGATAAGATTTTTGTACAATGAACTATAATGCTTGACTTTAATCATAACCAGAAATTGACAGTTTAAATACTTCAAGATCTCCTTCAAATGAAGTAAACATGTTTCCCCTATTATTATTTAAAAAAAAAAAAAAAAGCAAGAGGCTGGCTGATTACAGAATTTGATAGTTTAAATACTTAAAAATCTAAATTAAATTCTTAGGTGAAATTAAAACATAGTTACAAAGTATCCTCCACCCCCCATGTTAAGAATGGCTTTCTAAATAATGATTTTAGTGCGGTAACATAGATGCATAACTATCTTTTTTTATTTCGAATTATTTATTCAAGAACCAAATTAGATGGAATATGTTTTATTCGCAGTGATGGACTGTTTTTATTTGTTTTCATAGTGATATAAATTAAAAATAATTGATTAAATTAAAACAAAACTCTTTTTCTTATTTCGAATTATTAAATGAAGTAAAAATTCCATAGTTTACTCAATTACTAAGATAGAAAAAAACGTTGATTTTACAACTTAATTTTTGGGCCAAACAGTATATATATATATATATATATATATATATATATATATATATATATATGTGTGTGTGTGTGTGTGTGTGTGTGTGTGTGTGTGTGTGTGTACTTGCATTTCAGCCCGGCGTTTCCCGGGTGTTTGGAGGTGTATGTGGAGCAAAAAACAAAGTTCAATTTTTTTAACTTCAACCCCTATTATGACCCCTTTAACATTTACTGTTTTGGTCTCAAAAGCAGTTATTAAGTTAGATCCATGGTGAAGAAACATATCTACAATTTCAAGTGTTTAGACCCAAAAATAGCGGAGGAGTTTGGTAGAGTTCTCAAAGGTCAAATCGTTGAACTTTGATCTCTTAAGAACTAAATTTCCTAATCGCCGTTATGTTCCTATTTACTTGCCTCCTCACGAGAGCAGAGGTAGACAAAAGGTCGGTTTTTAATGTGAGGGAATCCAGCTCCCCCAAAAGGGCCATTCAGGATAGGAACAAAATTAAAAATTGCCTCTGCTTAGAAGGATTTCTCCTCCATTGATCGAGGTAAGAAAAGGTGAAGTGTAGTATCGGAACAGATACGTCACTCTTGCCCAATGCAAGCAATATATAAATAATGATATTGCTAAGTTCTTTTTCAAAAATAAACAATATAAACAGAACTGTAACAAAAAAGTTTATTTAATTTAAAAAAATATATGCACAAGATTTTTTTTTATTTTAAACAATAAACATATAACTTTTTTTTATTATTTTAGATAAACAATATGAACGTTTTTTTTTTTTGATTTTAAACAATATAAATAGAACTATTCTCCTAATGATCGATTATTAATTTCGTGTTTATTGAAAATTGAATCACGTGTCTTTTTATAACGATTTAAATTAAAATGTCATTATACACGTCCATTCTCTTTTTAGTTTGTATTTTGTTAGGGTCAATTATATCGGATCGATGGGCAATCTATAAACGTATGGACCACTTCAATTATGGAAAATATCAACATGACAAAATTTTTGACCGATTGACCCCTCGATTCACACACAAAAACCATAGTAGATTTATGGTCCCATTGCAAAAAAAAAAAAAACTAAACAAATGAGAAAAGTTGGAAAAAGAAACTTTTGAAATATATATGGTGGGATTCGTCTGGTGAAGAAGAGAAGAAGGGAAATCAAACGATAATTGTTTTTAAAAAATCTGTTATCGTTTAAAATTTATGGTAAAGTTTTACTTGGTTTCAACTTTAACTGTTTCCTTTAAAATAACGAATAACGACTTGTATAGGTTTTTGGATGTGCTGAAAATGAATATCGCTTTTAAAGGTAGTAGTTTTTCGGATATTAAGCAATATAATTTCTTATGTGTAAAGTGCTGTCCATAGTTGTATGCGCAGGCGCGTATATTTTTGTGTGCAACTATTGCCACCACTTTTAACGTCAATTATATTGCTTAATATCCGGTAAATTACTTATTTGTGGAAAATTTAAATGCGATATTCGTTTTCAGAGTACTCGAAAACCTTTGAAGTCATCATTATAAAGGAAAATGTTAAGGAGGAAAACAAGTAAAAGTTAACCATTTAAAATTATAAAATGTTCTTTTTTATATTTTTTTAATAAAAAATGAATAAAAAGTATTTATTCTTAAAAAACATTGTAATTTCTGCTTATTTAAAACTGTTAACTTCTGAAATACCGATATCATTATTTATATATTGTTCCTATTTACTTTGCCCATCCACGAGGACAGAGATAGACACCAGGGTCGGCATAGTAACATACCGGTGATTAGGAAACTAGTTTCCTTTTATGTGACAAAGGGATCGACAGCATTTTCTCTCCTAACCCACAGTCTGATAAATACAAATCAAAAATTAAAATTATTATTGGGCGAACGTTTAGGAAATTGACCTCCACCTCTAAATTCCTCAATTTACTTTTTTTTCTTCTTTTTTCACGTTAATCTCATCGATTACAAATTTAATTTTCAGATTAAAAAAAAAAATTTTGAAATGAAAATCTTTATGAATTTTGTCCTTGGGGATCAGTTTTTAATTATAACCTTCTACTAAATTGAACACGTACTTTGTGAACATCACCGAGAAAACTATTGTGGAATTTAGACGCCCGCCATTTATTGTCTGACCTTAATAACGAACTCGTAATAAATATTTACTACTAATTTTATTTCTATGTTTAACTTATTTCCAACGGATATAAATTATCACATACTGAAGTTAGTATAAATTCCAACGTATTTCGGATGAATACATTATTACTGATTAAAGTGTCGTGTCGAAATATTTACAATCATAGGGTTCTTTTGTTGATTAAAGACTTTTAACCTTCACATTTCAGGTGAAAACATTACCTACTTAAATGTCATGCCGAAATAAATAAAAGTATACAGTGCTTTTGTTGATTAGTACAAAGCAGTTTCCTGGAAATACGGAAAACTAGACCTATTCCTTCCATACATGTGTAATACAAGATGTTCTTAAATAATAGACAACTTGGGGTCATCGGAACTTATATAAAATCGACCTGACTTAATATCACGTGTGTATCAGGCACATCTAGCTGAACTTTTGAAAGACATGTACTAGTAATTCTATTTGCAAATGTTTATGTTATTGCATTTCAAAAAAGAGGGCTACCGCACTGCTACATTATCATAAGGATTCTGGATCAGGGTAAGATCAGAACAGTTCATCAAATTGATGCAATTGTCAGCAGGGATACCAGGACCTGAAAATCCAGATCATCATGATTTAGTTAAGTATTTAATGGTTCATTACCAAACCTCGATGTAATTGTTTGATTATGTGATAAGGTGTTTCTTACTGATGTATGTTTTTTAAATTTTTCAACTACCGTAGAATTTCCACGATTTCTGCTAGTATATATAATATATTTTTCCAACAGATATTCTTATATTATATGTTGCGAGTGTGCAAATCGTTAGGATCGGTAATATATATATATATATATATATATATATATATATATATATATATATAATCGGTAGGATCGGTAATATATATATATATATATATATATATATATATATATATATAATCGGTAGGATCGGTAATATATATATATATATATATATATATATATATATATATATATAGATAGATAGATAGATAGATAGATAGATAGATAGATAGATAGTCATCCACATACAGTACTGTTTCGCTGTCTCACAACTCATCAGTGCGGCTAGACGAGCCACTGCCTCAAACTAAGATCGAAACCCGACCGCCCAAATGGCAGTCAAGGCTTCTCACCATTGCACAATACGGCTGATGCTGAATGGGTAATAAATTAACGATGTTTTGACATTGTCCAAATGCCTCCGCTCGATTTGTTTATACAAAGAGCGTCGCTTAATACGCTAATGACAAATTGTATATCACTTCCCAATATGCCCAACCCAAGATAGGAAGCATTATAGTCATCCACATACAGTACTGTTTCACAGCTATATATATATAAATAGATAGATAGAGCATACATGACAAAAAACTATATTCCAAAAGTCATGATGTTTACTATCTTATAATTTTTTCCTTTAATTTAGTTGACATTTACAATTCTTTGACAGTATCTTATTCATAGCGCAAAATCAATCAATTAATTATTATATCAATCAGTGAAGTAGTAGCGTTCGTGTGTGTGTGTGTGTGTGTGTGTGTGTGCAACTCTCATACATCATAAAACACTGAACCGATCATGACCAAAACTGGCATGATAATTGTCCTTAACTTAGAGATGGTGTGCACCATTTTTCAAGGTTAAGGTCAAATGTCAAGGTCATAACCTATGTATATATACTCTCCTACATCCCATACCACTGAACCGATCATGAGCAATCCTGACATGATGACAATCCTGTCATAGCCAACTCCTCTACAGCTAACATTGCATATAAATTTTGAAGGTTAAGGTCAAAGGTGCAGTTCATAACCTATGTATATATATACTCTTCTGAACCGCTCTTGACCAATCCTGACATGATGATGGTCTTTGACCTAGGGATTGTTTACATTATTTTTCAAGGTTAAGATCAAATTTTAAGGTCGAGATTTGGCTTTATGCTTTGCGGGTACTTGAGCGTACAGCAAAGTCCCGTGTAAACTGCGGGTATCTTTGCTAGTATAGTATAATCCACCTAATCTTCATAGCATTTGGTGATGAATTATTCACAAGGTTGGGGTGATTTCTCCAGAGTTTTAAAATCTTGCGAATCACAACAAAATAACATTGAAAGCGAGTTGTTTTTTCAACCGATTTCATGTTTTTCTAGCGCTGTGATATTCTATATTGAAATGGAAAATAAAATAGGGGAAATAACACGGTAATTACTAAAGCGGACAATAAAAATGGCGTCTTTTCGCAGGATTGGTGAGAATATGGACTGCAATTTGCATTATATGCATTATTAAGAACTGCCTGTTCGGCCGCTCGTTCTTATCGAATACATATGCTTTTTACACAGCATTGACTGATATTTAGCAAGCGAGAGAAAGAAACGCTTTCAAAACAGATGATATTTGAAAAAGAATGATTTATTTCTAAAATAGTATTATTGCATCCACTTAAGATGCATTCATATATACTTATCATTTTTTACTAGTGCATATCCTATGTTCAAAATGGCGGAATAAAAATATAATCCGCCTATGTTCGTATTTGCCTTGTATCTTGATATATTACTAAAATATTCATATAAAATTGTATAATCGCATCAGTAATTTCATTGTTCATATATTAATAGTTAATGCTTTTTATTCACTAGGTGTTTTAACGCATGTCATAATCACAGATTATACACTGAGAACATCCGGTTGTGTTTCCTGCAGGATGGGTTAAAATAAGTTTTCGAAAATTGCCATTACTCTCTACCTCTTTCGATAACTATTAGAAAGGAATTGCCATTATCGCAACAACCGCTTGCCATTGACTTCTCGTTGGCAATGACTATTATTAGTCTTCACTGTATGGCAATAAGATTCCCCAATTTCCCAACCATTTCTCAAGCATCTACTAGAGTTCTAGTTAGGGCTTTCCCTCCTCGGTCTTCCTATACTCCTTGACTCTTCACTATTATTTGGTGTGGTGTCCGTACATGCTGACACATTTTTGTTTAAGTTTGCTGTTATTATTATTATCATTATATTATTACGCTTATCGCTCCGTCCGTTATCATGCTGTGCATCCCTAAAAAAGGAAAGTGGAATATTCCAAAAAGTGGAATATTCCAAATAAACCTTGTCAACCTTGAAAAGGAAATTGAAATATTTAAAAAAAAAAAAAAGGTGTCGTTGTTGAGGCAAAGCTAATAAAAATGATTTGTCTTTCTTGGCCTTTTGGCTAAGATCAAAGTGTAGTATCTGCTCTTCAGGTGCAACATTTACATTTCTTCTCTATATATATATTGCATAGGAAAAATGCTGCTGTGGAATTTCCACAGGTCCCGCTAGTTATTATTATTATTATCATTATTATTATTATTATTATTATTATTATTATTATTATTATTGTTGTTGTTGTTGTTGTTGTTTTAACAGAGCGCGGATGCGCGTATGACAGCAAGAATATATATATATATATATATATATATATATATATATACTAGCATGGGACCCAGCATTGCCTGGGTTGACATGAAGTTCTGTTTGAAACCCACCGGTATGCTAATTATTTTCATCATGGCAATGTGGAGACCTCAACAACAAAAATAAAAGGACGGATGAAAACATGTAAATATAAGCGCCCCCCAAAAAAGAAGTATGTGATACCCTCTCCACCAGATATTTCAGCAGAAGGGCTACAAAGAGAAGAAACTATTCTCCGGATATTGAGGAATGGAAAGACCCCCCCCGAATAAAGGTAATTAAAAGTAAATCATTACAACTTTTGTTTCAATAAAAATAGTAGTGAATGCCCGTGGAAAAAAAAAGATCTACCAAAATTAATTCCAAAAACCATAAAATGACATTTTTCGTCAATTTATATTTCTAATCGTCCCACACACCCTAAAACAATTGAATTTGTCCTATTTTGTGGTTCGTTCTGTTTATAAAATTGTTAGGTGAAAGTACAACATATATATATTTTATAAAAATTAATTAAATTTATCGTTATTTTATGTTTCTAATGTAATTCCCGCCCCCCACCACCACCACCACTAAAAACTAAAAAAATGTGTATTTGGCATATTTTATCCACCCACCCCCTCGATCGCCAACTTGAAAAAATGCTAGAGATGACATGTCTAGTTGAACGCTTTGTGGCCAAACAGTGGGTGCTCATTTTACATTAAATTTATATAGAAAATTATTCCCTACGCTAAAATGTAATTTTTTTTTAATTTCTTCTTCCATATTATTTATAAAGACTGCTTAGACGTATTAGGCCACAAAAACCAGGTTATAATTTTTTTGGTCAATGTCAAGTTTTTTTTCCAACTCCCCCCAAAACTTTAAAATGATGACTTTTAATGGTTTTCGGTGGTGCTGAAAACGAATATTACGTTTAAATTTGGGGCAGATGAGTAGTTTTCATGATATGAAGGAATTACTTTTTCAAAAAGTGGGGGATCACTTTCTTATAATTACCGATACCGAGTCTTTTTATATTTCCAAATACAGTGTTGTTTCTGTGTGCTGAAGGTCGGATTCACGCAAAACCCCATGTAATACGTGCATATATTTTCGCAAATATAAACTACACTTATGGATGTGACCTATAGATTTTAGTTTTACTGATCATTAAAAATTGATAAATATGTATGTTTTCATCATTCATATGTGCCAAACAAAAACAAAGAAATAAAAACAATAAAAATAATAGTTTTCAGTATCGGAAAATAGGCACATTTTTCCGATTCTAATACCGAATCCGATACATTCATAAACCGGTGTAGCGGAACTGCTTCTCAGCCAACTACAATATGGCCGTTTAAAATTCCAATGTAAACAGGTTTTTACTGAACTGCATTCTTAAATAATCAAATTCTCCCCAATCGCCACAATAATTTCCAATATTTACGGTGTTGTCTTACCGTCTACCTGATACTCATTTCATCCTTATCCCCGAGTAGCCTTTTAGCCTTTATATATCATGACCTCTTAGTGATTATATATATATGTGTGTGTGTGTGTACGTATCTTTGACTTGAACGAATTGAAAAATAGTAATTAATTTTATTCTAGCCAATTAGAGGTGGCCACGTGTGTTTTAATTCATTGATGAAAACTACAAAAAATTATATATTTTTCCAATCGATAAATATTTTTCAAATCCCATATTTTCCTACTTTTCAACATATTCATTTAATTAAATAGAGATTTTTAAGAAAAAAAATTTTTAAGGCATAATTTGATATGAAATTCGTTAACGTTTCTAATAAATAAAGCGTTGGTTATTTTCATCGTCTAAATGATTGGCCATTGCGAATTGATTTCTCGTCGCCATTTAGCAGACGTGATGTAAAATAAAAAAAACGACATTTCTGTCTTCCTCATTAACAGCGGGGTGAGTTGTCTTTTCTTTGATTTGATGCCCCTTGCTGATTCATTGGCACAGGGGATATTAACGATGTTTTTAATTCTTTTGCTTGTATCATCAATTATGCAAAAAGAAAGAGGAAAGTCGGGAGAAAAAGAAGAAAAGAAGAAAAAAGAAAAAGAAATGAAAAATGAAAAAATAGTAAATGTTGAATAATAATAATAATAATAATAATTATAATAATAATAATAATAACAATAATGATAATAATAATAATAATATTCATAATAAAAATGATAATAATAATGATAATAATAATGATAATTATAAATAATATTAATAATAATATTAATAATAATTATAATAATAATATTAATAATAATATTAATGATAATATTAATAATAATTATATTAATAATAATATTAATAATAATAATAATAATTTGTGGTCTAAGAATCGATAGGCAGGACACAAAATATTCGATAATGGTTGAGCAGCATGGAAAGATCGACGAAAGAGCACTAACCAGACCTCCTATGGATAAGTTCAAAGAGGACTGAGATTTTGGGACGGCTCATTCCCAGCCAAATTCCAATAAAGGCTAAGTGTCACTGTCAGTGTATAGCCAATGGTAAATTACTGTTGCGATAATTCAAACCCATATGCATAGGCTATTAAAAGATGGGGAGAGTACTGGAAATCTGGGGAGACTTGTTATCTAGACTACAGGGAATACCCTCGGTTGTTTACACTGAATAATCTCTGATGATGAATTGTGTGAGAAATACTACTATTACTATTATATTACTACTGCTACTTGTACTACTACTACTACAACTACTACTACTACTACTACTAATAATAATAATAATAATAATAATAATAATAATAATAATAATAATAAAGCATGAGATTCGATATCTACCTGTCTGAATATCTAGAATAATCTAAATATCTATAAAAGTGAAATTGTCTGTGTGTACATTTCCCTACTAAACTACTCTGTTAATTTTCAGTCTACAGACTCGTGATTAAACATAAGGAGTATGAAATAAGGAAAATCTTTTTAATCGGTTTTCGGACATAAATTTAGTTGTCAAGAGGTAAAAGTTGAACGATTTGACCTTTGAGAACTCTACCAAATTCCTCCGAAAATTTTGGGTCGAAAAACTTTAAATTTTAGATGTATGTTACTTAGGCATGGATCAAACTTTTTTGATTTTAGCCCAAATCAATAAATTTTAAGAGGTCAAAATTAGAGCCAAAGTTTAAAAAAAAATTACGTCTGCGGTCTCTACCAAATTACTTAGCCAATTTTTTGTCTAAACATTTGAAACTTTACATAAAGTGTATTCAGACATAGGGCTAGCGTGTTAATTGGTTTTGGTTCGAAAATACGCTGCCAAGGGGACAAAGTTCAAAAGATTTTATCTTTGCCGTCTCTAGCAAACTATTAAGCGAATTTTGGGTCTAAACATTTGAAATTATACATAAAGGGTGTTCAGACATGCAGCAAGTGTTTTAATTTGTTTTGGGGCGAAAATGTGGCTGCTAAGAGGCTAAGTTGAAAGAGTAGACCTTTGCAGACTCTACCAAACTCCTCCGCCAATTCTGGGTCTAAAGTCAAACCTTTTAATATATATATATATATATATATATATATATATATATATATATATAATAAAAATTACAATTAAATTTACCAAAATGATCCAAGATGGTAAAATTAAAGTATATTATAAATATTAAAAAATTAATATTTATAAAATTATCTCAGCCAGATGTAAAAGCTCGATAAAACCAAATAGGAAATAGAGCTTATAATATGAGCAAACAGTTAATAAAATATGTTTAAAAAAACACTTTGAAATGAGTTAAAAACATATTTAATCTGAAAAGGAAACACTAGATAAATGGTTAGTCCTTAATCCGCTGAGTTTCGAAGAAATACTTCCCTTCTAATCAGGGGGTAGGAATTGGCAAAATGCGGGATCGGATTTTTGCATGCAGAAGTATTTGATGAAACAATAAGTAAGTCAAAGATCTTACTTGAAAACAAAAAAAGTGAAGCAGAGGGAATATGGTAAAGAAAAAGGTGATTACACATGAATGGATAGTCTTGTGGAAGATAAAAAAATCCAGTGACGGTAAAATCCAAATGTAAAACTTCAAGAAAGTTGAAAGAATTTCCGTTTGTACAAGTAAAATCCAATGAAATCCCGTAATTGGAAGAAGATGGTCCATAATAATCTAAAGGCAGAAATCCATGGAAGAATTCACAAAAATGTGTACAAGGAAAAAAGAAAAGATTCCAATAATATTAATAAAAGAAAAATAAGATATGCTTTTCACTCTACTTCCGAGACATAAATATAAATAAGACAGATCAGGGAAGAGAAAGAGGAGAGAGAAAAAAACGAAAGAAAAAAAAAGAGAAAAAAAAGATGATGAAGTTAAATATAAAATATAAAATAAAGAGAAACAAAAGTCAAAATGACCCAGACAGGAAATGTTAAAGGCGCGAAAAAATATATAGGGCAAAATAATATAGGTCAACTAAAATGTACAGGTCATCACTTAAAAAAATTATGGGATTTCCTTGGATTTTACTTGTACAAATGGAAATTCGTTTTACTTTCTTGGAGTTTTACATTTGGATTTTATCGTCACTAGATTTTTTATCTTCCACCAGACTATCCATTCATGTGTAATCACCTTTTTCTTCACCATATTCCCTCTGCTTCACTTTTTGTTTTCAAGTAAGATCTTTGACTTACTTGTTGTTTCATCAAATACTTCTGCATGCAAAATCCGATCCCGCATTTTGCTAATTCCTACCCTCTGATGAGAAGGAAAGTATTTCTTCGAAACTCCGCGGATTAAGGACTATCCATTTATCTAGTGTTTCCTTTTCAGATTAAATATGTTTTTAACTCATTTCAAAGTGTTTTTTTAAACATATTTTATTAACTGTTTGCTCATATATATATATATATATATATATATATATATATATATATATATATATATGCACATAAAGTTATGAACAGTACATAGGGCCCAAACAAAGCCAGGATGAACTGCTAGAATATAGTTCAATATTTAATTCCGAAAAGGTATTGTAGTATCTACTCATTTTAAAAAGATCATCCTCCCAGGCATTACTTTTTCGAAATATTATATCTTTCTTCGTTATTATATCATTCTCGAGTCTATTGCCACCTCTGATTTGCAAGGAATAGTGTATCTGGAAAATGAAGAAAGTAAAGATTACACCACTAATAGTAGGAGCGTTAGGAACGATATCAAAAAACTTTTTAAAAATAAATGGGAGAGGTTGGAATCAGAAGGATGGCAGAAATGATACAACGAATGTCAATAATGAAAATTGCTAAAATATTAAGGAAACCCCTTGAATGTGGAGACTAACATCACACATAAACTACACACAAACTGGACACAGAAACGGCTACAGATGCAAAACACAAAGAAACATCACATGGAATCATGAAAACTGAAACTTTATAACTGTAAGATACAGCCCCCGTCCCATTTGTGTAGTGTGTCACCATAAATGGACACCACACAAAATAATGAGGGTCATGGAGGATGGAAATACTGATGAAGGAAAGCACTAGCCAGACCTCCGCTGGTTGAGTGCAAAAAGGACTGGGATCTTTGGGACACTTATTGCCATCCAAATTTCAGTTAATATCAATGGTCGCAGCCAACAAGAAATTAATCGTAAGCAGCTGTTGCGATAACGCACATTCTTTTGCAAAGGTTATCGATGAAGGTAAAGATTACTGGAAATCTGGGGAGACTTGTTGCCACTCAGACTCCAGGGAACAGTACAAGCTGTTCTCAAAGAGAAATCTTTGATGATTGAATGTGTGACTACTACTAGTGAGTAAATAATAATAATAATAATAATAATAATAATAATAATAATAATAATAATATTAAACTATCACATACATATGAATGAACTGAAGCTGTTAACTAAAATTCTAACACAGACAAATGAACACATATCTACGAAAATGGCAGAAACACTAGAGGAAGACCTCCCATCTGTAGTGGGATGGGGACAAAAATGGATGATCACATTCAATGCTGCCAAGACTAAGCTTATTTCCTTCAATAATTACAAGAAACCTTCTCTGCCACTAATAGCAATGCCCAAAAACACATTGCCTAAAAGTACTTCTTTTAAAGTCCTCGGCCTAACGTTCACAGGGAACATGAGTTGGAACAGATACATTGAGAGCATTGCCAAGGCTGCTGTGAAGAAGGCGGGCTCTCTCTATCGTGCTAGAAAGCTACTTACACCTGAAAGTATCCTGTACTTCTATAAGGCCACCATTCGCCCATGTATGGAGTACTGTTGTCACATTTGAGCTAGTGCATCTGTTACTTGTCTCTCACTCCTGGACAGGGTTCAAAAGATAATTGACAAAAAACAAGAAAGCAGAAACGGCAGAACAACAAGGAAAGGGCCATAGAAAAAAACCAACCACGAAATAGAGTAGACTAGTAATGGCATACTTCTACAGAAGCAAACCAAAACACAAGTTCTTCCGGAAACGAATGAAAAACTTTTAAAGACATATCTACTGACTGCTCGGCAACTGAACAAAGCTGAAAGTTTCTTACGAATAAAAATAAAAATTGCATATACGAGGTGCCTTGAATAAGTTTCCAGGCTTTTTTCGTATCAGCACGTTTATTGATAGTACACGCATGAAACTCTAGTCCCTTTAAAGTGATCTTCTCCAACTGCAATGTACTTGTTGTACCGTTCCAACAACTTGTGGAAGGCAATAGGAAAGTCCTTTTGTATGAACGTGTCAATAACCATTGCCACAATCTTTTTTTATCTCTTCAATTGTCTCATAACGACAACCTGTAAGGTTTTCCTTGAGCTTAGGGAATAGCCAAAAGTCACACGGAGCAAGGTCTAGACTATAGGGAGGGTGAAAATGTCAAATAGTCTGCGACAAGGATGGGACAACTTTGAGACAAACTTCGCAACAAATCTTCTGCATCTTCAGTTTCTCACAAATAATTTTGCGTACAGTTCTCACAATGATATCAAACTGTATATCTATTGTCTCTACAAAGAAACGACGGTCCTTATCCATGAAATTCTTTATTTGGCCAATCAACTCTAGTGTTCTGTTTTCCTTACTCCTCCCACACACTTCACAGACGTCCTGTTGTCCTTGAATCTCTTTTGCCATTCAGAAACTAATGCTTGATTCATGCAAGATGGTCAATCAATCTGAAGCATTCCATACGTTTATGCGACATTTTTCCAAGTTTAAAACAATAGTTTATTGCATATTGTTTTACTAAAACATCCGCACGTCCAGATTGTATTTGTGAAATTCATCAGCTGTGACAATCAGGCTTTAGTAGGGTGCATTCTAATTCCCGCGGTAGTTGTTCATTTGAACCTGAAATCATAAAAATTGATCAGTTATCTGATAACATATATAGCAATAATATATTTTTCAAGAGTCTACAACAATTTTAAATGCCTTTACTGAAAGTCTGGAAACTTATTGAATGCACCTCATAATTTGTTTGAATGACTATATAGTGATAGGTATTGATTTAAGTGCATCATAAGAATAGTGGAATATTTACGCATTCCAAAGGCCGCTTATAACATTGAATTTAGACACCAATTTATGCAAATTTTAGAAAACTAAATATTTAAAGTAAATAAGTAATAGTAATTTGTAGTAGTAATTCTTCTAATGCACTCATCTCCAACAGACAGAAAGCCTGTTCTGTGGATGGTTTTATGGGAAAGAGGGCAGACTAACCGCGAAAATTCCCGAGATTTGAGAGGAATAAAAGACCGAACTCGGACGGATAGGCGACTGTGCTTTTGCTCAAGCAGAGAAAACGGTGAGAGGAGAGGAAAGTCCGTCCCTAAATAAAGTTACGGCTCAAAGTGAGAAAGAATTATTTTAGGAAATAATAGGTAGATATGAGGTAGACATAAATAAAATGTGTTATTTGAAAGCTATACGGATATCGATTGATTATTATTTTTATTAACAGTGCAAGCAGCTAAATTTATGAATGTTTGAAGTTACTGTCAAGCAGTAGCTAACTGGAAGTTTCTTCTTCGTCTCTTTTGACATTTCGTGTTACAAGTAAATAATCAGTCATGCTTCAAAACCTTACTCTCGTCTTCTTTAAACGATTTACCTTGTTCTTGAAATGGCTTGCTTTTATGCAGCCAAGGATTATCTTATATGCATACGAACAGTATTTCATATTGCTCTCGCGTGACCATTTAGCGTAAAAGCAGCTGTGCGTCGCCATTGTGTTTATTCCATTGTTATGTAACTGTACTTCACAAACCGCGCAGAGTCGTGGTTGTTTCTGAGGTAAGTCATTTTCACAATCACTACAATTTTCGATGTGAGGAGGAGTCGGTCTTCGTCATTCTTGTATGTGTATTCTGGTCTGCGGTTTCGGTTTCAGTAAACACTGCGTCAACAGGAATGTTACTGATATCGGAATCATTGTCTAAGGAATTTGATTTCAAAGAGATAAAACGGTTACTATCATTGTCTTAGGCATGTGATTTTTTTCACTCGCTGATAGTTTCGTCTGCGTCAGTAATCGGAAGTTTTTATTGTGACCATGCGCCCCATCAATTTGAAGAGCTTGCGAACTGATCACGCCACTAACACTTCCAGTACCATATTTTGTCGTGCACTTGCAGCGTAGGTTTTTAACCTAAACGACTTCTTTTTATGTCTTCCTCCAGTCTCTTATGGTTTGGGTAGCCGATTAACTTCAACGCCTTTTATTCAGACATTATTCAGTACTGCATCAGCTGGGGCTGTGAAAGGTGAAACATAGGTGTGACGTTGTGCTGAAAAACCGCCTCCAATATTGAACGATTCTTCCTTGCCAGTCTTAATGGTTCTATAGCTTCATGTTAAAATGCTGTTTGTACTTGGAGAGTAAGTATATCGAAACGCCCGGATGCACGTCTTAATTCTTTGCAATTCTTCAAACGACTCTACGAATGAACATAGTATCAGTGTTTATCGGCGGGCCTCGCTGAAGGAGACCATTCTTCAACTGACGTCTAACAGTGGTCGCATCTTGTCGGCGCAGTGGCCGCCGTATTAAAATCCTAGAGAAGCCGCAATCGGTGAGCATGCGAAAATTATCATCGTTGTGGTAAATTGTGTCCAACTCTAATGCGAAAAGTGTTCCTTTTTCTAGCCACATGTTTCGATAATTTCACAATGTATTTAACAATTTCTTTCAGCATTTACCAGTACACTGACTCGGCGAATTATAAAATCCGCCTGACAGACGGGTGCACGTCTTTGATTATGGATGTCAGCTGCCTGGTTTTCGTCCCATAATCTCGCAGCATTGCACAGTTCTCGAACACTGTCTCTTCTTTCTTGAGCAGATGCACCCACCTTTGCGGTTCTGGTTAGGCTATCTGTGCGGTTATTAGAGGACGTCTAATCGCACGTCTGTAGTCAATCCATATTCATCCGCCAGCCATCGAATTATTCCTAGCCGTCGTCTGACTAACATCTCATTAGCTACTAGTGTTGGGATGATCAATCGTAATCGGGAATCGAAAAAATTTGAATTTTGGGAGATATCGGAATTGATATCAAAATCAGAAAAATTGTGCCTATTTTCCGACGCCCAAAATAATTATTTTTGTCGTTTATTTTTCTCTTTGTTTTTGTTTAAAACTTAATTTTTCTCAGCTTTGTATTAATGATGAAATGATAAATATTTATTGATTTTAAACTACCAGTGAAACTAAAACTTATAAAACACACTTACGTGTATTTTTATATTTGCGAAAACGTATACACATTTTATGTGGACTTTTGCAGAAATCCGACTCACTCCAAAACAACCCTATAGATAAGAAATGTAAACAGAATCGGAATCAGTAATTGTATCGGAATCGGAAATTTAAAACATAATCGGTACTTGCATCGGAATCGGGAAACAAATTTGAATCATCTAACTTCCCTCATGCTCACACGTGTTTTCCGCTCGAACTGTCGGAAATCCACTTTTTAAAATTAACAGATAGGTAGGCGTTTTTGAGGTAAGTCATTTTCGCAATCAATAAAAATTTCCCTACACCCTGCTTGAAAGAGATTAGAACAGGAATAAGACGAAATGCATTTTATATAAACTTACTAGCCAATATTAATTTTTTCCAGAGGAACAAAGAAATATTGGATAGTCAGAATCAAATAACGATATATCAAATTAATAACTGTCGTTGACAAAATCAGATAATCCGACAAGATAACTGTGTATATTCCATTACTTGCATTTACAAAGACAGACTTGAGAAAATCTTTACAAATTAATTTTCAAATTTAAATATTGTTAAAAAGTAATGTACTCTACCTAATAATAAGATATACAAATAACTATAAAAAATGACTATGTAATAAAATAATTTTTATATTGATAACAAAAAACATGTAAAACACTTTCTATATGCAAAATACTTGTCTGAGAACTAAATATAGTTCCCGAGGTTCCAACAACATGTTTAAAACATTGGAAATATTTTGATCTTATGCAAAAGAATATCACATTCTTTTGAGCGCTTTTAATTCTTCTTTTCAGTGCTTTTGATTCTTTTGTCTCTTGCCGAATTTCAAAGCTGATCTTTTAAAAGATATATGTCTGTGGAATCGGACACCTGTTTATTTCGAAAATGAATAGATGGATGCGGGTATCAATCGAGTGGGTAGGCGTTGTCGACCTTTATGTGCGATGTTAGGCAAGAGAATCTTGTCGAGATGAAGCGGTCATGCGGGTTGAATGTCTAGCGGTCAGCTTCTTTGAAGTGACTCATCAAAGGGTCACCTTTGCTCGGAGTGGACAGGGATTCTATGGAAAGTTTAAATGACCGAAGGGGGAAATTTATCGTTAGGACAATCTCTTCGCGTCTGCTAAATTGCACTTTAAAAACGCCCACGAGTTCAGCGCATTCCTCAAGTCAAGCATTATCATCATCGTCATCATCAAAAATGTCATCACTGTTATCATTATTATAATCAACAGTAGCAGTGGTTGACGATAGCTAAGTTGTTAACGAAACAGATCGACAACTTAGGCGTACCAAGTTCGAATCCAGTTGGTTTCACGGTAGAAAAAATGGACATAAAATCGGAAAGGGAGAGAACTTGCTTATGCTTCGTTTCTCTCTGGAACTCTCCACCCACTTTCTCCTGGATTTTTTAAAGGGCATACGAGCTTTAATTTTTGTTTTACGCTCATCATCAGCTATCTACAGAAAATTGACGGTGGCTAATTGGTTAACGACGCAAACTGAAAATTTCAGTGTGCCAAGTTCGAATACAATTCACTCCACAGAAACACTTCCACTTACGGATGTTGACAACCTACTCGAAAACTTTTCTAGAAAGAAATCTTAATATAAAGATATTGGGGAAACGAATGCCAACAAAAATCATCACAGTAACAAATATGTGCGCTATTTGGTGAGATAGAAAGAAACTTATTCGATAACAGAAAGCAAAACGGATTAGTCACGTGACAAATTAGCTTAACTGTTAACGATCCACAAGCGAGATATTGATATTTGGTGGAAATGAGCTGTGTCATTATTTTCGCCACAAGAACCTCTTGCTCAAGTTAGTAGTCGGTGAAAGGCCATTCGTCCAATCCCAACCCTTATGCTGCAGAACGAGTGATAAAACATGTGTATTTATGTAAGCATGTATTATATAATATATTTGTGTAAGTATGCATGTATATAATGTATGTATGTATAATGTAAGTATGTATGTATATAATGTATGTATAATGTAAATATGTATGGATATAATGTATATAATGTATAATGTATATGTATTTATGTAAGTATGTATGTATATAATGTATATAATGTATTTATGTAAGTATATATATATATATATATATATATATATATATATATATATATATATATATATATATATATATACACCTACAGGCACTGGTTTTCAGGCTTTCGCAATCCTTAGTGCAGGAAGTGACGATTGCCGCTGGTCGAAGGATGATATATATATATATATATATATATATATATATATATATATATATATATATATATATATATATCGAATCAGTGCTTACCCTGGCCGGGTAAAACCAGCTTTCTGTAAAGGAAAGAGTTCCATGGGAATATCAAATCTACAAGCGGTTCCAGTCGTTTGTATGTCCTACTCAAAGAGAGTATGATATAAGGTTTTTGCAGTCCTAGCAGGGAAGTGTCGACGTCCTCCTATATACAGCGCCTGGTATTTCTGAATGATCACCCGTATTGCAGGAGGAAAGGCCTAGATGTACTTATATTCATTACATCATAAACAAAACCATGCTTTTTTTTTCTTTATAGATTTACAATTCTAGCAAGTTAAGTCTTTAAAAACGTTCTCTGTCTTCTTATCATAAAAAATGGTAGCTAAATATTCTACAAATCTACTATCAGACCTTTGTGTTGTCATGTTTGACCTGATAAATCTCTGTCCTATTTCAGAATTCTTTAGAAGGTTCAGAAACGTTTTCGTAATTTGATTGCCTCCACTCGTTTTTTTCTCGGCACTCTTTCTCTCTCTCTCTCTCTCTCTCTCTCTCTCTCTCTCTCTCTCTCTCTCTCTCTCACACACACACACACACACGCATACACACATACACACGCATACACACGATATTTTTGAAAGGCAGTCCCTCTTTTCGATTGAGTAGCCTTAATTTAAACATTGGTCACTTCCGATTTGGCGATGGGTGCAACGGTTTTTTTCACGTTCTCTTCCTCTTTTGCGGTACGGGTTCGAGTCTACCTGCCTACTACCGCTTTTTTCTCAACACACCTCCGAATACTTGGGCAACGCCGGGCACCTAGGTTAGTTTTGATTATAAAAGCAAGGTAAGCCGAAAAAATAAATACGTTTAAAATACGTTTAAGAGAAAGTGTGCTAACAGGGAGAAAAATAACCAGGGAGACACTATATATATAAAATAAACGTACGTGTAATACAATAATAGAATCATCCAAAGACTAATCATGTTCAAACTAAAGAGGCATTCCTGTTTACAAAAGGTCTCTTCAAACGAGCTTGAATGATACCCAAGATCTTTAGGTGGAAATCCGAATGAGCACGATTTAAAATAGTAAATGAGTCATTACTGAAATTCATGACATCACATCTGTAATTGAATTCCTTGATTTCTTACCAAGAACGCCCATTATTTGTGACACATGAGTGTCTTTAATAGCAAACAGAAGGAATGTATGTTAGGTTTGAACGAAATCCGTTACTAAATGATTTTATTATTGTATCATGCGTAGGTTGCTGTTGTTGTTTTTTATTATTATTATTATTATTATTATTATTATTATTATTATTATTACTACTACTACTACTACTACTACTATTATTATTATTATTACTATTATTATTATTACTATTATTATTATTATTATTGCTAGTATTACTATTATTATTATCATCATCATCATCATCATTATATAGAAAGTGTATGAAATTACACTGTGCAACAAATTTGAATTGAAAAAAAAGTACAAGACATATAAGACCTGTTTCGGTGTAAGAAAAGTATGCTGATTCCAAATCTGACGTTTATTTCTCTGAATTAGGTACCATTTTCATGTACTTTATTATTAATTATTTTGAAAAAAAAAACACCGAATTCACCAGTTTAAACAATATTTGTCCTCTTAACTCTCTTGTGTAGAGTGTCATCATCCTTTTTTTAAATTCCAGCAGTAGTCTGCCAGCATACCAGTGTTCCATTTTCCTTTAAAACGTGTTTCTATTAATGAAATATCTTGATGGAACCTTTCGCCATGTTTATCACTCACATGGCCAAGATTCTCAGCAAAAAAATCCAAATGAGAGTGGAGCACATGAACTTTTAGAGACATGTTACATCCCATATCATGAAAATGATGCAATAGATCATTCACAACTTGCACATAGTCTTCTGAACGATGTTTTTCCCAGGAAGTTATCACAAACTTTCTTGAATGACTCAAAGGCACATTTTTCTTTTCTCGAGAGACGTGTGTTAAAAGTTTCCTCAAGAACAATTTTTCGAAATTGGGGACCTATGAAGATACCTTCTTTTATTTTAGATTCTTTCGTACATAAAGTAAGGGGTTGATAAAATTTCATTTCTATTTTTTGCATTTAATTTAGTAAATTTTCAGAAAAGAATGTATACAATGCCCCTTTATGTTTAAAACATTAACATACACAATAATCCGGTCTTTATTGTAGTTTTTAGTTAAAAAAATACTTTATTAAATGGATATCTATTTTTAACCCTCAGATTTTTTCCCGTGCCCTACAAATAAGGTTCTGAGGCAGGTTTTAGCTTCTTTTCCTTGATTTTTTTAGCCTACATTAAAAAATGCCTTTCTTGACGAATACCATGGCTTTTCGGAAGGTGGTGAACACCAAACCATGTGCTACAGCATTATGTTTTTACTTTTGAAAAAATTAGCCCTTGGTCTAGAAAATATTATGCTAACCAAGCTAGCTCTGTCATCTAGCTCTCTTAAATCTGGAAAAATAGATAATTTCGGCTGACTTTAGCAAATAAATGATTCAAATAAATGATTTAACAAATAATGTACATAATATGTGTATATTAAACTGTTTTTCTCTTAAGATTTATAATTTAATACACATGATATGTGACTGCAAAGTCGTCAGTAACCCATTTTGACGTTTTTACTGAAATTTACGACTGTGGCAATTTTGCACAAATTATACCTAATTCAACAAAAAGAAAGCCAGAAATAAAATTTCCACGTTACTAAGTATACAAAAATTGCTGCAGATATCCTGTACTTTTTTTAGTGTTGCACAGTGTTATCAATCAAGTTTTCATAAGAAGAAACATAACAAAACCATGTATTTATATGTACGATCGTTTCAGAAACGATGTGCTTTTATTTATTCGATATTTACAAATAAAACCATCGAGAAATAAGTAAAATATTTCTGGACTTTTATTTATTTCTCGATGGTTGTATTAAACACCGATAGTACATATAAATATGATTTTCTTCTGCTTTCTCTATTAAAACTTGATTGATAATTTCATACACATTCTGTATATAAAGCTCTAGGTAATTACACCTATTGAGCTTATTATAACTGCAAATACGCAGAGTATAAATATATTTTGCTGAGATTTTGCTCATTGTGTCTATTACTATTAATAATATATATAAATAAAAAATAAATACATATATATAACTACTTCATTTACTCACATAAAATTAATATACGAAAGTATAAATTTATGCATGAACTTTAAGTATTTACTTCAAAGGTGCTCAATACGTAGGTAGAGCTAGTTAGTAATTTATAATATGTATATGGCGATTAAACTACACTGAATATAAATAGATAGAAATAGAAAATAAATAAATAAAATAAATAAACATGCATATACATAAACTATCACACATATATATCTATGTATGTATATATATATATATATGAATATATAAACTAACATAAAAAAAGCCTAACCTAGATTTAAAACAGGTCAAGACACTAGATATCCAGGCTAAATAGAGCACACACAAAGAAACAGGTCAACCAGATGTCAAATCGACCATTGTGCTGTAAGTGAATGTTCATTGGTTGATAGGAAGGGCGCGGTGGATACTAGAAAGCTGATTGGCTAACTAAAATCTCAATAGAATGTGCGTATATAAAAACGACAGACAACCACAAAATTCGCGCATAAGTCTGAAGAATCCTCGAGTGGATGAAACGCGGAATATTCAGTGTAGCTTAATCGCCATATATATTTCATAAATTACTATATATATATATATATATATATATATATATATATATATATTACTTTGACACTTCCTTGCGTTTACTACATTTTGGACTCGACAACCATGGAAACACTCTCTCACGTGAAGCTATTTTTTCCTTTATACCCTACTCTTTCCGTTCCATTGTTCTCATTTTCATGCTAGTACGATCCTTTTCATACTTAGTTTCTTTAAATATTTACAGGCAAAATGTATTCATACATTTTGCTAGCTCCTCTCCTCTGACAAAAAGGAAAGTATTTCTTCGAAACTACGCGGGTTAATGACTTTCACCTCTATTTGTGTTTCCTTTTCGAATAATAAATATATTTTTAACTCTTAATAAAGTCTTTCTCAACATATTCTATTAAACCTATGTACATATATATATGTATATATTATTATTATTATTATTATTATTATTATTATTATTTACTATAATAATTATTAAATACCTACAGACACTAGTGTTTCATCCTTTTGGGAATCATTAGTGCAGGTTGTCACGATTAACGCCAGTCAAGAGATTCGAACTCCGGCAACAGAAGTAATGTCTGGCTTCATTAGTGAGGACCCGAACCATTCGGCTACCGTCAACCGCGAGAGATACATTTGAAATTTAAACACTAATTCTTATTAAATGTTCTTAACGTCAGTCGCACCTGACAAAATAAAACAGTCCTCACTTGAAAATAATCGATAAACACGATAATACACAAATCTCTAAAGTAAGCAGCGTTTTTAACAAACAACAATATCTGCTGTTGGTCGCTTGCTTCATAGCATATTTCTGCTATTGAAGTAAATATTATTTTCACTCTCTGTCTCTGTCTGTCTCCCTTTCTCTTTCTTTCTTTCTTTCTTTCTTTCTCGTTCTCTCTCTGCCTCTCTGTGACCCTCTCTCACTCTCTATGCTCTATGTATATATATATATATTTATATTATATATATTCTTGACAGAAGCTTGCAATCTCTCAGAGTAATATCGAGCGTCCATGTACACGTAGGTGACTCTTCAACCCAGCTTCACTCTTGCATAATCGTTCGCAGATGTGGCAGAACTTGAAGCTATTTCGTGGTGCTTGTGGAGGAACTTTTTTGTTTCATTTTTCATTCAGCTGAAGTTCTCAGAAATCAAGGCTGACTCTTTAACCCTATATGAGATACATAGATATTTAAATGTTCCATTTAAGTTTTTTTTTTATCTCTCAAACACTGAGTTAGTAAAGAAGTTAAAAACATAATTTCCCATTCCCCAATTGGTTATTTTAATATTTTATAGTGCTACATGAAAAGGTCCCCTTTTCTTGTAAGTAAAAAAAAATATTTGATGAGTAAAAATGAGATTAGATACGGCGAGATTCGAACCTTGTAAACAAGGTTCAGAAATAGGGTCAGAAATGGAATGTAGAATTTCGATTGTTCAGTTTTTACATAAAATTGTTTAGATATGTTGATTTTTCACTTCTTTTATAAAAATGGAATTAAAATAAGGTCAGTTAGAAGACCGAACAATAGAAAATTAAAACCATATTGAAAAAAATGTTAGGTCGAAAAATAGGCTAGTAAGAATTCTTGTATGCAGACATGTGAGAAGCACGCATGTTCAGGCCACGTGTATAATGCACGTTTTTGGACATGCGTATGACGTTATGGCAGAAATGAAATCTCAATATAGGAACAAGAGTCGAAGATGATTTAGACAGACGGGTAGAGAGAGTTGGAGACAGACGGGAGACAGAGTTGGAGGCGAAGATAGGAGACAGAGCTGATATTGGTCAGAAAAGGGTCCCTTTGGAAGCGAAGGAGGAAGTTTTAATCATATAGTCGACTTTGAATTCCTGGATGTCAACATCATTGCGACCGGTCGAATGTACTAAAAGAACACATCATATTTTGTAACTGCGTCTTCGTGTCATCTTTCTACCAAATTGAAGGTAATGTGTAATAATCTTGATATGACCATTGTCTCCCTCATCGTTATAATGAACTTTGTGCATAACCCATCTAAGAAAAGTGTCTCCTTTTCCATCTAAGAAATGCGTCCCCCTTTCCATCTAAGTAATGACTGTTCCCTCCTGTGTCATAAGAACTGATAACCCTCCTCTCTAAATATGTTATAAGAACCACACAGTAAAATGGATAAATGTCGTTCTCTCTCTCTCTCTCTCTCTCTCTCTCTTCTCCCCCTCTCACAGTACTACATGCCACCGTATCTCTACAATATAAACAACCGGCTATACAACGGTAGTATATTTTCATTTTTGGTTTGTTGGTCTTACTGGCATCAAAGACAAGAATTAATTTAGTCTGGTGGAGTATCCGGCTTCATGTTATTACTTGAGGTAATATCACTTGGAGAAGGTACATTATTCCTCATAAAAACTAGTTTCGGTTAATTGTCCTGAAAAACCATTGTACATAAGGACCTAAGACATTCGAGGATAGGCTAATAGGCAATAATTGAATGATTTGTCAAACTGATTTAAAACCGAATCCACAGATATTATCACAAGACTTGCTTAGTCTGGGTGGCAGCACATCTTAATAAAATTGTAGGTCTTCTCTAATAGTGTGTGACTTGTTATGGTTTATCAAACTAGTTGGTTGGTTGTTTTTGTTTTGAGCAAATGCACAGGCTTGGAAACGTGCACCTGACTCCAATCCCCTTAGCATCACCTTTACCTCCGTCCAATGGTAGGATTTGCTCCCGCCATCGTGGTTCGTTCACCTGTCTTAAAATCTTGGTCTGGCTTTCAAACTGCGTCAACAGGGCCGATCTGAAATGGACTGCACTCCCATGCAACATACGTTTTACAAAAAAGACAAAAGAAATCAAGGATCAGATTTTTTTTTTCATAACACAAAATAATTATTGTGCTAAAAATTACAAGTTAGAATGTTCATAGGCGTTGGTTACTTTGTACAATTTATAGGAGCTGGCAGCCGTTTGCTAACAACGTTCTTCGTTTGTTGATCGTCAATTTATATTTAAGAAAAAATCAACTTAGAAAGAAAGCAGTGGCAAGTCTCAACCAGGATGCAATGGAAAGGGGTTCGCAGAAGAAGACGCGTGGCTGTGTTTCATCTTAGATGTCTTCGCTTTTCGTTATATTGGAATCGCTTAGCTGTAACTCCGCCTCCCCAATACGTATCCCAAATGGCCGTCAGCCAATCGGAAACCGTCTATTTGTCTTTTGCCCTTTACTAGGTTCAGTCACGTTCTGTCTCCAAATTGGAGGATCCATGTATTTCCATTACACCCAGAACCTCGGCAACACAAGGACCACAATATCCGGAGTAAAGCATCGCCAACTGGTGCACTTTTGAAGAAACCTTTCCAGGGCGTCGGTATTAGGTTTATGTTTGTGATGCATACAGAAGATAAGTTATAGCACATGCCTCATACACACTAATCGTAGTTTTCACACTGATTTCTCTATCCGACCAGATACGTTTTTCAAGCTTACCAAAAGATGGGCTTATTTGGGCAATTTTGTGAGTTATTTCAGCATCTAAAGTTTCACCTCTAGTTAGTACAGTTCCAAGATATTTAAAAGTATCAGTGACTTTCAATCTCCTGCCTCCAACCAGAATAGTTGGTTTAAAATATGGTGCATCAGATGGAGGAGAATACATCACAACGGTTTTCTTCAAACTAATGATCAGACTAAAGGCTTCGCAAGCATTTGAGAATTTATACATGCACTGCGAGTCTTCCCCTCTGCGTGTGCGACATTGTCTGCGTCATATGCATGCAGTAACTCACAGGATAATAGCGTAGAAGGTTTTGTTTCGTTGGTTGTTTTTGTTTTACGGCATATCAACCCTTTTCAGGTGATTTAATGCCGAATCCAGATATTTTGAAGAATTTTTTTTTTAATAGAATATATTTTTTCAAGTCGGTTTCTATTTAACCCATAGTTGGGACCCAAACAGGAACTACCACTCCGGATCAGAGTGGACCTGGAAGCAATGGCAATTACAGGGTGGCTCCACACTCCTCAAAGCCCGCAAGCTGGGGCCTCACCATCGGATCTAGTTTAAGGCCATATCCAAGTGCAGAAAGTTTTGGAATTTGGATTTAATGTCAAGGATTGAAGAGCCACCAGAATCTCGAAAACACAAAGAAACCCCAACATTACTGTTTTTAAAAGAATAAACAAGCATTGTGTCAAACTATATTGAAAAGACCGTAGTGGCTCATATGTCACACTGTTTGACTTCATGGTATATTGATATTGGTTCAGACAGTATACCAACAATGTTCACTCATGCCTTCGTGTGCCGGTGACACTTCTTCAACATTTCTACGAAACAGATTCAAGTTTGTCTAAAATAATCCAGAAAATAACCCGATTAATTGCGTCTAAAGCTTTTCTCAGTTCAGCAAAACTTTAGTACAAGGATATCTTCTTACTCTTTGCATTTTTCAATTAATTGGGGAGCAGGAAAGATTATCCTACGAGCATTTCTGACTTTCAGGAATACTGCCAGAACAGGTACACATATGAAGTCTGTTCAACTGAATCGTTGCCAGGATCTAAATCACAACTTCAAGCAGCGTGATATCTAATGATATCTTATCAAAATCTGGTGTTTTTCCAGTATTAATTTCCTTGATGGCGCAGTTTGTGTCATCAAGGGTAAGAGCCACCATCATTTTCTCGATAATGCTGTGTTGGGGCAAACTTGTACTCACTGCTTCATCGATAGCAGATTGGATTATTAAACAGATCTGTAAAGTGTCTCTTCCATTGCGCTATGATACAGTTTGTATCCTTGATCAAGGCTGTCATCTTTAGATTAAAGAAATTATAGATAAAGATTGTAGTCTATATGCTTCTTTGGCGTATTTAAGCACAGATCTACACACACACATCTACACACACACGCACACATCTACACACACACCACACACACATCTACACACACACACATCTGCACACACACATCTACACACACACACACACAAAAGCGTAAAGCCAAATCTCGACCTTAAAATTTGATCTTAACCTTGAAAAATAGTGTGAACCATCCCTAGGTCAAAGACCATCATCATATCAGGATTGGTCATGAACGGTTCAGAAGAGTATATATATACATAGGTTATGAACTGCACCTTTGATCTTAACCTTCAAAATTTATATGCACCATTCTTAAGTGGGGGACCATCATCGTGCCAGGTTTGATCATGATCAGTATAATGTTGTTGGCTGTAGGTGAGTTGGCTATGACAGGACTGTCATCATGTCAGGATTGCTCATGATCGGTTCAGTGGTATGGGATGTAGGAGAGTATATATACATAGGTTATGACCTTGACATTTGACCTTAACCTTGAAAAATGGTGCACACCATCTCTAAGTGAGGGACAATTATCTTGCCAGTTTTGGTCATGATCGGTTCAGTGGTTTAGGATGTAGGAGAGTTGCACACACACACACACACACATCTACACACACAGACACACACATACACATCTACACACAGGCACACACACAGACACACACAGACACACACATACACATCTACACACACACACAGACACACACACATCTACACACACACACACACACATTTTTATATATATATGCATGTTTCATTAAACAGAAGGTATATTTTTTGTTTATTTCTCTTTGCGATCCATTTTCCTCATTTTGGCGGATCAATGTTCGAATGTTTTGCTTGAGTGTAAAAAGAAAAAAGAGAAACAAAGAAAAAATTTCCGTGCTGTTCATTGAAACATGCATAAGAGAAAAAATGGTTGCCAAGTATACTTTATACACACACACACACATATATATATATATATATATATATATATATATATATATATATATATATATATATATGTGTGTGTGTATATATATATATATATAGAGAGAGAGGGGGGGGAGAGAAAAGAGAGTGAGTGAGTGGGTGCGTGTGTGCGTGTGAAAGAGATGGAAAGAGAGAGAGTTTGATATATATATATATATATATATACATACATACACACACACACACACACACACACACATATATATAGTTGATATATATAAATATATATAAAGTTGAAAATATGAGAAAACATTAATAGATCCAGTATATATATATATATATATATATATATATATATATATATATATATATATATATATATATACTGGATCTATTAATGTTTTCTTAATAGATTCAGTATATATATATATATATATATATATATATATATATATATATATATATATACTGGATCTATTAATGTTTTCTAATATTTTCTACTTTTCTGTGTTTTTAAATGTGGAAATATTGATCAATCAAAAAAAATTAATGCCAGCGTAATATCTAAACGTAACATAGATATTAATATTAATATACTTTGTATTTAACAGTAAGAGAAAGTTTTCTGTTGTCAGCAACTTTCTCTTACCGCTTTACTATGAAAAAAAGAAAATATTATATATATATATATATATATATATATATATATATATATATATAACGTGTCGAAAAAGACACTAAAGGGATATAGAATCTTTATTTTTGATGATATCTATCTGTAATGTTTCCACCATCTGACTAAGACATCAGGAATTTTTTTAAAAAAATGCAAAATTCAAACAACTTTGTTTATAAAAAATATCTTTTAAATGCTGCTTTTTTCAGCTTCACATATTTGTGCTCTTTCCAAAACATTATTCATAACAGATTGCAGAATCTCTGGATTACGATTTGACTCCCTTATTTCGTTCCTGATGTTTTCCTTCAATTCTTGCAGATTTCGGGGTTTCGACGCACATATTTTCAGATTTTGTTTTGACCTGAGCCATCTTTTACATGAAAACGCCGTTGATAAGCTCTTTGAGTCAAAACAATCGATCCCTGATTTTTGTAAAACAATTTCAAAGCTTGTGTACGTTGTTCAATGCTATACTTATCTATAATTTATTACCGAAATATTATCTGTAAAATATGTGAAATAGAGCAAAAACAAATAATCATTAATAGTAAAATGTGACAAAAAATTTTAATGCTTTAATGACTTTTTGGACACGCTGTATAAATAATTTATATAATAAAATATACATAAGAGTTTCCTGAGTTGGGATATGGTTTGGTTAACCCAGACATCTATTATTGTCTAGAAAAGGTCCTTAGAGTCAAATCGAAGTCTATAATTCCTCAAAGTCCTTAAAAACGAACATAACCAGAAAACATGATTTAAGGAGTTGCCGCTCTAAGCAATATTTTCTTCCTTAACCGAGTTAAAAACCAGTACATGATCTGATATGCTTGTCTTTTCTTTTAGCCTCTTTCTCACAGAAGAATGGTTGTTAGTCTATTTGATCCCCCGAAGGACCAAAAGAAGAGTAGACTTGTTCGTCTGTCCGCACTGTTCTCAATAACTACGGCTCGGAATTTTTTGAAAATTTTCACAAACATTAAACATGATATAAGTAAAAAAGATACGTAACGGATTGTCCGGGAAAACTCCGATTGTCCGCTATGGGTACCTTTCGGGTTTAAATGGCTAAAATTGGCACTTTTGTGCTTATTAAAAAAAATTAATGGTTGGATTTTTATAAAACTCTCTGAAAAGTGGTAACTAATTCATTTCTATATAATTGTTTTTCTATACTTCGCGATAATACTGAGGTGTGCCCCGGAGTCTCTTTTAGGGCTAATAAAAGACTAGTTTTTAGATTATTTTACCATAGGTGTCCAAAATTTTCTTATTATGTCTATTTAGCAGTTTTGCATGGTGCTGAACTCATATGTGAAAACTCAAGTTTCGTATGTTTGTACTACTTTGTTTAATCGGATAATTATTCTCATCTTGGGTGTTATTGGGACAACGTTTCGGTCGCTGTACCCTGCGACCTTCATCGGGTGTTGAATACATGTTTCCTTTCCTCTACCAAGGAAAAGAAGGGTTAGCTCTGCATTGCAAGAATTCGGACCGTGAGTCCGTAGATCATATAGAGAATTCAATCTGCAGAGATATTTTTTTAGGGTTTTCTTACGACTCAATTTTTCGGGATATCTATGCTAATTGTTGATATTAGTGAAAAAAAATCTTTTACGAAACAGAGGATCGATACCCGCGTGTATTTTCATTTTTAAAAAAAAAACACAATGCACGGGAGACAACTCCAATGGGAGAAGTTAACTTTCATATGTTTTTGTTACCTTTCTATGTCAGCTGATTGTTTTGCTTTACTGTAATTGCCATAGACAACAAAAACTTTTCTGATTTATGCTTACCAGTTTATAAATATTATGTAACTAGCTGGTAGCCCGAGGTTGCCCGGTCGGACAATATTTTAATATATGCAGATTGAATATGTATTATTAGAGAACCAATCATCTATTGATTATTATATATCACGATAAATAATTTGCCCAGTGGAATAATTCGCATAGAATTTAAAATTTGAAATTTTAAAATATTAATAATAATGTCGTTCATCAAATTCCGTCTGTGTTTGTTTACAATATCACGTCAGCTGATATTTATGTTCAACGATGAATGCCATGGAAATGTCACTTGTGATTAATGTTTAGTTTTAAAATATACGAACGAAGTAATGATTTCGGCAATTTTAAATGGTTCCTCTTCTTTTATTGGTAAACTAAACACACTAATAAGAATTTTTTTTAAAAAATGGCCTTGAATATGGGATCATTTGATCTGTAGTCGAATTCCCTACCACTACGCTATATCTACAGATTATAATAAACCTGTGTTTTAAATAAGAAACGATTTGCTTAAATTTTATTATCTCCCTTTACCGGTGTAACGTAAAATATTCTCCTACAATTTCTTTTTTTTATCTGTTCCACGATTGGATGTTTTTTTTTTTTTCGATTTTCCATACTTATCAGATGAAGTTCTGTACAAAACATATCTAAGAACACTGCCAGATATATAAATTATCTCTGTGGAAAATTTGCAGAATATATTCTCAGCCGTTTCGGAACTTCTGAGAAAGAAATTCATACACACAAACAAAGTGACTTTTATAGAATAGAAGAGATTGAGATTCTGAAAAACATCCAAGTTTGTTCTGATTAATAAAATCGAACAATCATATTAAAGCAGAACTATTGGCTGACAAGAAAAATAGACAAACACACACGAAGTTTGATTTTAACCGTTCTAGGAAAACGTTACATAAGTTTACAAAGAATACAGAATTCGGATTTGCATCATGAATTCTCATAGGGAATTACGTTTTTAGCGCGCAACAGAGTATTTCCTTTTTTTTTTTTTTTTTGTTTAAATTCAGCAATATCGTTGATTGTATAGCCTGATTGCCATTGTCCGGGTATATTTCCATATAACGGGGAAATTTCCAGATAATATTCTAACCTACGGCCGTGCATCATCACCCGCTATGGAATTAAATTCACGTTGGAGGAACGATTCTAATCTTTCTTTTCTAATAGCCAATTTGCGAGCATGTTTTCTTTGCTTTTTAACGTAGTTCCTTTATTTATGTATTCTTTTCGTTTTTTGTTTTTGTTTTTTGTTTTGTTTTGTTTGTTTGCTTGTTTTTTTGTTGTTGTTGTTTTTTGCAATAGAATTGCATGAACTGCAACTTCCTGAAATTGAGGATGTTTTAGAACTGCTTTCCTAATGAACGGCAACAACAATAAAAAAAAATAATTACATAAAAAGGCAAAAGGTAGTATTTAGATAATTTCATTTCAACTTCTTTAAAAACAAATCCGAGAATCACGAAAATACATCGATCGTAAATAAGGAATACAAAAACCAATTGAACAGACAGGAAAATAATGAAATTCTTGTGGGCTATATCAATCCGATTCAATTTGGAAGTAATAACTCCTCCGTATATATATATATATATATATATATATATATATATATATATATATATATATATATATATATATATAATAGAATGTAATAGACAGGGTCAAAATGAGCAACGTCTCAGTAAAATATATTTGAAGGTTCTGTGCGCAGAATATAGCAGTTATGATAAGCTCAATAGATGTAATTACTAAGAGCTATATATATATATATATATATATATATATATATATATATATATATATATATATGAACAAATGATTAATAAAACATGTTAAAAGACATCTTGAAAAAGAGTTAAAAACATATTTAATTTACAAAAAAGGAAGCACAAGATAAGTGGATAGTCCTTAATCCCCGGAGTTTCGAAGAAAACTCTCCTTCTCATCAGAGGTCAGGAATTAGCAAAATGCGGGATCGGATTTTGCATATAAAAGTATTTAATGAAACTAAAAGTAAGTCACAGATCTTACTTGGTTAAAAAAAAAAAGTGGGGTAAGGGGAATAGGGGGTAAAAGAAAAATGATAAAAAGATTTCACATGATAGTCCGGTGAAGGGTAAAAAAATCCAAGAATGGTAAAATCCAAAACGGTCGAATTTAAAATGTCCAATCGAATGGGTAAATTCCAAATGGTCCAAAATTATCCAAAAGGCAGAGTTCCTTGGAAAAAATCGCAAATGGAATGAATTCCAAATCATTAAAAGAAAAAGCACTGGAGAGAATATTTAAAACACGTCTGTCAAGGCTGGAGGAATCAAGTAAATTAAGGTTTAAAAAAAAAACGAAAAGCGGTGAAAGTTTAAATTTGAAAAGCAAGGTCAAACTGACTCAGACAAAAAGCGCGAAAGTTAGCGTTAATAATTAGGTCAAGTTAGATATGCACGTGAAAGTCCCAGAATTAAATTAAGAAATACTGGTCAGAAGAACAAATAAATGGCGAAGTTTATGAAATGGAGCGTCTATTATATTAAAAATTTATATATATATATATATATATATATATATTAAATAATAATTACTACATGCATAAAAGTAAGTCATCTATATACATGTTTCGGAGTTTATTCCTCATCAGTATAGCTAGACTTTATTTTACAAGGATAAAAAACCTATAACGGCTCGATAAGTAGTTTGACGTGTCACCACAGGACTACCGGACCTTAGTCAATATTATGTACCATTTTTATCGCTTATAAATCTAAGATTGTTTGAAAAAGTAAAAACGTCCTAAGATTTGGGCGAAGAAAAATGTAAACAAAAGGGCAAATAACTCCTTTCTTACAATAAGAGAAAACGCCCACGGAGCGAAATAAAGAAATTAATCGCTAATAAAAAAAATAAATAAAAATTCAAACAATCTTATATATAGGGAAAGGGTGGGAGATAATTAATTATGAAATTATCAATCAAGTTTTCAAGAACGGGAACATATCAAAATCATATTTATATGTACGATCGTTTACGAATCGATATTCTTTTATTCATTGGATATTTACAAAAAAAAACATCGAAAAATAAGTATAATATTTCTAGATATCGTCACCTGGGGGGAGGGGGAGAAGACACCTAATATTAACCAACTTATTGAAGTAAATATAGTTTGTGAACTAAGAATTTTTTATTTAATTTTCTATTGATTTAATTTTTTATTGATTTATTTTTAAAGTGGAATTATATTCTTTTCTTTTTCATACGGTTAATATTAGATATATATCTATGTGATACAATTATATAAATAAATAATTATATATACATATATATATATATATATATATATATATATATATACTAGCAAAAGTACCCGTCGTTGACTGGGTTCAAAAACAGCCTACAGAAAATGGACTCTGATTTATGAACGTATGATAGGTTATGCAAAGGAAGGGTTGTAAATTTGGGTGGAATTTCGGGGTTTTAAAACCAAAGCAAAATATGATGAAAGTAAAAAATAAAATAGATAAACCTCATAATTTATTATACCATACCTGTTCACACTGAAACACTATCACAATATTTTGTGGATCTATATTAAACTTTGTTAAACTTTGTGACATATTTCCATTCTATGGAGGCCAGGAGCGAACGAACACCCTATAATTTTATTATACAATATTTCTTCAAACTGAAACATAATTATCAAAGTATACTTACGCAGATAGATATGAAAAGTCTTTATTAAAGTTTGCGCCTATTTCCATTCTATGGAGGCCAAACGCGAACGCAGACCCCACAATTTTATTTTACCATCCCTATTTAAGTTAAAACATACTTATCAAAGTATTCTTATGTACATCTATATCAAAAACACTTGTAAGCGTTGTTTTTTTTTTTTAAATTTTTTGGACCAGGCGCGAACGCAGACCCCACAATTTTAATGAACCACCGTTCTGCCAGATCAAACATACCCATACCTGTGTCTCGATACATCTTCTATCATTATATGTAATCAGTTTTTTAAAATAGTCAACCATATAAGAGCCCATTCGTGACCAGACACACACACACACACACACACACATTCAGCTTTATATATATATATATATATATATGTATATATATATATATATATATATATATTTGAAATTGGTATATTTAGGCAGCATTTTTTCATTCAAGCAAATATTATTAAATACAACGGAGACTTTTTTCTTATAATTCTTTTTTTTTTTTTTTTTCATTTTTCAATTTTTCGTATTGTCTTTTTTGTTTCAAAATCAAAAATATTAATAAAGGATCCATACATGTTGCTGTTACGAGCGCTTTCGATTCGTCCATGAATCATCATCAGGTGTTAAAAATACAGGATTGCGAAAATGAGGATTAAAAATGAAAACTAAAATATATATAGTCAGTGATGAGTTAAAATAAAAGTCGATTAAGAATAAAAGTCGATTAAAAATTCGAGTGTTAAAACCAGCAAGTTAGTAGACACCATGTACGAAGTCCGTCCAACACGGACTACGCAAGACATTTCAGAACGTTACTACTTTTTTGAAATGCAATGTCATTTATATTAGGTTGAAGAGTTCTAATGTACGACGCTTCAAGAATCTTTAATTTTTTTACATTATTTTCCCGTTGTATTCTTAATCGTTTTATTCTTAATCGACTTTTATTTTAACTCATCACTGACTATATATATTTTAGTTTTCATTTTTAATCCTCATTTTCGCAATCCTGTATTTTTAACACCTGATGATGATTCATGGACGAATCGAAAGCGCTCGTAACAGCAACATGTATGGATCCTTTATTAATATTTTTGATTTTGAAACAAAAAAGACAATACGAAAAATTTAAAAAAAAAAAAAAAAAGAATTATAAGAAAAAAAGTCTCCGTTGTATTTAATAATATTTGCTTGAATATAATATATATATATATATATATATATATATATATATATATATATATATATATATATATATACTTTACACTTTATACTTTTTATTTATAGGTTGATAAATATTTTCTAACGAAAAATCTCCTCAGGCGATACTAATCTGTTTTTTGTTTTTTTTTCTTTTTCAAATATCAAATCCTTTAAAAGTATCGTCTGACAACGTCTATAGTTATTCGTTACTAATAGCCCAAAACATTTTCATAATTGTGTAGCAATATTAAAAATGTTTATTTAAATACAAATAAAAATTGTATATCTTGCCCTATTTATGATTGAACACTCTTATATAAACGTCGTTGAATTCATTTATTTTTATCTATGCATATTCTTAAGATAAAATTATATATGTGTGTCTGTGTGTGCGTTGTGTATACATACTAGCAGACCGCCAGACATTGCCCAATCTTAAAATATGCATAAATATTATATTTTAATTCAGGAAAAATGTTGCTTTTTTGTAAACAGAAATACCATATGGATTAAACGTAACGTTAAATTCCTTTTAAAAAATAAAAAATAAAACAGAAGAGAGATGTGCATGCGAGTATTATGTTTTATCCTAAACAGTTAATTTCTTGTAAGTAAAAAATACTTCAGCTGAGATCGAAACCAAAACCTAAAGACAGTGGGTAAAGTAGGATAACAATTAGGTTAACTTACGTCGATCTTTAAAAAGTGTTTTCAAACCCACTTATTCTTAACATAAGTATGTTGTCATGTGAACGATTCATGCGTGCGTATTCGTGAAACAGATAGCAAACAGATAAACATCCGATGAAGTCAAAGTACCAAATTTTAAATTTTTACCACTTAGCAGCTCTTTTTCCAGATGAAAACGATTAAAAAGTTTTTCACATGTCTGAATACCCTATATACCAAATTTAAAGTCTGTAAATCCAAAATTCGTATATAGGTTTAGAAGTGTCCTCACACAGTGTTACTTTTATTAATATATAAATAGAGATGTACAGGCCGACCCACTTAAAATTTACCCAGAAAATGTAGTAGAGAGGAGGAACATTCTTTTATTGTTTAAATTACTTGTAACATTTTTAAATTACTTGTAGCATTTTTTAAATTACTTTTAGCATTTTTTAAATTACTTGTAACATTTTTTAAATTACTTGTAACATTTTTTAAATTACTTGTAGCATTTTTTAAATTACTTGTAGCATTTTTTAAATTACTTGTAGCATTTTTTAAATTACTTGTAACATGTTTTAAATTACTTGTAACATTTTTTAAATTACTTGTAACATTTTTTAAATTACTTGTAACATTTTTAAATTACTTGTAGCATTTTTTAAATTACTTGTAGCATTTTTTAAATTACTTGTAGCGCTATAAAAGATACTGAAGTGCTGCCTGTTGACATGTATGCATTTCTGGGCACGTTTAACAACGTTTGCAGATACTGCCTGTAGATCTTCTCTGGTGAGTTTCCTGAAAGCGTTGGTAATGTTCTCCTTTAGATGGTCTAGATTGTGAGGACTATTTGCATAAACTTTTTATTCTAAAGCCCCCACGTCATGAACTCGTGTCCGTGATCTGGGGCATGTGGCATGTAACACCATCTTGTTGAAGAAAGAATGCCATTTTGTCTTGTGGTGGCAGTTGGTCGTTAGGAGAAAGATTATAGAGATTGGGCTACTTTTAAGTGGGTCTCCTAATCTGAAAAAAATAAATTTGACGAGAGAAAGATTAGAGGATATTGGCGTAATTTAAATGGGGCACCTTGTATATCTATATACAAGTTAGAAAAGAATTTCATCCAAGAAATGAAAATTGTTAAACAAAATGTTTTACTATAGGCTTTAAAAATAAAGGTACAAGATTCAATTTTAAATTTATTTATCTTCAAAGTGCACTTTTATAAATTTTACAAAGTAAGGTATGAAAATTTAATTTAAATTGAATCAAAAAAATTATCTTGGATTTATTTTATGAAATGTAATTTTTTTTTAAATCATTGAAAATTTTACATCTATATCATTAATTGCTAGATGAAAGATAATGTTTTTAAATTGAAAACAAAATGTACATTACATAAAAAAATCCAAGGTAATTTTTTGATTAAAAACCAAGACTTCAAAAAAGGAATTGATAGCAACAAGAAGTGTATTTCATTGTAAGTTACAATTGTTTCAAGACTAATTGGACAATTTCAAGCATTATGGCGTTTGAAAATTTGTCTTCTCTTGAAAAAGGACTAATAGGTCTGAAATATATTGAGATTTATAACACCATTGAATACAACAGAAAAAAAAATGACTGTTGTTTAGAGTTAAAATTTGTGTGAAAAAGAAAAAACAAACAACAAAAAAAAAGAAATTTATTTCTTTTGTTTTCATTTAATTTTACTCTATATAAAAAAAAATCTCGCATTGTTCTTGGCTTTTAATTTTACCTTATAATTTTCTTCAACAATGCTTCAAGCAAACTACAATCTACTTATATATATATATATATATATATATATATATATATATATATATATATATATATATATATATATATATATATTGATTTTTCGGTCGTAAAACACATTCTATCGCCCACTCTCTGCTACTTTCGCATCCCTAATTTTCTAGTAGACTACATGATTGAACAACCGTCATGTTCACCTCACCATAATTCCACAGTTTTTGTTAACTATATAAAATGTTATTTTTTTGTTCTCTATACATGACTTCTTTCAAGATTCATTTCTCAATGTATGATGTCACCGGTTTTACTATTTATATGTTTCAGACATTTCATTATTTCTTTCTAATATTTGATTTGTATTTTTTGTTTCATAACTAAATTCCTCGCAATGCATTCATAATCTGCTGTTTAAATTGCATATGTACATTACTCGCTCGCCACCATAATGCCCAATCTGTTAAATCATTATAAATTTATTTCAACCGAACAGGGTCTTTTCAAATAACTGAATTGGTCAAGATTTGCCGTCTGATCGAAGAATTATGAAAACGACACACGCCGTTTTGTATTTATTAGAGGAGGAATGGATGCGGATTTTGGAGATGGGGAAGAGAGTAAAGAGAAGATACAATAAACAGTATATATCGCTGCGGCATTCGCACGCCTACACGTTTTGGCCTAATTTGTCTTACTGCCTGACGCATAAATCAAATGGGATGCAAGACATAGTGGAAATTAACTGGAATTTACATATCTTTTACTTACTTGTTAGATACTATTAGATTACATTTCGTTCGGATAAGGAGATGGAACATACTGTGTTGAGATTATTGGAAGGTGGGGAGAGAAAAATGTTCATCATTTTGATAGAGAAGAGTAAATAAAAAAAAACATTGTTCCCTTCTCCCAATTCTGATATTCATAATTCTGATATTCCCAAGACGATGTGTCCTGTTTTTATAATAATATGATAATAATAATAATAATAATAATAATAATAATAATAATAATAATAATAGGAGTGAAATAATAATATAATGATATAATATAATAATATAATAATAATATAATAATATAATAATAATATTATAATAATATAATAATAATATTATAATAATGATATAATGATAATAATATAATAATAATATAACAATAATAATATAATATAATAATATAATAATAATATAGTAATATAATAATAATATAATAATAATATAATAATAATATTATAATAATGATATAATGATAATAATATAATAATAATATAACAATAATAATATAATATAATAATATAATATAATAATAATAATAATAATAATAATATAATATTATAATAATAGGAGTGAAAATAATATAATAATAATATAATAATATAATATAATAATAATAATAATAATAATAATAATAATAATAATAATAATAATAATAATAATATAAAAATAATAATAGGAGTGAAAATAATATAATAATAATATGATAATATAATATAATAATATAATAATAATACGAAGAAGAATGAAAATATAATAATAATATAATAATATAATATAATATAATAATAATAATAATAATATTAATAATAATAATAATAATAATAATAATAATAATAATAATAATAATAGCAGTGAAAAACTTTCGTTTAGCATTTATATCTCGAGATGTCTTGTTTTGCACAATATTTTTATGTCCTAAATGATAACACACACACACGTATATATATATACATACATATATATATATATATATATATATATATATATATATACGAGCAAACAGTTAATAAAACATGTTAAAAACCACTTTGAAATGAGTTAAAAACATATTTAATCTGAAAAGGAAACACTAGATAAGTGGATAGTCCTATATATATACAGTGCCAAGCAAAAGTGTCGGATACATTACATTTTTCTTCATAACTTTAATTAGGGTTCAAGATTTTACCTAAAATTTGGTCAGTATATTCCTATTGCTATTCTAACTAATATTTGGGGTAGTAATTACAAAATTAAAGTTTAGAAAGTTTTCTCTATCTCTCTTACTTGATCTCTCTCTATCTCTCTCTCTCTCTCTCTCTCTCTCTCTCTTCCGTGCTAGAAAGTTACTTACGCCTGAAAGTATCCTGTACCTCTACAAGGCCACCTATATGTCCCATGTATGGAGTATTGTTGTTACATTTGGGCTGATGCATCTGCTAATATTCTCTCACTCTGGACAAGGTTCAAAAGAGAGTCGCCAACCTGATAGGGCCCGAACTGTTATCTAAGCTTCAATCTCTATCCCATCGACGAAATGTTGCATCCCTCTGCCTGTTTTACAAGTATTTTAATGATGGATGCTCCGGCAAACTACAAGCACTTGTGCCCCTCGACGTAAAAACCCAACGAGCAGCAAAGTCCCACCCTTATACAGTAGAGGTCCCTAAATGTAAGAAAACCTACTTTAATATCTTCTTTCTCAGAACTGCTAGACTTTGGAATTCCCTTCTGAGATCCTGCTTTCCTAACTGTACTGACATGCAGAAGTTCAAGTGTAATGTGAACAGACATCTTGCTGCTCAACTCCATACATAGTATCCCTGCAACTTGTGTCGCTGGTAGTAGTCCCCTACATCAAAGTGGCACTGTGTTTTGTTTGAGGTAAAAATGCAAAAAAATAGTTCTTAAAAGAAAAAGATTGAGCCTTATTTGCGCAACTTTCGATCTATGTTGCATGTTAAAATCAAGTTAGTATTGCACACGAAAAATGAAGAAAAATACGTTGGAAATGAATCTTAGAAATCTTGAATCGATTAATCGTATAAATAGTTTTATGTGTCACATAACGTATATATAAAAGTTAAAAGACTATTCGTATTATTTCGATTATTCGAACTACTGTTCTCATTGTTTTTAAATGTTATTGTGTCTGCAAGAACCCATGGTGCTGTGGATAGAGTACTTGGTCAAAGTCAGTTGTAAAAGTTACACTTGTCTAGGAGCTGAAGGTTCAATCTTCAGGGCGGACAACACCCAAAGTACAACTACGAATTACTTATGACTTCTACATAGTCATGGCTGATTGAACAAGAACAAGCTACTCCAGTGAGTTTAATAAAATGTTCCGTCCGAAATTCCGCGGGGATTTCCAGTTCGACAAAAAGATGCCTGAGTTCGACAGAAAAAAATCCAGAGTTCGACAATATACACATTAAGAAGATCGGAGGTTATATCGACCGAAACGTTGTGAAAATAACACTACAATCTCCATTACCTATAAATTTATCATTTTCATTTCCTCGGTAAATAAAACACATTTTTAAACGAATATCAGCGTTGGATATTCTTCTTTTTCTATTGCTGTTATATGTTTGTCTTTGTGTTTACTTCGTAGTTGTACGGTTGATTGGCACGTTTCACACTGCTGCAACAATTTCGATAGGTTCTAATTTCAAGATATTTGTATTTATCTTTGCAATTATATATATATATATATATATATATATATATATATATATAAGAGGTGGGTGTCGTTTGCTTGAAGCATTGTATAGTATGTAGTTAAATAGAATTGTAGAAGGCGGTACAATGCAGAAGTAACGGAAAGACACAAGCTGAAGCAGGTGAGAAATTTATTAATACAACTTATAAACACATGTGTACATATTCATATTTCATATACGCAGTATATTTATATTTTGCACAGTGGTCACCTGGGAAAGTCGGTCTGGTGGTATGTCCGTGTAATATAATATTTCGAGAAAGATCTCTTCGTCAAAGTCAAGTAAATATCTGACGAAGAGAACTTTCTCGAAATAATATATTACACGGACATACCACCAGACCGACTTTCCCAGGAGACCACTGTGCAAAATATAAATATACTGCGTATATGAAATATGAATATGTACACATGTATTTATAAGTTGTATTAATAAATTTCTCACCTGCTTCAGCTTGTGTCTTTCCGTTACTTCTGCATTGTACCGCCTTCTACAATTCTATTTAAATATATATAGAGAGAGAGAGACAGAGAGAGAGAAAGAGTGAGAGAAAGAGAGGGGATGGAGGGAGAGAGAGAGCAAAAGAGAGATAGATAGATGGTAGCTTCCTTTCAGTCTTGACAGACTATTAATATCCACTGTAAGGGTGCCTACGCGTAGATTTTTGTAGCAAGAGTTGCGCAATCTTCAACCACACATCACTTTTGCCAGCGTTGTTAAATGCCAGTGGAAAGTGAAGGTTCAAGACGACTTGAAATGATGCCAATATACGCATAGAGCATATACAGCGCCTAGAATTTCAAAATGGTCACCCATCTGGTACTAACCAGGCTTAAAGTTGCTTAACTTCGGTGATCTGACGAGAACCGTTGTATCAACGTGATTATGCCGTGATTTGCACATCTACAAGCCGATGTGACATACAAATTGAGCAATTTCCATCGAGTTGACTTCCTCTGGAGGTTGAAGGGTATTCCTGTGAACAATCACATGTCTTCTCAAACCAGCAGTAGACTTGCAAACTTTGCTGCATATTAAACAGATCGTTTGGTTCTGACTAGTAGGTGCAAAGTTGACTTCAACAGTTGTGTGCGACTTAAGGTGGTTGACGTAGCCAGCTTTTGACAAAAGCACCCGTTCACAAGTGTCGCATTTCCAGCTCTGTGTGTCATGGTTAAGACCATCAATTAAACCTTTGCGAAGCTCTCGCTTCAGATTGCTGGGGTCCTGCTTTCTTTTCTCTGGAGCATCACAACTTTCACGTACAAGCTTTCGCTACTTCGGCCTTTGTAGAGTAAGTTCTTTCCATGTGCCGATGTCGATTTTTACATACATACATACATACATACATACAATACATACATACGTGATGATTGCAACGTCTTCTCATACGAGTGCCACTCCCTCAGATATTTAAAATCCATGAGCCCAAATGCCTGAGGGAGTATCTATACAAATATGATGTTACAGAGTCGTAGCTTTGTACGACAGCTAAGTCTCTCTCTTGGTTCAAAATGTTGAGATCCAGCAACAAGCAAGAGCAAGATAGCCAGCAACAAATTAAACTGCAGACCAGATTAATGCGGGTAATGGTCTTCCGCTTTATGTTTTTTTTTAAATCAGAGATTTGCTTCTCCTAGAAAGGTTGCCTTCACCACGGCTTACGGGAGCCCTCTCCACCCCAATACACATATACACACACACACACAAATATACACGGTGCTAGTTGGCCGTTGACCCAGAAAAAGAGTTCATTCGCCCTGTCATGTGCTACTGGTACCATGTAACCCAGTATTACCTGCCTCATGGTCGGGTCACCGGCGACTAAACTGGTTCCCCCACCAGACTTGTTTGGTGAGGAGGGCGGCTAGTCTCCCTGAAAGATTAAAAACAAGACCTTCCAAAGGGCGAATGAACATACATACGTACATACATACATACATACATACATACATAGCAGGTAGATGTCAACAAGCCAAGTTATTATATCAACATCCAAAGACGCACATGTCGAAATCAATGAGAACTTTATGAATTACAGAATTATGACAGAAGAGAAATTGTAAAAGATGCGAGAATGTGTTGCGTTAACTCAAAACGTATGAGGTTATTGGGGGTCATTCACCTGCACATTAATGAATGAAAAAGTCAAATTAGAATTTTAGTCACGTGTCAAAGAAAGGGAATTTGTCTTGGAAACAGATTACTGCAACGTTGATTTTTTTTTGTTTGTTTGTAGTGTCAGTAAAAGAGAAGAAATATTTTTTTATAAGCAAGTAAAAAAGTGTAGAAGCAACGAAGATGAAAAGAATGAAGAAAAGATGGTCTGATTTTGTTACAGAATGGAAAATAAAAAGGAATGCGGAGATTAAAAATTGATATTTAAAAAAAAATATGAGAATAAAAAGAAAAGAAAGGAAAGCAGTTAAAGAAAAGGGAAAAAGAGTCAAATCAATGAATAAGAAAATGAAAGGGAAAATGAAATCGGAAACTTGAGGGAGTGAAAGCAAAAAGCAAAAAAAAAAAAAGAGGAAAATGTAAAATTGGAAAGACAAGTTCGTTGTTTGGTTGTTTTTGTTTTACGGCATATCAACCCTCTTCGAGTTATTTAATGCCGAATTTAAAGATTTTGAAGAAAAAATTTTTTAATATAATATATTTGTTGTTTTCATGACGGTCTCTATTTAACCCATAATTGGGACCCTAACAGGTACTACCACTCCGAGTCAGAGTGGAGCCGGGAGCAATGGCAATTAAAGGATGGCTCAACACTCCCCAAAGCCTGCAAGCTATGCCGCACCATATAGTTTAAGGTCATATCTAGGACCTTGGAAAGACAAGAAACGTACTGAAATATGAGATGAATGAAATTGAAATATTAAAAGAATGTAAGGATTCTGATTGGACAAGAAAAGTTAAAGACGAAAGAAGTAACTAACAAGAGAAGGGTGAGGAGACGAAGAAGAAAAGTAAAGAATGAAAGAGAGAAGAGGAAGAAATGATGGATAAAAATTATAAAAAGTAAAAATTGAAGAGGAAGGGGAAAGTAAGAGGAAGAAGATGATAAATAATAAAAAGAGAGGTTAATAGGAAGTGAAGAGGAACGGGTGAAGAAAAAGAAGAAATGAAAACGTGAAGAAGAAAAGTAAAATGCGAGGAGGAAGAAAGAAAGAGAAAATAGTAGAAGAAAGAGATTAGGGTAAATGAAGAAGAAAGAGAATAAAGTGATAGAAAGAAATAGAGAAAAAAGAAAAATGAAAAGAAAGCAACGAGACATAAAGGAGTAAAAAAAATGATGAAAGAAAAGAAAAGAAGAGAAGAAGGAACGAGAAAGGAAAAAAATACGAATTACATCTAAAGAAAGAAACAATAAAAAGAAAAAGAAAAGAAATTGAAGAAGATATATATTAACTTTAATGTATGTGAAAACAAAAATTTTGCGGTTGAGAAAAAAATATCAGTATGTTAATATGACAGAAAAAGTAAGAGAAAAACCACGAAAGAAAAAAAAATGAAAAAATAATAAAGAATATATTGAATAAAAACACTCAAAATAAAACAATATAGGCAAAAACGAACCGAGATGCTTAATCGAAGAATGATTCGGTCCCCGAAATAATGTGATTTCTAACCGATTCTTTCCAAAATAATTCGATTTGGGCAGAAAATGAAGGTTAAAAACGGAAGTTTCGCAAATGGGATCCAAATTCAGTGCCATGATTTGATCGATCGATCGGTAAATAAATAAATAGATAGATAGATAGATAGATAGATAGAGAAATAAACAGGCGTTTAGGTAAGAAAATAGAGCCATTCGGTTCTTACTCTCCCACTCCCTCTTTCTCTCTATCTATATATTATTCTCTATCTGTCTTAGATAATGATGCATCTGGATCTGGTTTCCAATATATCCTCTGTGAATGTGTGTGTGTGTGTGTGTGTGTGTGTGTGTGTGTGTCTTTCTTTCTCCCTCACTCTTTCTTATTATTCCCCCTTTTCTATCTCCTTATGTCTCCTTCTCTCTAATACACTCTCTTTCACTTACAATTCACATTCAACCACTCGCTTATTCTCTCGCTTTCCTCTCTCATTTTTTCTCTTATTATTTGTACTTCTCTTTACATCCCAGCTCTCTTTCTAATAATCACTAATTTTTTTCTTCTTTTTCTTCATTTACATATTTTCACAAGACACTTTCTCTCTTCTACTCGCTCCCTCTCTCCCTCTCCTCTCTCTCTCTCTCTCTCTCTCTCTCTCTCTCTCTCTCTCTCTCGTTCAAAACAATCATATCAAACTAGCGGACGCAATGAAGGAAAGAAGATACTGCGAGCTAGTCGAACACATTTTTGGAATATTATCTTTCTGGATTTTTTTGAGAAATCAGTGGCGAAAATATTTCTTCTCGAATGTGTATTAAATCCACACCCGCCCGTCGCAACAGTGCTCTAACCATCAGTTTGTTTACAAACAAATTAATAGTGAGCTTCGCTTAATAGGTTAAATACGCGTCGGGGGAAAATATATTTACAAAGTGCTCAACCCAAAGAAGGGTGGACTTTAATTGTCATCATATATATATATATATATATACATATATATATATATATATATATATATATATATATATATATATATATATATATATGTATAAGGAATGAAAAAATATACCAGCGGTGGTTGACGTTATGTTTAAAGAAAAATAGAAAAAACCGAATGAAATTATTAAAAAATCAACGTTTCGTCCCTGTTTCAGAGGACATCTTCAGGATAATTGAAATAAAAATGTGATAAAAGAAAAAGTCATAGATCGTGCGAAAGAAAACAGTTTTTTAAAATCCAACCCATGTCGGGAAAGGACGAATATATATATACATATATACATATATATATATATATATATATATATATATATATATATATATATATATATATATATATATATATTAGACAGCATTGTTTTCTCTGAAGCATAATATTTAATTTAAATAAAAGACACGTATTTTTTTGTCTTTTAATTCTGTTTTCGATCCTTTTCAACTTCCGAATAACAGTCTTCATTTCTGGAAGCAACTGGTTGATGTAATCGTCATATTTGTTGTAAGTCTGAGTACTTTCCAGTCTTTCTGAATTCATCATCAGGGATAGATTGATCTAACTGGTTTTGAACAGTTTATTTAAGGAAATATATAGCGAGAACATAATTATGAAATTATGGAATCGATTTTACAAAAAGTTTATCTTGCAACGAATTTTTTCAATCATATGATTTACGTACTTTTTTTCTTATGCATTCTCCATTTTTTCAAAATAATTTTTCCTCGCGTGCAAATATATATTTTAAAATTTATTGCAACGCAGAAACAAAAGACAATTTCAATTTTCCTAATCTTAGCAGTGCCGTAGTTTGATATATTTTTATTTAAACATTTTTATTTTTACAAACTGTATTCTTATTTCTCTTATCTCGCTTTCTTGATTGCCACACAGCTACAAACACGCACATACACACACACATACATACATACATACATATATATATGTGTGTGTGTGTGTGTGTGTGTGTGTGTGTGTGTGTGTGTGTGTGTGTGTGTGTGTGTGTGTGTGTGTGTGTGTGTGTGGTGGATATAAAAAGCAAGCCGATGTTATTTATGTATTCGTCACCGTTTCATTATCTTTCAAGAAGTTCCCAAAATAAATAACTTGGAGAAATATTGCAAAAGTCAATATTTGAAAATACATCGGTGCGTCTGTGGCCTGACAAAAATATGGTTGTTCTTTTTCGAACGAAACGTGACATGCAGAATGCCTAATTCCTTTATAGAAAAGAATTTATTTTATTTAGCTTATTTATGTAGTATTATTATTTAAAGACGATGTGACGTCTTCTTAAAGAATGTAGAGGTATCTCTAAATTCGAGTTCTATTCGGTTAGCATTTTTTGATTTGGTTTGCTGAGGAGTTGATTTTAAAAGATAACTTGTAGAAGCCGTTACATTGCTTAAATTAGTCTACAGGGTGGTCAAAAAGTCAGGTAACATGTTAAAGGTAGAAAAAACAATATGATCCATTATAATCTTATATAGGGATCTTACCCCTCCTGATTTCTGGCTTTGGGGCTATGTAAAGGATAGCGTTTATGGCAAGAAGCCTGATACAATAGCGTCTTTAAAGTTATTTATTGAAGAGGAGATTGCGCGGATATCAGCTGACATGATTACACGTATTACACAATCAATGGTTAATCGCTTCCAGCGATTGATAGAGAGAAATGGACGACAATTAACAAAATAAACACATTTCATGTTTGTTTCATTTTATATTTCAATGTATGGTACTTAAATATACGTGTATTGCTAATATCGTTTTTCTTTAAAATGTTACCTGACTTTTTGACCACCCTGTAGTTTGTTTTAAGTTAAAAGCACGTCCATAACGCACAATTAGTTCTGATATTCATGAAGATAACCGTGATCTGATGATGATTATGATGATGGTGATGGCGATGATGATGATGCCCCTATTTTATTTGTATTTAAGGAATTGTTCCCTCTGTACCGCTTTTGTATTCACTCTAGCCTTTTGAATAAAAAAGTGGTGTAAAAAATGTACCACTGCATGAATTGAGGATCGAACCTCCAATCACCAGGAAACTTTCATTTACAAGGGATTATCACTCAAGACATTTCTAATATAAATTTCAGGGATAGCAACCTTAGACTGTATTATTACTACATATCGCTTATCACTAATTATTAAACACTAGTACTCTCTATATATATTCCTACCAATAAATGTATATATATATATATATATATATATATATATATAGACGAGGGGCGTGCAATAAGTAATGCCCCTGACCCACTTCCAGTTGTCTGATCTAGCTGAAATTTTGCAATGATTTATATCTCTACGAGTTATGTGACAAAGTTACAGCTCTAAACTAATTGTGGTTCCTGTTTTACAGGTGTTTGAACTGAGTAAGGTGTGAAATGGAGACTGTTGAATGCCGAGCAGTGATCCAGTTTTCGTATTTGAAAGGACGCACACCACAAGAGATTTTTGATGAAATGAAAGAAACTTATGGTGATAATGCCCCATCATATGACCTTGTAAAACGCTGACATCGTGAATTCAAACATGACCGGAACTCTGTGGAAACAGCTCCCAGATCTGGTTGCCCCCCTTCTGCCATTGATGAGGCATCTGTCCGTTAATTTGAGGCTGCCATTTTGGAAGATCGGCGCATTACTATTCGTCAAATAGCTCAAGATGTCAAGATTAATACAGGGTCTGTGGAAACTAGAATTCATGACCATTTGCATATGCATAAGGTGTCTGCCAGATGGATTCCCAAGTTGCTCACACCATTCCAGAAGCGAATACGCGTCGAGTGCTCGAGGATGAATTTGGAGATGTGCCAAGAAGATGAGTCAAAGTTTTTCAAAAGACTGATTACACAGAATGAAACCTGGATCCTTCACTATGATCCAGAGACACAAACCCAGTCAATGCAGTGAAAGCACTTGGACTCACCAGCTCCAAAGAAGGCAAGGGTGCAGCCCTCCGCTGGCAAGGTCATGCTCACAGTCTTCTGGGGCCAGAACGGAGTAGTGGTTACAGATTTCTTGGCAAAGGGTACCACAATTACAGGAGCCTATTATGCTTTACTTTTGAGGAAATTAAGGGAAGCTATCAAAATCAAGAGGCGGGGCAAGATCAGCAATGGTACCCTCCTCCTGCAGGACAACGCTCCGGTCCACAACTCGCATGTCGCCAGATCAGAAGCACGGGCGTGTGATTATGAAATCCTCCCTACTGTCCTAACCTTGCACCCTCTGACTTTCATCTCTTCCCAGCCATGAAGTTGTTTTTGAAAGGAAAGCGTTTCCCAGATGATGCAGCCTTGATTTCTGAAGTCAGGTCGTGGTTGGAGGACCAACCTGGTGTGTTCTACAAAAACGGTCTCCAGAGCTGCATCAAAGGAGGGGAGAAATGCATAACTCTGGGTGGTTCCTATGTAGAGAAAGACTAATAACTGTGCCAAATTTCGTTGCTCTACTCCTATGGGAAGTGGGTAAGGGGCATTACTTATTTCGCGCCCCTCATATACACACACACACACACACATATATATATATATATATATATATATATATATATATATGCGGCATAATTGCGTTGTCACACTATTATTACCTCGCTAGTTTTCTTGGAAATGGCACCCCTTCTCACTAGCAGCGCAGTAGACGTCCATAGCAGCTCTAACAGCCACAAAACCATGATCTCCTTCATCTCTGCAATGACAGGAATAAATGGCTCTGTCAGAGACCCAACCGTCCAACCAATAACAAAGTATGGGGGTTAACAACTGTTTGTGACCGCGAGAAGAAGAGAGAAGAAAAAAATGAATTCCTAGGGACTCCTCTCTCTTAGTTATACCTTGTGTGGATACTCCGCCTAAAAAAAGGGGCTATTATGGTCGGCCGATAACGTCAAACAAGAATAAGAACACATTCCCAAGGGTTCATCCCTTGGTTATACCGCATGTCATTCAAATATTTCTGACAAAAATACATTATGTTTATAGCAACCCATATGTGACTCGTGTATATAATTTTCATACAAAGAGCACTGACAAAAAAGAACAGATTAGAAACCACTTCTGAACCATGGAAAAGAATTATTCACAGGAAAAGATATTCCGCCTAAGTAAACGACGTCGGCCGACCAAATATCGTCATACAAATGAAATAAAACAAATTTCCAGAGTCCAAGAACCCTTTCATCTTCGTCGACCTCTCAGCAGCACTATATTAACAGGCCGTGTAGAATAGGCTTCATCGAAAGGGGCAAATTGCCAACAATAACAGCCCCAGTCACCATACTCCAACCCCCTTCGGTTGAGTCGACATCATCCTCCCTTACCCTTGAATAACCACAGGGCGTCTGAAGGTCGAAGGCGCCACCCTGTTTGTTTTTTGTTAACACTATCCCCTCATTCATCGAATTTTTTTTCGATATTTCTAAAACACATAAGTAATCTGTTCCCTTATAGATGGTGTATAAAAAATATAGGAAGTCAGCCACGCCCCAAGCGCCCCACCCAGGCGGTGTGTCTAAGCGGGCTCTGCCAGAGACACACACGGATGTCACTCAACGGACCGGCTAACTTCAATCACTACCTATTCTAACTCTTAAAGTTTAGCTGAAATACCCCGAAATTCATCTCAATTAATTATATATATTTTAAAAAAATTAAATACTAAAATGCGTAATGTTTTTACGTCCTCGCAATCCGGGTGCTTTAAGGAGACTCTGTTAACGCACCGATGTCTCTCAAGAAATTCTGTTCTTGACTAATGTCTCCAGGAGCGAACACCACATGCACGACCTACTCGCAACGAAAAGTCCATCCAAAAAAATATAAAAATCGCTTTTCACACTAAAATGGGTACACTACAAAATAATTTATTACATCGCTCAGTAATGCTCATAATTATTTTCAATTAGCAGCCTCTTGGCTCTTATTCCGCGATTAAGAAATCCTTCCCGACTGTGGTAAAATTCTATTACCTTCTTAAAAATCAATGTAATCGCCGAATTTAACACTCTTAATTATTCTCAATTGAATTCAATTAACATATATTCGATCTGACGAAATCCTCTTAGACTGAGGGAAAGGGATAGCAAAAAAAAAATGTCATATATTTTTTCTAAAAATTAATTCCAACTGTTAAAATCAACACCTTTATTTATATTAAACTGAATTCAATTAACATCTGCTCGAGTTGATAATACTCGTAGCTACTCTCGTAGTAAATAATCAAACGAACCCTCAATCAATAATTATCAATGACAATGTAGAATTTCACTACACAAGTCACACATTTAATTAGCAACCAGAGTAACGTGGTATGATTGAGATTGTCGGACTGACTTCCTCATCTTTGTTGTTATCGTCACAACGTTTCGGCCGTTTTGCCCTCCGGCCTTCATCAGGTGTTTTATTACGAGGGTACCGTGTTCGGACTCCAGCTAGGCTCTGGGACATAGTTGTTGATTCTCTGTTTTGAATGTTACTTTTTCACTGCCTTCGTTCAGGACTGAACTCAGCACCTTTGTGTAACTGTAAACTTTGATACAACGTTGAGGACTACTCGGCCATATGTCACTAGGACAGTTGGGTTCGAGACTCCTAACAAACGGTTCCTCAGTTCGATACAAAACACCTGATGAAGGCCGGAGGGCAAAACGGCCGAAACGTTGTGACGATAACAACCAAGATGAGGAAGTCAGTTCGACAATCTCAATCAATGAAAACACCTCATCTCAAAAATACAGACAATTACTATCAACGTGGTTTGTATAAAAGAAGGAAAAAAATAAATACATCCAAACCGATATTTATTTCACATAAGTTATTTCCCCTTAACTCGGCTTAAATCCAATGCGCGGGGTGGGGGTGAGCGAGTTTGGACAGTGAGGGCCATCACGCCGCGAGCTTCACCGCTCTCCCAACTCTCGCTATTCTAGTCAGCCTAGCTGCCCGCCGACCCACGCACACATAATCCTCTCCCCTCCACATAGTGGAGCCTCACTTTCCTTCCTTGTTCCTTCTCTGCACTATCTACGTCAAATGGCATTTGGAATAGTACTTTCATTAGATTTACACAATATTTCTTTCTAATACATTTCTCTCACCATCATTAATAATTCACTCGCTTATGCTAACTATAGTTGATCAGAGAAAAAAAAAACAACCCCGTACCATTTTACGAGAGGAGCTCATACCAGAAACATACCTCAAATTCTCTCTCTTCCTTTCCTTTTTATAATTTCACCTAAATATTTCCTTTTTAAAAGGACTATAGCCGGATCAGCTAACGTCTCCCCCAGTGTTCGGATGGATTCAATACTCGCCGTTAAACAAACTTTTTTCGGCACCGGAGCCCATCTCATCCAAGAGAAAATTTGGTTCAGACACTTGACAAACGGTGTCTTTTAATCGCTCGGGCTTGCTCAATGGGATTTTTGCCTGTAAAATAGTCAGTCTAGGTGGTTCAAAACTGACTCTCGCTCCCTGACCTTGTAACCAGTCATTACCGAGAGTTTGCTCTTTTCATAGGTTTTTCGCCAAGTAAACTTTCATTCGTCCGCTGCGGTCACCTAGTCTGAAGGGCACAGAAGTCATCCCCTCCTTATTCTGACATTTCCTGTGATTGTTTAAAACAATAAAAATATTTGTCTGTTTTTACCAAACACAATAATCTCATCCCTTTTTATAGGTCACCTGCTGCTGTCCGGAATTCGATCAAACGTCTAACGGACAGTCTCAGCATATTTACCCGGCCTTACTTAGGGTTTTAGGGGATTTTAACCTCCCCAATGGGGAGCAGTATCACTCCTCAAGATGGTCACGTACATATATATATATATACTAGCTGTACCCCGCCACGTGTTGCTGTGGCTCAATTTGGTGCAATGGAAAATTCTAATAAAAAGAGAAAATGCATGTTTCTTATATTCTTAGTACAGCAATCCACTCCAAAAAGTTTTTTTTTAAAAAAGCGAAAATGAAAAAAAATAGTACTCTTGCAGAATTAGATCCTGATCCTCGGGATTACCATCAATCATGGCTTGGACTCGACCAACAATCAGTGGATAAAGCTGAAAGTAGCAAAAATGTTGAAACGCTAAATGTTTTCTTTTTCTGTATACATAAATGTGAGTTAGTAATTAATATTTGAGTGAGGGGGGGGTTACTATACACAGATTCAAAAAAGTTGTCCAAAAACAAATAAATGAAAGCAAAGGTAAGGTAAGTTACGTTTCTACCTAACTGGATAATTGTTTAGTGTTTTTATGTAATGTAAAATGTTTAATCGGCTGGAAAAACAGAAATAGTTGCAGACTCTGTTGAATACGTTAACTTTGGGAAAGTAAGTTGAAAACTGAAAACTATACAATACAGTGTCAAAACCCCACCGAATATATGTTACCATGACATAGGCTGACATAATCGGTGGGTTTATGACAGTATTTTGTATAGTTTTTTTAGTTTAAACTCACTTTCTCAAACTTAACGTAATCAACAGTGTCCGCCACCTTTTGTATCTTTCAAATATACCGATAAACACTGTTTTTCGAGCTGACTAAACGTTACATTAAATGAAAAGGGTTTGTATTACTAAACACAGATACAAAGAAGTTGTTAAAAAATAAATATATAACAAATAAATGTTATCAAAGGCAAATATTTTATTGTAGACTTCGGGGTACTAAAAACGAATATGCAAACCGTTTCCGTCGCAAAAGGAAAGTTTTCATGATATGAAGAAATTACTTTTTTGAAAAGTAGGTGATCACTTTTCAATGTAAATTTAACTTAGAATGAGCACCCACTTTCTGGCCACCTGAGAGAGGGGCATTTTTCTGTGTGTTTCTTGGCTAAAAAGTTTTTTTGTTTGATTTCTTTTGCATGGTAATAACCCCTGAACTCTGGGACTATTTTCCATTTCACAAACGTAGCCTTTGTTTACGCTACATGCGAGCATAAACGAAGGCTGTTAAATATGCACTCGCATACCAGACTGCCTAGTCAAAAAACCCTGCAGCCAATAAACACGAAAATAAATGCCCCCCTTCCTCAGGTAGTCAGAAAGTGAGTGCCCATTTTAAGCTATATTTACATGGAAAAGTGATCACCCACTTTTCGGAAAAGAAATTTCTTCATATCATGAAAACTATTTTTGGTACTACTTGGGCGTTGCGTTCCATGGCGACTTATTTAATGGTCGTTCCTTAGCACCCCCCTTCAGTCAAGGCTAACGCATGCTCACGTAATATTTTCGTTATTTATTTACTTACGTTGCCTTTGGCACTTTTATAAACATTACTTACGTTGGCTTAACTCTTTTCATAAATAATAAAATAAATAATGAAAAAAAGTAACTAAACCATGTATTGATACTTTGTCACGTGTACAAACATTTATTCACTTATTTATTTACGTTGGCTTAACTCTTTCATGATTAAAAAAGTTATACTCCTTAAGAATAATAAAAGGAAAAAGTTACTAAACATTATTAATAATTTCTCACGTACTTACGTTGACTGAACTCTTTACATGAAGTATAAAAAAGTAACTAAACCGATTATTGATAATTTCTCACTTACAAACATTTTTAATGTACATGAGCGGATAAGTCTGCTGGTCGCCATGGAACTCAACCGCAGCCCAAAAAACTATTTTGTTATATACGAACGTCAGAAAATGGAAATTTTTATTAAAATTCCGGGATGGTATTATTTTATATATTTTTTTTTTTTTTTGGTAAATATGAAGAATTACTCCACCCTCGAAAATTCCTTTAAAATTACCACTCTGAAATGTTTTCGGGGTCGCTGAAAACGAAAATAATGTTTAAAATTACGGCAAACGAGTAGTTTCCAAGGTATGAAGAAATGTTAGGGGGATCACTTTTCTAGCATAATTTAACATAAAATGATCACCCACTTTGTGGCCACGATTTGGGGGGGGGCGGGGGACTTTCTTTCAACCCTCGGAAAATCCTTTAAAATTCCAGTAAACACGTAGTTTCCAAGTTATGAAGAAATGCACTCACTGGTATTTTTTTTTTAGGGGGGAATTGCCGGTTTGGTTTTCATTCTTTTTTTGGAGGAGGATATTCAATTATAGAATGTGTATAGTTTTTTAACAGGTGCTTATGCAGTTTAACTGTTGTAACATAAGTTACGGTGGGGGGGTAGCGGCCGCGGCTGCCAAAACACCCCCGCCCATTCAACCAATTTTAACAGGTAATTTTAAAAGATTTTCCAAGGGTAGAAAGAAACCCCCCCCTCAAAAACAAAAAATCGTGGCCACAAAGTGGGTGATCATTTTACGTTAAATTATTATGGAAAAGTGATCCTCCACTTTTTTAAGCTAACATTTCTTCATATCTTGGAAACTACTCGTTTGCCTTAATTATAAACGTTATTTTCGTTTTCAGCGACCTCGAAAACCTACAGGAGTGGCCATTTTAAAGGAATTTTCGAGGGTGGAGTAATTCTTCATATTTACCTTTTTTTTCCAATAACATAAGAAATTAAGAATTAGACAAATTTATTTTAGGTAGGCTCCGCCAGGAAAGCTTTTAAAAATAAAAAATTAAGATAAACAAATGGTGCTAGTACACTTACCGATCCGCGCTATTTTTTAAATCGTATTTCAAAGTTTAATTAAAGTTTTATATTTTTTTTTAATTCAATTGTAAGGTTAAAGTACAAAATATATATATATATGTATATATATATATATAATTTAAAAAATAGGGAATCTGTTTTTTTTACCCATCTATTAAATAGATAGGTAAATATTGTAATTCGAAAGTCGTCAACGTGTGGTGCACGTGAAAGATTCATTTCTCCCGGAAATGAAATAGCGGATAGTCTCGCAGTTACGAAAAATATTTTTATTTTATTTAATATATTTTTTATAATTTGCGATCTTAACTTATTTCAATAACATGCAAACATTCATTGACTTTACAGATAACTTTTCTGAAAATTTCAATTAAATTGGTAACGTAGAAATATGGTTTTATTCACTTTGAACGAACCAAGAATTACATTCATATATATATATATATATATATATATATATATATATATATATATATATATATATATATATATATATGAGCAAACAGTTAATAAAATATGTTAAAAAACACTTTAAATGAGTTAAAAACATATTTAATCTGAAAAGGAAACACTAGATAAATGGATAGTCCTTAATTCGCGGAGTTTCGAACAAATACTTTCCTTCTCATCAGAGGGTTGGAATTAGCAAAATGCGGGATCGGATTTTGCATGCAGAAGTATTTGATGAAACAATAAGTAAGCCAAAGATCTTACTTGAAAACCAAAAAGAGTGAAGCAGAGGGAATATGGTAAAGAAAAATGTGATTACACACAAATGGATAGTCTGGTAGAAGATTAAAAATCCAGTAACGGTAAAATCCAAATGTAAAACTACAAGAAAGTTATAAGAATTTCCATTCGTACAAGTAAAATTATAAGCTCTATTTCATATTTGGTTTTATCGAGCTTTTATATCTGGCTGAGATAATTTTATAAATATTAATTCTTTAATATTTATAATTTACTTTAATTTTACCATCTTGGATCATTTTGGTAAATTCAATTGTAATTTCCATTATATATATATAAAATGGAAATTTCAATTATATATATATATATATATATATATATATGTATATATATATATATATATATATATATATATATATATATATATATATATATATATATATATGGCATAATCGCGTTGACACACCGGTTCTACTCAGATCGCCGAATTTAAGCAAAGTTGAGCCTGGTTAGTATAAGATTGGTAAAGATTTAGGTATTCTAGGCGCTATAGGTGCTCTCCGCTTATCTCGGCATTTGTTTGCAGCCGTCCTGTACATACACTTCACTTTCCACTGGTATTAAACAATGTCGATTCAGGAGATGTATGGTTGGAGATTGCGCACCTCCTGCCACAAAAATTTCAGGCGCAGGCACCCCTTCGTGAGTATCCAAAGTCTTTCAAAAACTGGAATTTATATATATATATATATATATATATATATATATATAAATATATATATATATGTATATATATAAACCACTCTTTTTTCTCTATTCATATATGTGTGTGAGTGTATAGGTGCCGCCATTGTATTGAAATTGATTTACCTAAGTGGTAAAGAGTTTTCATGCCTTGCATGCAAATGCCTACATTAAGTTGCGTTGATGAAGCAATGCATTTATGCAAATATATGGAGGCCCGACGTTGCCCACGATTGAATGATAATCAATGAATGTTTCTAACTCTGATATTTTTGCTCTCATCGAAATCGGTGAAATCTCCCATTTTTAATCAAATCGTTTAATTGCTACTCTAGTTGGAGACCCAATGTGGTGCACCGAAAGGAACTTTCAAATACCTCCCCACAATGATTTAAATATATTGTTATTTACATTGCACTGAAGAGAACCTACTGTTGGTTTTATAAAATTAGTTTTCTATATAACAGTTTGAATTAGATTAAAAATGCAAAAGTGACGTATACTGCTTCAATTGTACTCTAACAGAAACATTTATTTCGAACGCGCCCCTGTCAGCTGTGGAGTTTATATGCCGTACCGTTCTCTTTGTTGTGATAATGGTTTGAATTTAAGTTTAAATGAAAAAGTCAAGTATAATGATTCAGTTGTGCTTTAAACAGGGTATTCATTTCGAACGCGCCTCTGTCATATCAAAGAACCTACTGTTTATTTTATATGATGACCCTTTCTGCTTGTGCGTAATTAAAACTTCTCAAATCAACTTATGATGTTAGGCTGCATAAGGTGTTATCTTTGGTCAAAATTGCATGTTTCTTCTTGTATCGAATTTTTTCGATTATCGATACTTATCAAGATATTCCGATACAAAACCTGCCTAAGAGCTACATTAAGTGTATTTGCGTAGAATTTCATAAAAATCGCCTCGATCGTTGTGTAGTCTTTAAAGTACAAACACACAGACATAGACAGCATTCCTTTTATATAATAGTAGAGTAGAGTAAATAGATAGATAGATAGATAGATAGATAGACAGATAGATAGATAGATAGATAGATATTAGGTGCGTTCAATAAGTCTCCAGACTTTTTTGAACAAGCATGTAAAATTGTTGTAGACTCTTGAAAATTCAGTATGTTATTGCTATACATCTTATGAGATGACTGAGAAATTTTTATCATTTCAGGTTCAAATGAACAGCTACAGCAGGAATTGGAATACACCCTACTAAACTATGATTGTCACAGTAGTGGTCTCTGTTGGACTTCAAATCTTGAAGAAGATGGTAAGGTCCTCGGTTTACATTTGCTAGTGTAGCATTTTGTATAAAGTTGTTGATTGCCGTGATACCACTTTCAAGCATCGTGTCATTTACCACTTTCACACTCTTGACATAGTCGAACACTGTTTTCGGGTACTTGTTTTCTTTTTTTTACATAGGATTCACTACTTCTCAAGGTCTGGAGGCCACTCGAGGATAAAGGTTATAGAGTGTATGGGATAATATTGTAGTAATCGTTGTAATGGAAATTTGGTAAATTGGATTACTTAAGGTGGCAGTTCATCAAGAATTTGTTTATGTTGAACTTGAAGACAACAAATTTGTAGTCAGCTGTGAAGCAGGCAATCGGAACAGAGTTCCACAGGCGTGCAGTTATAAGAAAGAAGATTTGATCATGGAGCCTACGTTTTGATTTAGGCACAGATAAAGAGTGGGGAAAATTATTGACAGTGGTTTTTGCTAGAGGGGTGTTTTTCGCAAGGGGGGGCAGAAATTGGAGCTCAGACGAGCAGTTGCCATGGAAAGAACGATAAAACAAAGGCAGGCTCGCATCGTCTCTTCTGTGAGAAAGAGGTTGCAGGAAAGAGAAAAAGGTATCCCCCACTAAGCTACGAAGACTATTTTGAACTCTGTCAAGGCAGGATAATCTGTTTCTAGCAGCTCCTGTCCAGATGTGGCAACAGTACTCTATCCTTTGACGTACTTCGCTTTTATATAGATAGAGTATTGCATCGGCAGCGAGATATCAACTGGAGCAGTAGAAGGACCCCACCATTTTATGGTACGAATGTGACATGTTCTCTAAGACACTCGGATTCAATTTTCAGTTTTCTCCAATAAGAATTTTGATTCAGATTAAATGGGACCAACCATTTTGGTCTTAGTTGTAACTCTGTGAAATATAGTCTTTCGGTTTTTGAAACAATCTGTTTTCTCGACGACATGTCACCAGGCAATGCGTAACTCAGTCTTTGCTGTATATGTTACAGCCATTAACTACAAAAGACATTCCGAAAGTAAAGCCCTCTATCTTTTAATTCAAAAATGAAAACGTTGAAGATCTATGAAAACAAGCGACCTTTTATGGTCCAGAATTTATTTTTCTATATAGTCACCACCATTTACAGTGCCCTTTTGTAGCCCTTTTTGATGCTTTAGTCGTAAAAGTCCGTATCGTGGTTTGTCACTCACATCTCTGTCGCCATTCTGAAATCGAAGAACCCATCTCCTAACTGTGCTGAGATTAACTGCCTCGGATTTGTAAATTTTCACTAGGCGTTGTTAAATGCTGATTGGTTTAATTTTTTCTGCATGGAGGAATTCAATCACGCATTTCTGCTTCCGACACACGTTCATGACAGGGGTTGCTTTCTTAGAGTCTCACTCTGTCAATCTCTGCAACAGCAATTAATGCATGTTTTTGTTGAGTATTTTATGATGTTAGGAACCTGTATATGCTGTCCTGTGTGTCTATATGTGTATAGTTCTATAGTTTAATCGTGGCTTCTGGTGCTTTCAGATCAGGCTCTCTGGAGATATTGGCTTCCTGAGACGTAATGCACCTAACGTTGATGTTTTTTGTTGTTCTACTTCCTTTTGCGAAACCCAATTATGTTTTGCAAACAAAAAAAAAAAAACAAAAAAAAACAACAACAACCAATTTTTCCCCCGTTTTCAGTCTTCCCATTTCCCATTTCCCTTTCTATCTCCCCCACTTCCTGGCTGATTTCCTCATTCAAATGTACGAGATCGATATCGTTTTGAAGCTCGACACTTTGGATGAAAAATATCGAAAAATTGTCCCAAAACATTAATTCCTTCACCCTCCTTCGAGCACTTTTCTACAAAGAGAAGTAACTTTTTTTCTCCGATATTTTCGAAAATAATCCCCTCTTTTCAAATGACTCGCCTTAATTATAACCTTCGCCCACTCCGGTTTGGCAATGGATGCTACGGAAAAGACGCCACGTTATTTTATTTTTCACGTTCTTTTGTCTCCTTCGCGGTACGGGTTCGAGCCTGCCTGTCTACTACCACTTTTTTCTGGGGTGTTTCTATGTGTGTGTGTGTGTGTTTTTTTTATGTGTGTGTGTGTGTTTTTTTTTTTTTTTTTTTTTTTGCTTAACACACGGTCCAAACACCTGGAAAACGCCGGACACGCAGGCTAAGTGTTATAGTCGGGTCTCGATCCTTGCCTTGAGGCAGTTGCCTGTCTAGCCGCACTGATGAGCTGTAAAACAGCGAAACAGTACTGTATGTGGATTACTATATATATATATATATATATATATATATATATATATATATATATATATAGGTAGGTTTTTCTTTTTGCCGTCGAGAGATTCCAGGTCGCCTGATGAAGTCTCTTTGACTGAAATAGATGGCTATTTGTAGTGACCATATGTAGCTGTTTACCCCAAATAATAAATAAATATATATATATATTTATACTAGCAGGATCTTTGAAAATTTCAATTTAATTTTTCAGAAAAAAACTCGTGACAATTTTATCTTATATATAGTTTATTTATAGAGATACGTGTGGATATATATATATATATGTATATATATATATATATATATATATATATATATATATATTTATACTAGCAGACCTAGTTGTAAAATATGCATAAATATTTTATTTTCATTAATTCAGATTCCTTATTTACAATTAATTCTCTATTAAATATTATCTAATTTATAATAATGATTGAAAAAGTTATAACAGAATATAATTTGGGTACAATTCGCTAAAATCGAAACCAGAAAGTTTAGTACTCTAGGCTTAGTCGTTATTTATCTCTCCGGCGTCGTAAGGGTCTTAGTTACCGACAGATGGACAGGACAGTTTAAAAGTTAAGCGACTTTGGGCTATAAAGGTTTCATTTTGCTGAATCTTAGATAGATGAGTATTGGCTGAAGAAAGCTTGTTATGGATATCTAAAACGGTCCCTAATCATCGGGCTTGAAACCGACGGTACCAATGACTTGTTTCATCTAAAACTTTCTATAAACAGACTATATATATATATATATATATATATATATAGATAGATAGATAGATAGAAAGATAGATAGATATTTCCGTGTGCTAGATCGTTTTCATCTTAAGCAATGCGCAGTTATGCAGAATGTAGCAACTAAGCATAAATAGAACTCAGTGTCATTGTGAAATTAAACGAATCATCTAATAAGAAATCTAAAAAATTGAATAAGTTATAAAGTAGTGCTCGTTTTTCAAAGTAGTTTACTTTCTGTAGTCGCTCGCATGTCTATGACTGAGTATATTAAATAGTTTGCTTTAAATACAAAATGTATGCTTTTAATATCAGTGTCAGGGCGAGAAAAAGTCAACTTTATAAGTACAAGCATATATTTATAGTATGGTTTGTCCATATATATATATATATATATATATATATATATATATATATATGAAAGTGAAATTGTCTGTCTCTGTGTGTACACTTCCCTACCAAACTACTCTGTCAATTTTCAGTCTGCAGACGCGAGATTTGACATAAGGGGTATTGATATGGGTATTGATATTTGGGAAAATCTTTATAATCGGTTTTCGGCCAGAAATTCGGCTGTTAAGGGATCAAAGTTCAACGATTTGAACTTTTGAAAACTCTACCAAACTCCTCCGCCAATTTGGGTCTAAAAACTTGAAATTATAGATGCAGGTTACTTGGACCAACTATTTAATTTGATTTGAGCCAAAAACAATAACACTTAAGGTGTCAAAATTGGAGTCAAAGTTTAAAAAAAAATTGATCTCTGCGGTCTCTATCAAATTACTTAGCCAATTTTTAGTCTAAACATTTGAAATTTTATATAAAGTGTATTCAGACATAGGGCAAGTTTTGTATCAGATTTTGGTCGAAAATTTGGCTGCTAAGGGATCAAAGTTCAAAAGATTTTACCTTTGCAGTTTCTAGAAAACTATTCAGCCAATTTTCGGTCTAAACATTTAATATTTTAGAAAAAAAATGTATACAGACATGCAGCAAGTTTTTTAATACGTTTTGGGGCGAAAGTTGAAAAGTTTACATTTGCAGACTCTACCAATCTCCTCCGCCAATTTCGGGTTTTAACACTTGACATTTTAGATGCAGGTTACCTGAACATGAGTCAAATTTTTATCTATATATACATATGCACATAAAGTTATGAACAGTACATAAGGCCCAAGCAAAACCGGGCGTAACTGCTACATGATTTGAGCACTTTAAAGATGGTGGCGGGTGTCTATTTAAATAGACATTCCGACGAGTTATTTACGGGCGTCAATTCCATGGTACTGTCAACACGACGGTTCTAGGTTCAATCCTTAGCTTGGGAGAGATGCTAGTCTAGCGGCACTGATGAGTTGTGATACAACGAAACAGGACTGTATGTCGATGACTACAATATATATATATATATATATATATATATATATATATATATATATATATATATATATATATTGTATGGTAACGGTTTTTTCTTATATATTATTAATTAATAAAATACGCTTTCATACATATACATGCATACATGTTATATGTATGTATATATATGTGTGTGTATAACACATATTACGTCATTTTCTGTATAAGATAAATTAATGATGTTGATGTTCACATATATATATATATACATATATATGCATATATATAACATGTATTGTGATTTTCTGTACATAATTAATAAAATGATGTTTATATACGTACACACACACTATCATATATATATCCACACACACACACACACACATATATATATATAACATATATTTTGTATACACATATTTTAAGTATGAATTTCATTTTTATATGCATTACGTTTTTGTGTTTTTTATACAAAAATCTAAAAATGTTTCTAGGTTCGAAAATTTTTTAAATTTTTAGCGATGAAATCGTTAAAAATCATTTTCCACTTGTTCGTCTCCCAATGATTGCCAGTGTCTTGGCGCCTCGTTGTCTTCTGCCCTCTTTTTTTATCGTAGTATCTACTTCGCAATTCAATTTGTCCATCCCCTTTACTTCCTATCAATAAATGATATCCGAAATATTGCAATTATTTATTCATGTTTTTTTAAACTTTACTTTTTAAATAAAGAGATGATTCCCGCATGTAATTATCAAGGCAGATAACTCCTGTTTTCTCATTCTATACAGCGCAGGTTTTTCCGAGGAAATAACAATTATATTTTCGCCGGCGGATATTTTGAAACCTTTAAATATTCTCTCCTCTCCTCAAAAAAAAAAATAGATTCGCTTATTATTTTCATTTAATTCTATGAATTCGTTTGTGTGAGGAGAAAAATGTTACGTCTTGTCAGATTTTAGAAATTGTAAAACGTCTTCGGAAGGTTTTCCTTTGTGGAAAGCTTATTTCCTTGATTGAACGGAGCCATATACATCCGTTTTGGGTTAAACACATTAATGAAACATTTCTGAAGTATGTAATTTTCATCCTAATTATTAAAGGAATACTTTCTCCCCTGGCATGTCATCTGCATACACAAACTCAGTAGATATGAATACAAGCTCGCAAAGGCACGCAAGCAACACACTAAAGTAAAAAGTATTGAGTATTTTTCGGGTATCAGTATCGCAAAATATGTAAATAAACAAATATATAAATATCACAATCAAAAATCCATATATATATATATATATATATATATATATATATATATATATATATATATATATATATATATATATATATACTCTTTATTTTTTTTTTACATAAGTAGCAAAATGTTGCTAAACAGGTATGAGCATGTTTTGGTTAGCTATCTACTAGTAAGTTTAGAGCTCTTCAGGCGATGTAGCATATACGAAAGCACAAGCTGTATCGCCCGAAGAGGTATGTAGTTACTAGTAGCTAGCTGACTGAATCATACTCATGACTGTGTAGCAACATATTACTTCTTATGTAAAAACAAATAAAGAGTGTATCCTGCTCTATTTCGGTATTGAGCACTCTTATATTAACCTCGTTACACATCATTGGTTACTTAACCTCTGGAAAACAATAACCTAAGAATATATATATATATATATACATATATATATATGTGTGTGTGTGTGTGTGTGTGTGTGTGTGTGTGTGTGTGCGTACTCTAAGGTTATTGTTTCGTATAAATAATTGAATTCATTCAAAAAGTATCACTAACAAAAACAAGTAAAAACATCTACATAAAAACGCTTTATATTCAGTAGTCGTGCGAGGTAAGCCGCATGGTAGAGGTTTAGGCTTCTTATCATGGGGTCCTGATTTCAAATTTCGCTAGATTCAGCCACTCTGATGAGTCGTAGACGACGAAACACGTGCCAGTGGATAATTATATTTAAAAAAGAAAATAATATATATATATATATTAAACGAAAGATCAGGAATAAATGTAATATATTACTTTATTATAATTACATCTCTATCTATCTATCTACGAGGGGTGTGCAATAAGTAATGCCCCTGACCCACTTCCAGTTGGCTGATCTAGCTGAAATTTTACAGGTGAAATGATTTATATCTCTATGGGATATGTGGCAAATTACAACTCTCAACTAATTGTGGTTTCTGTTCTACAGGTATTTGAACTGAGTCAGGTGTGAAATGGAGCCTGTTGAATGTCGAGCAGTGATCCGGTTTTTGTATTTGAAAGGACGCACACCACAGGAGACTTTTGATGAAATGAAAACAACTCATGGAGATAATGCCCCATCATATTACCTTGTAAAACGCTGGCATCGTGAATTCAAACATGGCCGGAAGTCTGTGGAAACAGCTCCCAGACCTGATCACCTCCCTTCTGCCATTGATGAGGCATCTGTCCGTCAAGTTGAGGCTGCCATTTTGGAAGATCGGCGCATTACTATTCGCCAAATAGCCCAAGATGTCAAGATTAGTACAGGGTCTGTGGAAACTATCATTCATGACCATTTGCATATGCATAAGGTGTCTGCCAGATGGATTCCCAGGTTGCTCATACCATTCCAGAAGCGAGAACGCGTTGAGTGCTCGAGGATGAATTTGGAGATGTGCCAAGAAGATGAGTCAAAGTTTTTCAAAAGACTGATTACATAGGATGAAACCTGGGTCCATCACTATGACCCAGAGACCAAAAGCCAGGCAATGCAGTGGAAGCACTTGGACTCACCACCTCCAAAGAAGGCAAGGGTGCAGCCCTCCGCTGGCAAGGTCATGCTCACAGTCCTCTGGGACCAGGACGGAGTAGAGATGACAGATTTCCTGGCAAAGGGTACCACAATTACAGGAGCCTATTATGCTTCACTTTAAGGGAAGCTATCAAAATCTAGAGGCGGGGCAAGATCAGCAAAGGTACCCTCCTAACGCTCCGGTCCACAACTCGCATGTCGTCAGATCAGAAGCACGGAGGTGTCGTTATAAAATCTTCATCCTCCCTACTCTCCTGACCTTGCACCCTCTAACTTTCACCTCTTCCCGGCCATGAAGTTGTTTTTGAAAAGCGTTTCCCAGATTATGCAGCCTTGATTTTCGAAGTCACGTCGTGGTTGGAGGACCAACCTGGGGTGTTCTACAAAAACGGTCTCCAGAGTTGCATCAAACTTTGGGAGAAATGCATAACTCTGGGTGGTTCCTATGTAGAGAAAGACTAATAACTGTGCCAAGTTTCGTTGCTCTACTGCTATGGGAAGTAGGTCAGGGACATTACTTATTGCACGCCCCTCGTATCTATCTATATATATATACATATATATATATATATATAAAGAGAGAGAGGGGGAGAGAGCGAGAGAGAGATAGGGGCCATATATATATATATATATATATATATATATATATATACTGTATTTTGTGTACAGAAAGTTGTTAGATGAGACAAGTCATTGTCTCATCTAACAACTTTTTGCACGCAAAATACAAAATATAAATACGCTCTTATTTTCGGATTTCCCTTTAATTGAGCACTCTGCTGGATTTCTTTTTTCAAAAAAATTTTTTTTAAATAATCATATATATGCACACACAAATTATCAAATTATTAACGAGATAACATTTTTTTACCAGTTTTAGAAACTTACCCGCAGTTTCGTATCAAAAGCTTTGGAGACGTTAGCAATGCTGAGCTGCGCGTACTGTGAAATTTTCGTACTTTTCCGCGCAATGTAAACTACTTGCCATCGTAATTGCTGATTCCACGGTATTTGAGGTGTGTCAAATTATTAACAAGGCAGTTTGTTTCGTCAATAAAATGGGTTGTAAAGGTGGTTTCAGTAGTTCTGAAAAAGTACGATTACAGAACAGCTAACAAAGGGTAAAATAACCCTAGAAATATCGGAAATCATAGGAAAGTACCACTAAACTGTGAAAAACCTTGTCAAAGACCCTACAAAGGTTACGTAAAAGCGCTGATAAAGGTAAATCTAGAGTTGTTTCACGCCGTTCTCAACTCCAAATTAAACGTGAAGTTATTAAGGACACTGGGCAAACAAATCTCGAAGTTTTTGACCAAGCCGGATTGAAGAATGTCGCTTTCTAAAAGAAGTGGCAATGTCTGTTAAGCCTGTGACAAAGCCTCCATTAAAGCAACATCACATACAAAACCGATTGAAATGGGCAGAGGACAACATGAAATCGGATTTTTCCAAAGTTTTGTTCACGGAGGAAGTGCGTGTCACTCATAATAGCTCATATAGCTGGAGCAAGGGATGGGTCCTAGATGGACGACATCATCATCAGCGTTTTAGGCGCCAACAAGGTGGTGGTGAAATAATGATTTGGTCTGGGATTATCGGAGGTACATTAGTTGGCCCATGGAGAGTCCCAAAAGGCGTAAAAATGACGTCAAATGCTTACACGGCTTTTCTGAAGGAGCACTTTGAACCATGGCTGAAGAAGCAAAGGATTACGTTCTAAAGAACCATTATTTTTATGTAGGATAATGCTACCTTGCGTAAAGCAAACAAAAGCAAAGAGTATTTGCAGCAACTGGGGGTTTCTGGACTAGGGAGAATTGAGAGGCCTGCGAATTCACCAGATTTGAACCCAATTGAGAATCTTTTGAGTATCATGAAGCGACGCCTATATGCATGTGGATGCCAATTTAAGAGCAAAAATGAGATGTGGGATGCTCCCCAAGAGATATTGCGAGGAATATTGCGAGGAATACTAAACCATATCTAATCATCCATTCCTAAACTTACAAAACTATATCTAACCATACATTAACTCGTCTCTCTCAATCCAATACTGTAGCAAATTTAGCTGATTCCACTGCACGAATTTTTACCTATACCCTCTCCCAGTAAAAATGAAAATGGAAGCATAGTAATGCCCTTTTTTAACAAGGTTTGAGGAGTGAAAATTTTCTGTAGAAGTTAACCTAAATGCCCGATTTTTTTTCAGGAGATATTAACCTAAATAACCAATAAATATTATCTACCCATGCGGGGTCGCAGAAATACCTGGATTAGGACCCAAGCGGGGCGAACCCCCTCAAAGCTGATGGGCCCGTAGGTCTTCCCAGGTCATCCGTCTAGGAGAAGGAAAACTCTGAAACTAAACCTAGGGGAGGGAGGCCTCTTCAGTCCTGGACGACAACCTTCCTAGAGCTGGTGACTCAAACAAATCACCGGTTGGTAAACCTAAACTGCTTAAGGAGGAGATAGGCTCTGTCTATCGCCCGGCTTTCATACTCCTTCTTTGCCTATTGGCCAGGCGTAGAGGTACTATCACAGGGACTCGGCTGAATCACCCAGTGGTTGACCTTGTTTCCTGACTAGGGCAATGAATGCCGCTTCTCCCCACTCCCGCCACATCCCATCCCCCTAAACTGGACACAGTGGGGTGCTTCAGTGCCATATATGTCGGTGCAGTTGGACTGGGCTGGCTTTGCCTAACGGATTGAGGGTACCGGATTGACAGTTCCTGGCTGCTGTTTCCGACTGATAGTACAGGAGCCCTAACTCTTTGGTAGCGCTTAGAGCGGCTGCTCCATCAACAGTTGTAAAATATCGGGATGTTTGTAGTGCCATGTCGCGCATGGAAAGGGACCCTGCACTCATTCCCGGTGGGCTTTCCCGAGGGCACAATCTTGTGGGTGAGGACAGCTGATAGTCTACTTGTATTGCATGTCTGGTATTCTGCACAACTACTTGTCCAAGCACCCCCTCACTCACTCACCCTAACTGAAACTTTTAAATAAAATATAATGAAATGACAGCTCAAGCAAAAGTTACGTTTAAACCAGGACCAAACTCAAAGAAAACCAGCCTGCCTCCTCCCTTGAGGCTTGCATTTACTAATATCCGCTGGCTTAGAACTAACTTAGATAATGTTGAGTCATTTCTCCTTGTAAACACCCCGGATATCTTAGCATTAAGTGAAACTAACCTTCACTCCTCCATTTCCTCTAACCACTTTAACATGCCTGGTTATCTCCCACTCTACCGTAAGGACTCGGACAGACATATGCATGGACTTGGAGTCTATATTCGTAACACCCTCCCCTGACTAGAGAAATAAAACTAGAATCAGAGAACCAGGCCTTTATGTGCTTCAGACTAAATATGCAACACAATATTAGCTACTTGTATTTTCTCTACCGCTCTCCCTCAAACCAAGACTGTACCCTAATAAACAAAGTCTCAGACAGCATAGATATAGCACTCTCCCTCGATACTAGCGGACAAATACATGTATTTGGTGACTTCAATGTCCACCACAGTAACTGGCTAGGATTCTCTAATCACACAGACGTAGCTGGTAGCGCAACACATAGCTTCTCTATATCCCATTCCCTATCTCAGTTGGTTACATGTCCGACACGTTTCCCAGACCAGCAAGATCAACATGCCTCACTTCTAGATCTCTTTCTGACAACGGTCCCCAATGACTGTACAACAAATGCCCACAGCCCACTCGGGAATGCTGATCACGCTGTGATAATGGTAGAAATCAGCCTAAATTCTCGCCCTAAAACTGAAGACCCACTACTCAAAACAACGAGGTATTACAAAAAGGCTGATTGGGAAGCCATCAGGGAGCTCATCAGAGATGCCCCATGGCAAAATATCTTTACTCTTCCAGCGGAACAGTGTGCAAATGAGACCACTGAATGGTTGCTATTGAAGCACATGTTCCCGCACGGAAATTCTATAGCAAGCCCCACTCCCCCCAATGGTTTACTTCTGCTTGTGCAGCTGCCATTTGTCAAAGGCAGCATGCATTCCGCAGATTCAACCGACATGTCCAGCTCAAATAAACAGAAGTTTATAGAAGCTATTGTAAGAGAGTGATAGAGACAGCTAAGACAGATTACTCTGAAACCACCAGAAAACGCATCGAAGCACAGAAATTAGGAACCCGGGATTTTTGGAAAATCTACAACAGCGTAGTAAATAATGGACAGTCAACTATTCCCCTACTAGCAAACAATCATGAGGTTGCTTACACGGCAACTGATAAGGCTAATCTGCTTGCCAGTCGGTTTGCCTCAAACTCCACACTGAACTCGGTACACCACTCGCTCCCTGATTTTCCTCTGCGAACAGACGCCTCACTAGACGATTTGAAAATCACCCCTTCTCAGGTACATGCTATTATAAAAAACCTAGACACCTCAAAAGCGTGTGGACCAGATCTCATCCCGACTGTACTATTAAAAACATGCTCTGCCGAGGTTGCTCCAGTTCTGTCCAAACTTTACAATAAATGCCTTAACGAATCTTGTTTTCCCGACTGCTGGAAAACCGCCTCTGTGGTACCAGTCTTCAAGAATTCTGGTGAAAGAACTGACCCGCTAAATTATCGCCCCATTAGCCTCCTCCGGCTTTACGCCAAAATATTTGAGTCCTTAGTTAATCAAGCCCTAGTCCAGCACCTAACAGCTGCTAAACTCCTGACTGACAAACAATATGGATTCAGGCAAGCCCGTTCAACAGCAGATATCTTAACTGTAGTTTCTGAACGTATATACCGTTCATTGGATAAAACAGGGGAGGGTAGAGCGGTGGCCCTCGATATATCTAAGGCTTTTGACAGGGTATGGCACGATGGTCTTCTAAGGAAAATTAGATCATATGGAATCACTGGAAGAATTCATAATGTAATTAAATCCTTCTTAAGTAATAGAAAAATCAAAGTTGTCCTCGACGGTCGTACATCCAAACAATACGACATAAATGCGGGAGTACCTCAGGGGTCTATCCTTGGACCTCTATTATTCCTGATATTCATAAACGACCTCCCTGATAAAATTGTTTCGGAGATGGGTATATTTGCCGATGACACCACTCTCCATAACAGATATGAGGGGAAAACAAATGAACACATATCCAAGGAAATGGCAGAAACACTAGAGGACGACCTCCAATTCTTAGTGGAATGGGGACAAAAATGGTTGGTCACATTCAATGCAGCTAAGACTAAGCTTGTTTCCTTCAATAACTACAAGAAACCTTCTCTACCACCAATAGCAATGGCCAAGAACACATTACCTGAAAGTACTTCTTTTAAACTCCTCGGCCTAACGTTTACAGGGAATATGAACTGGAATAGATACATTGAGAGCATTGCCAAGGCTGCTGCAAGGAAGGTTGGCTCCCTCTACCGTGCTAGAAAACTACTTACGCCTGACAATATCCTATACCTCTATAAGGCAACCATTCGCCCATGTATGGAGTACTGTTGTCACATCTGGGCTGGTGCATCTGCTTCTTGTCTCTCGCTCCTGGACAGGGTTCAAAAGAGAGTCGCCAACCTGATAGGTCCTGAACTGTCATCTAGGCTTCAGCCTCTGTCCCATCGACGATATGTTGCATCCCTCTGCCTGTTCTACAAATGCTTCAATGGTGAATGCTCTGACGAACTGCAAACACTTGTACTTCCCCGACGTAACTACCCCCGACAAACCCGACAAGCTACTAAGTCTCATCCCTTTACAGTAGAGATCCCTAGGTGCAAGAAAGCCTTTTACTCCAATAGTTTCTTCCCCAGAACTGCTAGACTTTGGAACTCCCTTCCGGGATTCTGCTTTCCCAACTGCAACGATATGCAGAAGTTCAAGTGTAATGTCAACAAACATCTTTCTACTCATCTCCCTTCATAATGACACCGCTAATTAAGTCCCTGATAGTAGCCCCTGCTTCAAAGTGGCACTGTGCCTTGTTTGGGGTGAAAATTGAATTTAAAAAAAACTGTTGACGAAATCACAAATTTGACTATGTGAAGCAACGTCTTTTACAAGTCATTGATAAATAATGATCGCATATTCCTTACTAATTATGTCAACGTAGAAATTGCTATGTAGTTATTGCGTTCTAAGCATTTTCCCTAGTTCATTTAATGTTTGAAAATTATTTCAATTAAGAAGTTATGGATATATTCTATTTTTTCTTAACCTCATTAATAACTTGACACACTGAAATCAACTAATATTTCTATCTTCTAACATAGTTTCGTTAATACTGCTTTAAATACTTTTATTTTTGGACTGGATTAGCTGAATAGTATTGTAAGCACTTTCTCAAAATTTCATGGATTTTTATTCACTCGTTCCTTAAATATGTAACTATATATATATATATATATATATATATATATATATATATATATATATATATATAATTCCAGATTAATACTTACAAAGGAAAAGCTACCAATGAAGTTTTAACGAGATTAATTCAAGAGTGCTCAATTATATATATTATATATATATATATATATATATATAGGTAATTTTTTACTACGTGCTCATGCGTATTATAAAAACCCCAACCTCACTATGTTAAAAACGGCTTTCGGAATAAACGCGCCTCAACCTCGAAAGCCGTTCTTAACATGTGGAGAGGGGTGTTTATTCCGAAAGCCGTTCTTAACATGAAGTCGTTGTGGTGTTTATATTACATTGGGCCAGGTCGTAATATATATATATATATATATATATATATATATATATATATATATATATATAATTCTAGGTTGATATTTTAAAACAAAATAAGCATGACTAAATGAGCAATGTAAGGAAATTGAGAAAACAAACAAACAAAAAACAGGTAGTATTTACATTACACAGCAAGATAAATGATATTACAGGCAGGAAATCATCTTCTCAAAGCGGCTGTATCAAATCAAAAGACGGGAATGTCCTGATGGATAAACGGACTGAACAGATGGGCAGAATATACTGAAGACCTATTTTATGACGACAGAGGAAATAAGCCCGAGATTACTAAACCGATAAAGGGCCATCGATTGTAGAAACAAAAGTTAAAAAATGCCATAAGAGAAATGAAAGAAAGTTTGTGGAACTATACTTTATACCAATGGAAACGTATGAAACACTTGACAAAATAGGCATTAATAAGCTATCTGTTCGTCTCCATAGCTTTTATAACACTGGAATGATTCCAGCAGAAATGCTTATCTCCAAATTCATCACACTCCACAAGAAACCTGGAACAACCGACTGTGAATGTTATAGAACGATTAATCTGATAAGCCATACATTGAAACTCCTACTTATGATGGAACTACGAAACAAAATACGATCTGAAATATCATAAGTGCAATTTGGATTTGTCGCAGACAAGAGAACAACAAATGGCATATTCACAATGAAAATGTTGACACAAAGATATATATGAATGCAGAAAGACCTCTACCTGTGCTTTATCGATTTCTCAAAAAGCTCATAAATTAAGACATAAAGACGTATGAAAAAATGCTTAATAAACTACACGCTGATAGGAAAGATCTTAGAATTCTGAGCAACCTCTATTGGAGACAAAAGGCGACAGTTAGAATAGATAGAGAGTACAGCGAGGAAACATTAATAAGGAGAGGAGTCCACCAAGGGTGTGTTTTGTCACCAGATTTATTCAACCTCTATAGCGAAAACAAGAGAGAGAGAAACTGGCGACATCAAAGGAATAAGTTTGGGTGGACACAACATTAACCATCTTAGATATGCAGACGACACTGTGTTAATAACAGAATATGAGGAAACCCTCTAACATATGCGGGATACTGTGATGGAAGGAAGTGAACGTAAACACCTTTCTTTAATTATCTCATACACAGTAAGCATCAAAGAATCCAAGAACACCCAGGCTTTAACATGCAAGCTACGGTGTCGCAATGTTCCAGTTAAACAAGTTGATAAATTCAAATATCTGGGATACTGGATCATATCCAGTGGAAGGTGCACTAATGAAATATAACGTCTCATAGCCGCAGTCAAAGTCACCTGCAAGAGATTGTTATCAATCATGACTAATGGAAACATTAAATCGACACAAAATTCAAAATTCTCCGAACGTATGTATGGTCTGTTCTATTGAGTGCTGGGCAATCACCAATAGAACAAAGAAAAGACTAGAGGTAACTAAAACTTGGTTCTTTGGGAGAAGTTTGAAGATATCCTGGACAGAAAAGAAAACAAACCCGAATGGTTTAGAAATGGCAAATATAGAAAAGGTTTCTAACAATAACAGTACATAAAAAGGTCTACAGAGCAAACGGATTAGCTTGACAGGAAAAATTCTGGGTAGAAGAAGAAAAGGATGATTGCAAAAGACGAGAAACATACGTTGATAGTCTGAATACCTGGGCAACATCAATTAATGATGAGCAACAATGAATTCATGAATGCCTCGAGAGAGAGACACACATGGAAAGCCATAGCACTCAAGGAAACCACGGTATGATATATATATATATATATATATATATATATATATATATATATATATATATATATGTGTGTGTGTGTGTGTGTGTGTATGTGTGTGTATATATATATGTGTGTGTATATGGGAGTGTCCTTAAAAGTGCATAAGACGTTTTGTTTATTTTATTTTTATCATTATTTATTTGACATTGAACAGATCATATCATATATATATATATATATATATATATATATATGTATATATATATATATATATATGTGTATATATATATATATATATATATATAATGCCCAGAGAAACATTTTGGAGTCATAATGCATTTACATATATTGACTTTCACAACATATTGAGTGTTGGTTCTTGTTAACTATTTTTCCGAATTCATTTATATCATGACATATTATGGCAATGGCTGGTGCTGGGGGTGCACCGATTAATTGACAGGTAATCGGTAATAGGTAATCGGTCACTTCGCCAATTAATCGGTAATTGTTTGGTTAATCGTTAAATAAGTCGACTAATTGCGTTTTTCTTTTATATTACATTTAACCCATTTGATCACTGTCAAGAGACTTATCATATATTGTTGACATATTTATACGACAATTGCTAATTTAACTTGACATTTCTTAAGCGTATGGCTGCTATTATGGCTTTTTGATATCTTTTGCTTTATTACATGAAATTACAAAATATAAAATACAATCTCCAATTCTTAAATGCATATAAATAAACAACTAGATAAGAAAAAAGAATTCACAAACAAACAACAAAGTAAAAATTTCAATTCTTAAGTGAGTAGCTATGAACTGAAGTTCTGCTTTAACTGGAGTGGTCACTTCTGCTCTGCACCTGCTGCTGCACTACTCCATCTTCGATCTTTGCTGCCTACTTTTTTTTGCTTCTCTTTTAGTCTCTTCAGTGATTAAAGTTTAATATTTTGAAGTGTTAATGTAGAAGTATGAGAGTTTCTCCATTCCCAAGACAAAGCTTTTTCCTTCTAGGTTCATAGGATGGAATACTGTTGCCATATCTGGGCAGGAGCTGCTAAAAACCGCCTATCCTGCCTTGACAGAGTACAAAATAGACTTCGTGGCTTAGTGGGGGATGCCCTTTTCCCTACCCTGCAACCTCTCTCCCACAGAAGAGACGTTGCGAGCCTATCCTTGTTTTATCGTTATTTCCATGGCAGGTGCTCGTCTGAACTCCAATCTCTGGTCCCCTCTCGCCAATCTTTCACGAATAACACCCGTCTAGCTGAATCCACTGTGAAAAATTTTCACCACTCTTTATCTGTGCCTAAATCAAAACATGGATTCCATGTACAAAGCTTCTTTCTTAGAACTGCACGCCTGTGAAACTCTGTTCCGTCTGCCTGTTTCACACCTGACTACAACCTGGATGTCTTCAAGTCCAACGTTAACAAATTCCTAATGAACCGCCCCCCTTAAGTAAACACTTCATCAAATCTCCACACTAACGTACTGTACTTGCAATAACCCTTATCCCTGAGTGGCTTCCGGGCCTTGATAAGTGGTGATCACTGTGTAAAAAAAAAAAAAAAATATATATATATATATGTACATTACTACATGTATTAAAGAACAATAAAAGTGGTGGGCTTAAATATTTTAAACCACTTTACTCTGCAATGTATCTTTTTTCCACCATTGAAATGGATCATCATTTTTACGAGTAGCAGTAAAACTACGTAATGATCAAGCTCTTTAGTGAATTTATGCGTAAGGAATTTACTTCTTTTTGAGTCTTATTGTACTTGCAGTTGCAATCTCTAGGTTTAACTCTGTCTCTTCCTGCTTTGAGCTTGGATGTGTGTTACTGTAAGCTTATTTGAAGCAAATTATGGCTTGAAAGATGCATAAGTTTTCTTTCACTTTGATCTTCTTGACACTCAGCAGAGCTTGAACAAGTGTATGCTGATTCTGTATCAATAGAAAGTAGAAAACGTAGAATCAAATTCTTTATGGTGTCTTCCATGTCATTCTTTATTATTAAAATTTGAGATCAAAAAAATAAAAAGTAGACACACGGAGCTTTTTATCGTTTAGATATCATGAAAATCTTGTTTCCATTGATTCGCTGAATTGTTCACCACTGATAAGGAGGGTGCCACTAAAGTCAGAAATATCAGAATTAGATTGAAAAAATGTTAATGGAAATAAACTCAGAACTAAAATTGTAGATATCATCATTGATATGGTTGAAGTTTTGTTACTTGCTTCTTTGGTAAATTCTTCAAATGGACTCAGTAACTGGACATTTTTTTTTAATGAATCCCCATTAATAAGTTGTTAAAGTAGGAATCTCATTGTCACCAGCATACATTAGAAGAGCTTTTCGTTGTTCTAAATTCCTTTTCAGCACATAATATATTGAATTCAACCCTGTTGTCGGATCTTGAATGAGTTCCTGTTTATTTTTCCAAATTAAGCGGATACTCTATTTCAGTTAATTTGCTAATTGCTAATGAAGAGCGATTCAAGTCAGAGACTATTTCGTAATGATCGGCTTCACAGAATTTTGAGAAAATAATGAATCATTTATTGAGAGTTGCAATGTATGTATGAAGCATGATAGTGATTCTGAACCACATTTCTTGTTTGCTCCTGAATCCTCTGCTTGACCCGATCTTTATAAAGTGTTTTCAAACCTACTTCATCTTAACGCAAGGAATCTGCCAGGTGAATTATTCGCGCATTTCGCACTCGTGAAACTGTTGACAAACAGATAAAACTCCGATGACGCCCATATACCAATTTTTCAATCTTTACTCCTTACTAACCTTTTTCGGGGATGAAAGTCAATTAAAAAAATGTTCCACTTGTCCGAATATCCTACATACCAAATTTAAAATCTGTAGACCAAAAATTCATTGAGTGTATAGGTTGAGAAGTGTTCTCTCACATACACACATTCTCAAATTTACAGATATATAAATTTAGAGAAAATTTAATAGTTCATCACGGATGGTATATCCTTGTCTGTTTCTATGCTGATGGTATATCCTTGTCTGTTTCTAACAGTAATGGCGGTATATACCTTTTCAAAGCTGACACAATCATTCAACATAGAAACGGATTTAAACTACACCTCCAAAAATGTAGTCTACGTACTAAAATGCACAACCTGCGAAAAATCCTAAACACTAATGAACTTGACAATAGAGTCGCTCTACACAAAAGCAACATAAAAATCTCAGAAAACAGGATTGCTTTGATTTACAGCATACATGTAGTAGATATAGATTCAAGATTACTTATTCAAAACAAAATCTTTATAACTAAATCCACATCGAACTGAACAAATTCTAAAATAACACACGCAAATACAAAGTATAAAAAGCACAAATCTGAACGTCTGTAAAGTGAATGTAGGTGCGTGTGTTTGTATGTTTGAAGACAAAACAATATGTGCGCTTACACATGTATATACGCATCACATACAAAAATCAGAATCAATGCACTAAATACACACACACACACACCTCAAACAAGCTTTTACAGACTTATAAAAAGACAGAGATCATGAAAAAAACTCATAAATTATATTTACTAAATTTGATAGTCTTAATTATATATCATCACACTGACTAAATAATTAACGCGTTTTGACAAACGATGTACTAACGATTAACTTAAAGATGAAGACGGAAGGACATCAAGTGGCGCATGCGCCCACAGAGATCACGCTTTTAATAAGAATATTGAACCAACATTTTTTCTCAAATTATATTTTTTCAACATTACAATACGTTTTTAAAAACCAAAATGTGTTGTAGAAATTTGAACACCTAACGTTTTTTAATGTAAAATATTAACCATTTTAAACAATTACATTTTAGTAGGTTAATTTCTTAAAATATATATAATAACTCGAGCAAACATCGTCTCCATTATACATGGTAATGACCAGAATGTTGGGTTTTAATTATTTTTTAAAACTTTTATTCGTTCTCTGTATTACATTGAACTTTCTTATTCGAGACTTTCTACACTCTGTAAATAATGATTAAAAACCCCACAACTAAAAATGAACTCGATGTTAGTTGCTTCGGTCCCGTATAAATTTTACAGCGCTATCCTTTTTTCTCTTTGAGAACTTTCTGTTTCTTCTGATGAGTACACGGAGGAAATATTCAATATTGACATGTAAATATAAGTTGTTCCTCTTTGAACGAAACAGATATGTGAAATGTTGCGAAGTTTTTTTGTTTTGTTTTTTTTTTTTTGTCAAAATTAAGTGGTGAGATGAATAAAAATCTAGCAAAATTATTATATATTTATATATGCTCTGCTGCTTTGTCTTTAAATACACTGAGCTGCTGATTTAAAGATTTAAACATATAGAGAATATAGAGAGCATAAATACATTGAAATTAAACTACGCAAATTCATATACACAAAAATTTATTGTTCAAACACATTGAATACAACATAAAAATAATTATATCCTTATTCCATGGAGTTAAAAGATAGGTATTTTTTTTCTTCAGAATAAAATAACTGGTAAAATAAAAGTATAGAATTGCAATAGAATTGCTAGTTAGCATAAAAAATTAAAACTTTGATTCGAAAAAGTGTAAAATGATATGGAAAGTGACGTCCATGAGTGAAGCCATTGTCAAAACATAAAATCCGATCAATGAAATTGGTTGAAAATTCGGTAATAAAATCTGTAGTATTAGTACGAATATATCAAGATAAAAATACGTTAACTTCCGAATAGAGGAATTTTACTATAACTTTAAGAGAGGCAGTGTAAATAGGTCAAAGTTAATGAGTGAGTAATGTCGTTAAGAATTGAAATTAAAGGTTCTAACATGGCGTTTCTATCGGGAGGATTCCTTAGAGCTCATTACTTCCGCAAGAGTAAGAGAGACTAAATAAATAATTATCGAGGAAAAAGGTGCATATATATTTTTAAGTGGAATAGAGGGCTAAGAAGAAAGAAGTAACGATAAAAAAATATTTGGAATGAAAAAAATAGAAATAAAGAGTCCAAATAAAGAATAAAATGTAAAGATAATAAAGAATATAGGGGACGCAGGAAACATTAAATAATGTCATAGAGGCGTTAAAATTGAAAATATTGACAAATCTGTTGGTAACTTTGAGTCATAAATGAAGAGTTCGGAGGGATGTTAGATTGAAAATTGAGTAGTGTCTTTTATGCAAGGAGCCTGAGACAGGTAGCTTTTTTCTATTTTTTCTTCATTTTCTTTCTTTTAAGATTGTAATGCATGGTACGGGACATCCAAACCAGCCGCCAACATTCCCCTACTTTTTATTTAAACCAACCGAGAGCTCTTTTTAGTATCCTCGCTGTTCCCTTAAGTGCAATTGCCTAGATCTCTCTTACACTTGGTTCACCAGGAATATTAGTTAGGTAGGACTTCAGGTTTTTCTTCATAAGCCCTTAACATATAATAACTGGTACGACTGATATCGCCCTAAGATTCCAGTTTCTTTTCATATCATACATGAGACCTTGATATTTGGTCTGTTACTCTCTTTCAGCTCTGTACAGACCTCCATCATTAGGGACATTCACTTCAACCAAGGTTGCAACTCTCTCTAACTTATTCAATATAACTGTCAGATTTCACACCAGCATTTTCAAGGTAGATGGTTGTAGGGACTACATGGTCGTAATGTATGGTATATAAGTCATTTTCAACTGTTCTTTCAGGTTGATGTTTCCAGGATTTGCTGCTTCACTGGATGTTTAATTTTTTATAGATCGTCCAGTGGAGGTATTTACATACTCCATCATGTCTGGTTATGGAGTAGCCGTCAGGCTTCTAGATGGTCAAGAAAATAACACAAGGATAAGCTGCAGGAGTTATTACTCGGGCAAATGATCAGATCTACTATAAATTTTTTTCTGAAATTAATATCGTTAAAATAAAATTCAACATGTGGAAATTAAAATGTAACGCAAACAAAAATCTCGCGATACAACTATGTATTTGTGCTGCCTTTATAAATTTGTGGCCTAATTTCACAGTAATCCCTTTACCTCTCGGTAGCAATGTGCATTGTTTAGAGTGAGTAAAAGTCAGAAAGCGTTTTTTTTTTAAATAATGACGAACATTTTTTCATGAGATTACAATTGTAAAGGAGTATCATATTTTTTTTTTCTTCAAACAACTATTAATAGAACTTATTGCTCATTAGTCCTTTTTAATCTGAACAACATCTTCATCGACATTCACTAAATTCATCTGCGTAATTGGTTTATATCATTAGTTTCCTTGCAGATGACTATTCTTCTGTGGACAGCCGTGGCGCCATGCTTACAAAATGGCGACAGCAACTTATCGGCGAGTCGATTAACCTCTTGCTTGAACTGTTGCGTGCGTTTTGCAATTGCCGGTAATTGCCTTTGATTCTTATTGGTTAACATCTGCTGACTTGACGAACATGGGTAATTGCGGTAGCATCAGTTCATATCGGGGTCAGAGAGACAGTTTTTGTTAAACATAATGAGGGATGATTTTCGAGAATATGGAAGCGCGAACATATACTGACCGTTGAATTTACGTATATGACAAAGTTTTAATATTTTAAAGGATATAAAACGTAGAACAAAACAAACAGATCAGCAACAGACAATCATACAACCCAGCTCTACTTTGCCGCTGTAAAGGCAGTTCCACGTTGATAGTGTTAGAACTATGTCGTCTGGAACTCTAGTTTCTGGCAGAACCACATATAGTGAACATGTTTTGCACAATGTAGTTTTAGGATCAGGTGAAAATCCAGAAAATCCAGAAAATCCATCATCAGAATATGATATCATTTGATTTTATATTCCTGCAAAAATGAGTCGGGACGTGGCTTTGTAAAATGAAGGGCTGTCCATTGAGTTGCGTTTATCTGCTGACGTCATGATGTTTAGTATTATCATATAAAGAAATTACTTCAAAAGGCACGATTACACACTATATTAGACTTGGTAATATATATATATGGCAGTGGTCATCATAATATTGTATGAATCCGAGGATTCTGCTGTTGGCATTAGTTTCCCCGATATTTGTCTAGCCATAATTATTTATAGAAAGATATTAGGGATCAAGGGGGAGGGGCACGCGGAGGTTGCCATAATCCTAAGTGAAAGTGGTTTTGTGGAAGGAACTGGATTCGGCATAGGGGCAGCTGGTTATCATCCGTGTTGTTAACCACTAGACCGTCATCTCCTACCATGATGGTGGTAATTTCTGTCCAGTTATTGGACGATTATAGTTTTTCCCGGGGAAAAGTGTAGCAGAGAGTCATCATTTGCTTTTAAATTTAGATATAATTTTCTTTTTTAATTTTACAAACATATCAATCATTTCTGTTAGTGCAGCGTATCTAAGATTTTGTATAAACTCATTGTGAGATATTCAGCATATTTGGACATTTTCTAGCAATAGAATATTAAGTCTAAAACAAAAAACATAAAAGTAAATAAAAGATTTTGTGGAATCCGAAATTAAGCTAACATTTTTCCGATTTCAATATCCTAAAAAAAATCTTATTTTTTCGATTCCCGATTTTGATTAAGATTATCTCTGTCTAAAATATTTATTTCATATTTGAGCTAGTAATTGTTCGCTATTAAAAAAAAAAGTGGGTTTGTTCGTGTCGTTTTGGAGGTGGACGTCAAATGGTGAACTGAAAGGAAAACTAAAAATGCATTTTTAAACTTTAGACAGATTTAGTCATCCATTATTAATTTGATTCTAAATATTGATAAAATTCAGGAAAGATGATTAAATTGTTCTTGGTAGACTTAGTTGGTCGCACATTATTTAATTTATTTAATGCTGAATCCAGTGGTTATGTAAAAAAAAAAAATTTTGTTATCTTCAAATATTTATTCATGTTATTTTATTTTGCTTGGTTGGTTTCCAGTATATGATTTTCGGGTTATTAAATACTTTTGGTAGAAGCTGTTATGGTGCAAGTTCTTTCATCCTAAACTAGCTGGATGCCCGGCGTTGTCCGATCGTGCAATACGCTTAAACATGATATTTTAATTTATACAGATTGCTGATGTATTATTATTGAATCAATATTCTATTGAATATTATATATTACGAGGAACAGTTTCCCGGTGGACCAATTCACATGAAAAAAAATAATGACAATAATGACAATGTGATTCATCAAATCCCGTCTGTGTTTGTTTACAATATCACGTCAGCTGATGTTTGGGCGTAGTGCACTTAAAAATATCTTTCTTCTCTTATGGATAAAAAAAAGAATGTTACATGGTATATCTTACGTTACACTGGCCAAGGTTATACCTTAAAATATTCCCCTGTAAAAATTATGTTTATCTATTAGAGAAGAAATACTATTTTTTCAGATCGGATTTTTTTTCAATCTTCGATACTTATCGGATGAATTTCTGTACGAAACATATCTAAGAACACTGCCAGAAATATAAATTAGCTTTGTGTGAAATTTGCAAAAGATAGGCTCAGCCGTTTCAGAACCTATGAGTAAGGAACTTTCTCTCTCTCTCTCTCTCTCTCTCTGTCTCTCTCTCTCACACACACACACACACACACACACACACAAAATGACTTTACATAATAGCAGAGATATTCATGATATTTGGTTTAGATTAGTTTGGTTTTACGGCATATCAACCCTTTTTATGTTGAATCCAGTCATTTTAGTAAAAAAAAAGTTTTAGGCTTCCAATTCTTTATATCTTCAGATATGTATTCCTGGTATTTATTTTAATGGTTTGGTTTTACGACGTGCTATTTCTTTTCAGGCCAAATACTTCCGAATGTGATAACTTTTGCAAATGCATACACTTCAAGTTCTTTATTTATTCATGGTGTTTTTGGCTTTGCGGAACATGATCCAGGAAAATACAATAGCATTAATGTTTGGTGCATTTTATAGTATGATGCCGGTAGCTTCAGACAGGAAGATCTGGTAGCACTAGATAGGAAATTCTATACTCCTATATTTTTGTGTGTATTGATATTCATATAAAAACCTCTTTTTTCTATTTATTTAAAAACAAAATACAATTTTCTTATATATGGGTCGTGGAATAGCATTCCTCCGCAAAAGATCTAGCTAATTTGCATATTTTTTTAAGCATTCATTTTGATTAATTCCCTATTAGTTATTTTCGATTTTCTTATGGGGTGATTATCTTTAGTTAACTATTACGTGTAATTATATTCATGCAGATATTCTATATGATTTATACTTGCGTAATATTTGCGTAAAAAAGTTATCATAAACGCAAAACACTTTCCATATATATTTATATGTGCGTATGTATATTTGTTTAAAAAAATGTGCTTACCAAATTCTTGTCAGTTTTTGATCTACATACATTAAACTTCATTTATAGGGTATTCGAACCCATGCGAAACTTTATAGGTAAGCGATGCCAACCAAGTGTGATTGAATTCGTGTGAAAGAAAAAAAAACAATGAATGAAGAAGAAAGATATTTCGATTCGCATGAAAATGCAATCGGGTTTTCTGAGTTTGAACGAAGCGGACGGCTCGGTTTGACACAAAGATACGTCGAAGAAAGAAACGTAAGAAAGTTAAAGAGGTCGGCAATGCAATGCTTCTCACCCCGTTCATTTATTAGTCGAAATGAAGAAGCCATGCTAAAAATCGGTATTATATTTATTTGTAAGATGTTCTTCCAGCATCAACCGCAACGGCAAGAAAGCATCACCACATATAATAAAGAAACAGAACAAGGTATGGCAACTTTATCGATATATATATATATACTAGCGGGGGTACCCGGCGTTGCCCGAGTGTTTGTTTCCGGGACGGGGGGGGGAGTTTTAAAAAATGTTATGGTAGGTAAGTAGGAAGGATCAAACCCGGAGTCATGAGTAAAAGTAGGAAAATAAAGTGTGAAAAAAAACAAAAATAAAAAACATCTGCAACGTTAACAGTTCGGCCACCAAGAAAAGTCCATTCCAGTTGTTTAGGAAAAAAAAAAACGACTACGGTAGGTCGGCGCGAACGTGAAAATATAATGTGAATTGTCCAGCACGCTAACCACTACGCCACAGAGCACTGCAGCTTAGTTTAGTGATTTTAAATAACTTCACATGAAAGAATAACGAAGCCAAACCGGTGTTCTCTTCTCAACTGTTCCTTGTGAACGATCCCCAAACGGTGTTAAGTGGTGTCAGGGGGAGGAGGAATTTATTAGAGAGAAAAAATTTTACCACTTCCATTGATCTTAACCGATTTTGGCCGTGACTTCTCAGCAGAAAAAGTATAGAAATCTAAGATTATCGAGGAATTTGAGAAATAATAAGCCTATAACACACCTCAGATATTGTTCTGCCGTTTGTGCATATTATATTTGCATGAAATATCTTGATTTTTAATCCTATTAATGTCAAAATCAGACGGGAAAAAATGAGTTCATTTTATTTATATAGATAGAAGAAGAAGAAGAAAGAAAGAAGATAGATAGAAGAAGATATATATATATATATATATATATATATATATATATATATATATATGCATACATACATATATATATATTCACTAGAAGGGACACAACCACATGTATAGACATACATATATATATATATATATATATATATATATATATATATATATATATATATATATATATATATATATATATATACGATCACGGCTCATACAAGCATAGACACTAAATAAGCGATTCACATACGAATCACTTTGAGGTGTGTAACTTCTCAGTTTACTAACTCTACTAACTAACCCATTAACATTAACTGCCCATGCGGAGGCACAGAAATCCCTGGTTTAGGACCCAGGCGCTGTGCAAACCCTCTCAGTGCTGATGGACTAGAAGACCTTCCCAGGTCTTCCGTCTAAGAGAAGGAAAACTCTGAAGCTAAACCTAAGTGAGGGAGACTTCTTCAGTCCTGGACGACACCCTTCCTAGAGCTGGTGACTCAAACAAATCACCGGTTTGCAAACCTAAACTCCTTAAGCAGATAGGCTCTGTTTATCGCACAGTTTTCATACTCCTTCTTTGCCTATTAGCCAGGCGCCTATTATTACACGGACTAGGGCAATGAACGCCGTTTTCCTAGCTCCCACTACATCCCATCCTCTTTAACTGGACATCCTGAGGGTGCTTGAGTGCCATATATGCCAGTGCAATTCGATTGGGTTTACTTTTGTCTGATGGGTTGAGGGTACCGGATTGACAGTTCCTGGCTGCTGTTTTCGACTGATAGTACAGGTGCCCTAACTGCTTGGTAGCGCTTAGAGCGGCTGCTCCATCATCAGTTGCATAATATCGGAATGATTACAGTGTCATGTCGCGCATGGAAAGGGACCATGCACTCATCTCCGTTGGGCTTTCCCGAGGCCACAATCCTGTAGATGAAGAGTCAGCTGATGGTCTACTTGTGTTTCATGCCTGGTATTGTGCACAAGCACTTGTCCAGCACCTCTCACCTTAATTGAAACTTTTAAATTAAATAAAATGACAGTTCAGTCAAAAATTACGATTAAACCAGGCCTAAACTCAAACAAAACCAACTTGCCTCCTCCCTTGAGGCTTGCATTTACGAATATCCGCGGGCTTAGAACTAATTTACATAATATTGAATCATTTCTCCTTTCAAACACCCCGGATATCTAGCACTGAATGAAACTAAACTACACTCCTCTATTACCTCTTACCACTTTAACATGCCTGGTTATCTCCCACTCTGCCGTAAGAACTCAGAGAGATATATGTACGGACTTGGATTCTATATTCGAAGCACCCTTTCCTTGAATAGAGAAATAAAACTAGAATCAGACGACCAGGCCTTTATGTGCTTTAGACTTAACATGCAACATAACATTAGTTACTTATATTTTCTCTACCGCTCTCCATCCACCCAGGACTACACTCTAATAAATAAAGTCTCTGACAGTATAGATACAGCACTCTCATTCGATACTAGCGCACAAGTACAAGTACAAGTGTTTGGTGACTTTAATGTACCTCACAGAAATTGGCATGGATTTTCTATTCACACAGACGCAGCTAACACATAGTTGCTATATATCTCATTCCATATCACAGGAAGTTACGTTTCCAACACGTTTCCCAGACCAGCAAGATCAACATGCCTCACGTCTAGATCAATTTCTGGCCACAGTTCCTGATGATTGTGTAACGAATGCCCACAACTCACTCGAAAATGCTGATCACACAGTGATAATGGTAGAAATCGCCCTAAATTCTCGACCTAAAACTGAAGAGCCATTTCGCTAGAATATTAGAGTCCATAATTAATCAAGCTCTAGTCCATCATCACCTTACAACTGCTAAACTTCGACCAACAATATGGATTTAGGCAAGCCCGTTCTACAGCAGATATCCTAACTGCACTCGCTGAACGTATATACCTTTCACTGGACAAAGCAGAGGAGGATAGCGCTTTAGTCCTAGATATATTTAAGGGTTTTGACAGGGTTTGGCACAATGGTCTTCTCAGAAAAAGCAGATCATATGGTATCACTGGAAGTATACTTGACATAATTAAAGAGAGGAATTCTAGGTTGTTCTCGACGGTCATACATCTAAACAATATGAATTAAATGCGGGTGTACATCATGGGTCTCACCTTCGTCCTTTATATTCCTAATATTCATAAACGACCTTCCTGATAAAATTGTCTCTGAGATGGCTATATTTGATGATGACACCGCGCTTTATAACAGGCATGAGGGAAAAAAACAGATGAACACATATCTAAGGAAATGGCATAAACACTAAAGGAAGACCTCCAATCTGCGATAGAATGAGGACATAAATGGATGGTCACATTTAATGCTGCCAAGACTAAGCTTGTTTCCTTCAATAATTACAAGAAACCTTCTCTACCACCAACAGCAATTGCCAATGACACATTATTTGAAAGTACTTCTTTTAAACTCATCGGCCTAACTTTCACAGGGAACATGAGTTAAAACAGATACATCGAGAGCATTGCCAGGGCCGCTGCAAAAAAGATGGGTTATCTCTATCGTGCTAGAAAGCTACTTACGCCTGAATGTATAATGTACCTCTATAAGGCCACCATTCGCCCATGTACAGAGTATTGTTTAACATTTGGGCTGGTGCATCTGCTACTTGTCACTCACTCCTGGACAGGGTTCAAAAGGGAGTCGCCAACCTGATATGTGCTGAACTGTCATCTAAGCTTCAGGCTTTGTCCCATGAACGAAATATTGCATCCCTCCTCCTGTTCTACAAGTATTTTAATGGTGAATGCTCTGTCGAACTACAAGCACTTGATGTAAATACCCCCGATAAACTCAACAAGAAGCTAAATCCCATTCCTACACAGTAGAAATCCTTGAGTGTAAGAAAGCCTTCTACTCCAATAGTTTCTTCCCCAGAACTGCTAGACTGTGGAACTCCCTTCCGGGATACTGCTTTCCTGACTGTACTGACATGCAGAAGTTCAAGTGTAATGTGAACAGATATCTTGCTTCATAGTATCCCTGCAACATATATCCCTGATAGTAGCTCCTTACTTCAAAGTGGCATAGTGTCTTTTTGGGGGTGAAAATTGAATTTAAAAAAATACAGATATGAATAAAGTAATAATAATTAATCACTAGACAGATAACCTCCTCCTCCACAACGTTACAGTATTTTACGACCGGGGAATGCCGAGCAGCCTGCTTGCCTAAAATAAAACAAATTATTAGTTTATTTTACGTAAACTTTTAAATGTTGTTTACACTATATCAAGTCCGCATAATATAAAACGATGTGCATGTCCTAATATAAAATATTAATTTATTTCACATTGCACGTTATTTCTTACTTTTTAGTCGTCGACACCGTTTCTTGGCAGTTTCTTAAGGTTTGGCACGATGGTCTTCTCAGAAAAAGCAGATCATATGGTATCACTGGAAAAATACTTAACATAATTAAATTAAAGAGAAGAATCCAGGTTGTCCTCGACGGTCATACATCTAAACAATATGAATTAAATGCGGGTGTACCTCATGGGTCTATCCTGGGTCCTTTATTACTCCTAATGTTCATAAATGACCTCCCTGATAAAATTGTCTCTGAGATGGGTATATTTGCTGATGACACAACGCTCTAAAATATTGAATAGAAATATTTTCATTTTGATCAAAGTTCCGTAAAAAAATTGTTAATTTTGTATGAAAAGAATGTTCGAATGCTTTTTTTTTGTTTGTTTTTTTTTTTTGCAGGAAAACGTACTGTTGTAATATACTGGTGGTATTAAGATGACGTATATTCTGTATTGTTGTTGGTGTTCGTTTTAGGAGAGTCTTACTGAGATATCTTGAGACAGTGTACACACTTCTATAGGAGCACCACGCCTGTAATACAACTAGAAGAGATTTTTGAATATCTTGATAGATAGACCGAGAGATAGTGTGTTTGACATTTATACATATATGTTTGTTGTAAATCGTCTAGTGATTAGAATGACAGCTTATTTTATTTATCAATGAATAACGAGACATTTTGTTATAAAACAACTTGGTTTATTTAGTAAACATTCATATATACACCATGCGGCGGTGGAGGGGGTGTTGGGAGAGGTGTGGGTTGCTAACGTGACAGGCAGTTCCTCGTCGTCTGTCTCTTTCTCCGTCTTTGTTTACCATCTCACTTTTATCGGTGTCCTCGATCTGGTAACCCATAAACCAATTGACGTCATTGATCCATATTTTGACCAGCCTGGCGTTTGCTTTTGGTCTTAACTACGACTGAATTACGTCATCTCCAGGTCATCCTATTCCCGGGTTTCATTTTTGTCGGCCAGGATTTAAGTTCATTCAAACCTTGCTCCATACAACGGCCTGACCTATAAAACGACTTGCGTCATAGGATCAGGTCATCCAATTCCCGGGTTCCATTTTTGTTGGCCCAGATTTGGAGTTCGTTCGCACCTTGCTTCACCATAACATTCCTCCCATACCACCAAAAAAAATTTTATATATAGATATAATACATTTTTTTTTTTAATTCTATATTTCATGCATATTTCTCTTTTTTTTTCAAATTTATTTATTATTATTGTTCTTTTCAACGGTAGACTTTTATTTGACGACGAAAAACTCATTGTAGCCAGTCAAGATCAGGGCTTACAAATGGATTTAAAAAATGGCAAATGGCCAATGCCGATTTTGCCACTCAGCGATTGAGAGCACAAGCCACCTAATGTCTGCTTGTCCAATCTTACTGGCAGATAGCCTTTACACTGCCTGCCACAACAAAGCATGTAAGTACCTCCATTGGAAGATCTGTGGAGAGATGCAACTTGACAGATCGACGAACATCTGGCAACATGAAGCAACACCGATAACATCAAACGGAAAAGTGATCGTGTTCTATGACAAAGAAATACAGGCCGGCAGATACATAAAAGACAAGACCATCAAACCAGATATTGTAATATGGAACAAGCCCGAAAGAACTGCGCTCATTATCGATGTCACAGTCCCAAATGATTTTGGCCTTAATAGAGCTGAACGAGAAAAGATAACAACATATCAGGACCTAAAAATAATCTTAAAACTACATGATCTCTAAAACAAATAAACATTATACCGGTTGTGATAGGAGCAACTGGTTTAATAAAAAAGAATCTTCAGAAATACATAAAAGCAATCTCTAGAAGACCAAGCTGTAACGATATATAAATAGCAGTCATAAAGGGAACCGCATCTATTCTTAAAAGAGTCCTCGGATATAAATTTAAATCATAACAGAATCAAGCCCCTTGATCTCTTAAAACTTACTGAAGTAAAATAAACAAAAAACAGAGAACTTGAATGACTACTGGAGAGAACTTGAATACCTATTGAAAAGAACTTGAATACCTACTAGATATTATCCTCGAGTGTCTAAGGTCTCTCCGTATAGAGCTTTCTCAGAACAAGCTGGCATGAGGATACTTTTCCCTCGAAGAAAACCCTGCAAACAAATATTCAAAATTAAACAGTATTCACCGCCCAAAATATGATCTACTTTCTATGGTCAACCCACATTATCCTTTACGAGAAATGATGCACCTTCTCCAAGTTATGCCACCTCAAATAACAAAACGAAGCTAGATACTCCACCAGACTAGATAAATTCTTTTAGTAGAATCTAGTAAAACAAAGAAACCAAAGCGAAAGCTATGCTACAACATATAAAAATGGTTAAATGGGGAAAGGAAAAATGTTCTCAATTGCTTTACTAACTCAGTGTTTGAGAGATAAAGAACTTTAATGGAACATTCGAATATCTGTGTATGTCATATAGAGCTCAAGTGTTAGCACCAGGTAGTGGGCATTTTGATTTCTGAGAACTTCGACTGAAGTAAAATAAAAAAAGAGATAACAAACAATATTTTCTACACAACAAATAGTTTCATATTATAAGTTTAACATATATAATCGACATTGTTTTCATTTCAATAACTTTTGTAAAGAAACTTGTTTTCATATTGTTCGCAATAATGATAATGAATAATAAACTAATTTTCGTCTTTAAAATACATGCAACGATGTGATGTTTATTTACATTAATGCAGAACCAGCACACATCTTAGCTATTCATTTAAAATTAATTTCCACTTTTTTATACGGAGTCGTTTTAATGTAAAGGTTCCTATTTTCGTAAAAAAAAAAACTTTTTTAAATGAAGGGCTACGAAGATGAGAGTGTTACCATTTCAGCGATTCAGACCTTCTACACCCAACTATAATAATAATGTAATTTTTAAATTTAAATGTAGTTGCAGTGCTGACTACGTGGGTCGGACGTCAATAAGACTTGATAGTAGAGTCCAACAGCACGTACCTAATAAGATAAGGAATGAGACTTATCTACTCACAGATGTTCTTATTAACCCATCGCTATTTCTATTCTATTATTAATAGAACGCTATAATATACTGCTATTTTTTAAAACGTTTCGCCTCCCATAGTATTTCAAACGTATTGTATCCCATTACACTCGATTTTATAAATAAAATTGAAAAAAGAAAATAAATCCCTCGATGAAAAGTGAGGGCGAAACCGGTCAGCTGGCCTCCCACATTAAATTGTTTTTTTTTTTTTTCTAATTTCCCTCTTTTAATCATGAACATCAAAACGGGTATTTTCTGTCATGATTGTAATAATAAAATTTTGTAGCCCACATAAATGAATATATATATATATATATATATATATATATATATATATATATATATATATATATATAATATGAATGAGAAAAATGGATGTAAAACCTGCGGTCTAAAGTATGTTTTGTCTTGTGGTAGTCATCTGCACCGACAAAGATTAGCAATAATACCAAAAATCTAGTTGGTTCTACACAAAGCCTTCACCACTATAAACAAATCATCTGCTGAACAGCTTACTTGTTGTAATTGAAATCGTACGTTGAAATCAATGGGAGAATATATATATATATATATATATATATATATATATATCTTCTATAATATAAAGCTGAATGTATATGTGTGTATGTGTGTGTGTGTCTGGTCAAAAACAGGCTCCTATATGGTTGACTATTTTAAAAACTGATTACATATAATGATAGATGTATCGAGACACAGGAATGGGTATGTCTGATCTGACAGAACGGTGGTTCATAAAAATTGTGGGGTCTGCATTCGCGCCTGGTCCACACAGTATGGAAATAAATTTAAAAATTACAAAAAAACGTTTACAAGTGTTTTTGATATAGATGTACATAAGAATACTTTGATAAGTATGTTTTAACTTAAATAGGGATGGTATAATAAAATTGTGGTGTCTGCGTTCGCGCCTGGCCTCCATAGAATGGAAATAGGCACAAACTTTAATAAAGAGTTTTCATATCTATTTGCGTAAGTATACTTTGATAATTATATTTCAGTTTTAAGAAATATGGTATAATAAAATTATGTGGTGTTCGTTCGCGCCTGACCTCCATAGAATGGAAATATGTCACAAAGTTTAACAAGCTTTTTTTAATATAGATCCACAGAATATTGTGATAAGTGTTTCAGTGTGAACAGGTATGGTATAATAAATTATGGGGTTTATCTATTTTATTTTCACTTTCATCATATTTTGCTTTGGTTTTGATACCCCCAAATTCGAAACTATCTCTTTACAACCCTTCCTTTTCATAACCTATCACACTTTCATAAATCAGAAGCCATTTTCTGTAGGCTGTTTTTGAACCCAGTCAACGACGGGTACTTTTGCTAGTATATATATATATATATATATATATATATATATATATATATATATATATATATATATATATAGCTTAGAGCCTTAGAGTAAAAGAGCAAACTCAATTCTATGAGAGGAGACTTATCTGGACATTATAAAGCTCAACAAATATCAATGGAACTTATATATGAAGACAATAGGAGTTGGAAATTAAGACAGAACTATATATTTGTGGATATAGATTGGTTCATTTATTCAACAAGGGAATACAATGGATTAGTTGGGGATATAAGGGACTTTTTATGCCAACTAGCGAAACTAAGGACTTTTTATTTTTATAATTTTTGTTCTGTCATCTTATTTTATATATATATATATATATATATATATATATATATATATATATATATATATATATATATATATATATATATATATATATATGATGCGGGGAAAAACCGGAATTATGAAAGTAAAGAAAGAAAAACAAACAAATTAAGACGGCTGTGCTTGAGTAGAGGAGTACCACCCACGGATTTTACATACACCGTACATACCAGCAACTTGGTTATAAATAATTATACATTAAAGTGATGAAAGATAGACGAATAAAGGCTAGACACTCCTCTACTCAAGCACACCCGTCTATATTTGTGTGTTTTTCTTTCTTTACTTTCATAATTCCGGTCTTTCCCCGCATTGTCTTTGGCTTAAAAAAAATTATTTACCTACAATGCTTCAAGCAAACTACTACCTACTCTTATATATATATATATATATATATATATATATATATATATATATATATATATATATATATATATATATACGCCTCTTCTTTCTTGTTTGGTTCTTTTTACTTTACCCTTCACCCTCTATCCCTTAATTATATTTCATGTGTCTTAGATCTTGCCTTTATCTGTACCCCTTAATTTCACTTAAATTCGAGTTATTATTACAATTATTATTATTATCACTATTATTATTATTAATACTATTATTTTTGTTAACATTATCTTTGTTATTTTATTATCGTCGTCATCGCCATTATTATCGCTACTATCATCATCATTTTTATTGTCATTACCATTGTCGTTATTACTGTTGTTATTATTAATATTGTCATGGTTAATAGTAAAATCCCCCCTATTACTCCACCACGCCAATCATCCATATCCAAAATTCTATTTTTGTCCTGTTACACACCCCAAAAGAATTTGTCACCCTATCTCTCTACCTTTTCCTTATAAAAAAGAAAACATAGAAATATTGCCACGTATTACGTAGCATGTAGTATACTTTTAAATCCAGTGTTATAGCCTTATAACTAACCACCCAGACCCACCCTTTTTGCCTTAAATGACCACCATGATATCCCTTCCAAAAGTATACACTAATTTATTTTGATGTAAACAAAAAATGCCCCTCCATAGATAATAGACACCTTACACGCCGTTAAAATAGAACCATCACACATCCAGTTAAGTCCCAACTTTAACCCTAAAACATATACTAAATACACTTAAGACCATGATAAAGACTCTATGCACCTTTCTGCATTACACTATATATAATACGCTCCTCCTTTATTTAGAATTCGAACCCCCCCAACATCATCTATAATTTTAATTTGTTTTGATCTAATTCGTTCCTAATGAATCCAACGCTAGACGCCGCATCCCCACTTTGTTACCTAGCATCTTCTCTACTCTTCTGATGAGAAGCATTAGGCTTCGAAATGCCTTGGCATAAAGAGTCCCTTCTATCCCCCAACTAATCGATTGTATTCCCTTATTGAATACATAAACAAATCTATATCCACCAATATTTTTTTTTTACACAGTGATCACCACTTATCAAGGCCCGGAAGCCACTCAGAGATAAGGGTTATTGCAAGTACATTACGTTAGTGTTGAGATTTGATGAAGTGTTTACTTAAGGGGGCGGTTCATTAGGAATTTGTTAACATTAGACTTGAAGACATCCAAGTTGTAGTCCGGTGGGAAGCAGACAGACGGAACAGAGTTCCACAGGCGTGCAGTTCTAAGAAAGAAGCTTTGTTCATGGAATCCGCGTTTTGATTTAGGCACAGATATAGAGTGGGGAAATTTTTCACAGTGGATTCAGCTAAACGGGTGTTTTTCGTGAAAGATTGGGGAGGGGGACCAGAGATTGGAGTTCAGTCGAGCATATATATAATTCTGTCTTCATTTCCAACTCCTATTGTCTTCATATATATATATATATATATATATATATATATATATATATATATATATATATATATATATATATACAGAGAGAGAGAGAGAGAGAGAGAGAGAGAGAGATAAAAAAGGGGATAGAGTCGGCCGACCAGGTTTCGCCTTCACTTTTCAAAGCCGAATCGAGAGTTTTTTTTTTTGTTGTTGTTGTTTTTTTTTTTATAGGGAAACGAATTTAAACGGGGGAACGACTAAAATAAAATCAACTATCGGAATGAAGACATAATCTATTCCCTTATTTATCTAACTTGTTTTTCTTCTCAACCTCAATTGAATGTTTCTCTCCGTCCTTCTTTCTACCATGGATACAAATTAACTCAGTCTTCCCTTTTTAATAGCTATAATAGAGTTTTGCAACCCCTAATAATAAAATATATATATATAATAATTATAGTAAATAATTATATATGTATATATGTGTATATATATATATATATATATATATATATATATATATATATATATATATATATATATATATATATATAAAGTGAGAGCAAGAGAGAGAGAGAGAGAGAGAGAGAGAAAGTGAGCGAGGGAAAGCAAAAAAAAACAGAATTCACAGACTAGAGCTTCGCCCTCATTTGGGCTCATCAATTAAAGACATAGTTTTGGACTTTCGGTTTATTGGTTTTCATAGTGTGTGTGAGCTGCGACGTTTTTTGGTTGTAGAAATAATTATATCATATCACATTCTTTAAATTATCATATATATATATATATATATATATATATATATATATATATATATATATATATATACAGTTTTGAAAATAATAAGCGGAAGTTTCTCGAGAGCTCTTTCGGCTATCATCTCATCAGGAGAAAATCGATAGCGTACAAAATAATATTATATCGAAAATAAAGAGTTCTAATGGGGGACTTATTCAATGTGCCAAAAGTACGGGGATACTAAAATAAATTTATTAACGTTTAAAAACGATTAAAATATTGGCACAACGAGGGAAAAAAACAAAAAACGGGAGAAAAAATTATATATATATATATATATATATATATATATATATATATATATATATATATATTAGAATAAATAATTAATAACATAAAGCTTTAAGGAGAAACAAATCTGATAACTTAAATTAATAAGCTTACTTAAAGTTTTAAACGCAACTGTTTTCAGTTATTAAACATTGAAAATCAATTAAATTACGTCAATATTTCTAAATAGAAAAATTAAAACGATTCTATTCAAACTTAAAATTAATAACATAGAGCTAATTATTACATTTTTTTCTTAAATGTAACATGCAAATAGGGGTACGCATTGTATGTAGATTTTTTTATATAATATATATATATATATATATATATATATATACATATATATATATATATAGATCATGCTGAAAAAATGTATTTAATTCAGTCTTCAGTACTAAAATTAATTTATAAAAGAGTGTACCTTTTGTACACATTGTGTGTGTGTGTGTTATATCCAAAAGACAGAATGCAATTTCTGTAGGAAATATTAGGTCGTAGAGCTCAATATGTTGTACAACATGAATAAAAAGAAACACCCAAAACATTTAGTCCGATCATTGAGAAATTAATTTCAACCCGAAATCGTCTTATCAAATGATAAGAGCTAGGTTTTGCATTCGACTAGAATAAGTGAACAAATTTAGGATAGTTTTGTATTTAATTATTAAATGTATACATATATATATATGTATATATATATATATATATATATAAGTGAACGTATGTGTGTGTGTCTGTCTGTCTGTGTACATTTCCCTACGCAGTAACTCTGTCATTTTTTAGTCTACAGACTCGAACTTTGATATACAGAGTACTGAGATTTAGGAAAATCTATGTGATCTGTTTTGCGGCCAGTAATTTGGTTGTTAAAGAGTCAAACTTTAACGATTTGACCTTTGAGAACTCTACCAAACTCCTCCGACAATTTGGGGTCTAAACACTTGAAATTTTAGATATTGGTTCCTTGGACATGGATCCAACTTAATAACTTGATTTGAACTCAAAATAATCAATTTTAAAGGGTCATAATAGGGGTCAAATTTAAAAATATTTACCTGTTTTTCCTCGGTATACACCTCCAAACACCTGGGCACCCATGCTAGTTTATACATAAATATTAAAATGTCTTCTCTCTTGTGTGTGTGTATATATATATATACATATATATATATATATATATATATATATATATATATATATATATATATATAAAGAGAGAGAGAAGACATTTTAATATTTAGTAGACACAATATGTAAATCAAACTTACCAAATCGATGTATATAGATTGAAGTAAAGAAAACGTTGGCTAAGTATAGTTTTTGTTGTGTTTATTTTACAAATGGCGATAGAAAATAATCAATAAATTTATTTGCCGGGAAACGCGGAACTGACATCGTTCCCTCTGGAGGGTGGAGGGAATGTTTTCGCTGGTTAAAGTGAATTTAAAATGAGCACGTCTTCGACCGAGAGATGGCATAGTTTTGTCTACTAGTTTCGGCACGAGAACAAATTAGTGTGTCTTCCATTTCTTCCCTTTTGATTGTTTCAGTTGTTTTTATGTGGTGGCAGTATATAAACGTGTATATAAAGTTTATACCAAGATCAGTAATTTTAATAAAGTAATTATAGTTATTAAAATTCTTAATCGAGTAAATTCAAATTAAACTATTACGGCTATAAGTATATATTTCACAAAATTAAAAGAATATAACACATAATCTTATTACTTCAGTTTAATAATATTCAGTAAGTAAGCGTTATCACTCCACCAACCAACTCCAAAAAAACACACTACACTCCAACACCTTTAAAAGGAAATGTCTTGAATATGTGAATGACATAAAAGATAAACATCAACATATAAAAAACTAAGTGAATCAAAAAAGTTTAATTAAATAACATTACACTAGGGATACAAGTATATATATATATATATATATATATATATATATATATATATATATATATAATATATATATATATATATTAAAGAATGTGAGAGAGAATATATAATTATTTTCATAGCTAGACAACATCACAGTTCACAAGAGCCATTAAAGCCAACAAACTGGAAATCCAAATATATATATATATATATATATATATATATATATATATATATACAAAACATACCACGTACATTTAAAATTTAAAGTTTTTACGCCCAAATTTTGCGAAGGAGTTTGGTAGAGTTTTCAAATCTCAAGTCTGTAGACTGAAAATTGACAGAGTAGTTTGGTAGGGAAATGTGTTGACTCAGACACACACAACACACACAACACACACACAATTTCACATTTATAGATATACAACTATTTGCTTGGGCCCTATGTACTGTTCATGCCTTTATATGCTTATTTATATCTTACAAATGTGCATATGTACGGTAATGCCTTTCAATATTATAGGATTCTTAAACTATCGTAGAGAAACGTTGGTAGAGACCACAGAGGTATATTTTGTTTTGCCTTAAACTCCAAAACTTAGGAAGTATTCATGGTAAAATAATTTATTACAAGAAATATAACAACATAAAAATTAAACGGCCCGGATGTAAGCGTGCCACACTAAAGAACACACACTCTATCGTATTAATATATAGATGATACAAATAATAACTCATCATCTCAAAAACTCCAAATAATAACTCATCATCTCAAAAACTCCAAATAATAACTCATCTCAAAAACTCCAAATAATAACTCATCATCTCAAAAACTCCAAATAATAACTCCTCATCTCAAAAACTCCAAATAATAACTCATCATCTCAAAAACTCCAAATAATAACTCATCATCTCAAAGACTCCAAATAATAACCCATCATCTCTGAAACTCCAAATAATAACTCATCATCTCAAAAACTCCAAATAATAACTCATCATCTCAAAAACTCCAAATAATAACTCATCGTCTCAAAACCTCCAAATAATAACTCATTGTCTCAAAAAGTCCAAATAATAACTCATCATCTCAAAAACTCCAATAACTCATCATCTCAAAAACTCCAAATAATAACTCATCATCTCAAAAACTCCAAATAATATCTCATCATCTTAAAGACTCCAAATAATAACTCATCATCTCAAAAACTCCAAATAATAACTCATCATCTCAAAAACTCCAAATAATAACTCATCATCTCAAAAACTCCAAATAATAACTCATCATCTTAAAGACTCCAAATAATAACTCATCGTCTCAAAAACTCCAAATAATAACTCATCGTCTCAAAAACTCCAAAACGTAACAGTTATTAGGTATTTATTTTCTTCCCCACAAAAGCAAAATTTAACACCAGGTCATTGTTAATGAGGGGAAAACCAGCTTACCAATAAGGAGCACTCTGTAGAAAGCAAAAATTAACTGCTTCAGCATAGAAAGATCTCCTCCCCTATTGACCAAGGGCAAATTAACTCAAGTGTAGCAACCACTGTGATTCCAACCCGAAGGCCAGATCGACAACGTAACAGTGAAGAAATTGTGTTATTCAAGTTTATTTCGAATGTATAATGTATCCTAGTTAATTGTCACCCTGGGCAAATGCCTTAATTAACTCATTTATATTCCTGTGTTTGTCATTCATTATTTATATCTGCCAGAACACCGAGAAAACGATTGAGAAGGTTTTCTAGTTCCAATCACTATTCTTCGTTCGTGTGAACATTCTGAAAATATGCACATATCAGCATGTGCTTTTTTTCTCCTCTTTATTTGCTCGTTTCCGGTTTTCTTTGGACTAGTTTTTTTTTTTTTTACAAAAATGATGAATGAGAACAAAGAAAAATATATATAATCGAAATGGGTAAAAACAAAAGAAATAGTCGGAGGTGTTTACGGGTAGGAAAAGATACGGCGGATATCCAGGCGGATAACGAGCGAGTAAGGTTCGAGAATCGAGAATATAATTAACGCATTTTTTTTAAACTGGTACCAAACCAGAAAGAACAAAAAAATATTTGACAGCGATTGTTTTATTACATTGTCACTCCAAACAAGGCATAGTAGCACTTTGATGTAGGGAGCTACTATCAGGGAAATGAGTTGCAGGGATACTTGTAAGGAGTTGAGCAGTTCCGTATGTCAGTAACGTTGGGAAAGCAGGAGCCCGGAAGGAAATTCCAAAGTCTAGCATTTCTAGGGAAGAAACTTTTAGAGTAGAGGTTTTCTTACATCTACGGATCTCTACTGTGTAGGGGTGGGATTTTGCTACATCGAGGGGTTACAAGGGCTTGTAGTTCGTCGAAGCATCCACCATTAAAATACTTGTAAAACAGGCAGAGGGATGCAATATGGGACAGAAGTTGAAGCTTAGATGACAGTTCAGGACCTATTAGGTTGGCGACTCTCTTTTGAACCACCTGTCCAGGTGTGAGAGACTCGTAGCAGATGTACCAGCCCAAATGTGACAACAATACGAATGGGTGAATGGTGGCCTTATACAGGTACAGGATACTTTCAGGCGTAAGTAACTTTCTAGCACGATAGAGATATCCCACCTTTACGCCACACCTTCAAAGAAGAAGACGTTAGTAAGAAAAAGAAGACAAAAACACACAAATGCATCCAACCTACCAGAGTAGCCACAAAATCCCACTCCTTCACTGTAAAAGTTCCTAGATGACAGTAGATGTTTTACTCTGATAGCTTTTTTCCGGAAACTTTTACTTTTAATGCCTTTCTGATTCCTGTTTTTCCAACAGAACCACCATACAGAATTCTAAATAATATAAACAAACACCATATTGCTCAACTCCCCACTAAGTCTATAATCTAGCCTATACAACAGTATCCTCTTATGTTTCAGCGACTATAAACCTTGCTTGAAGTGAACCATAGTCTTTAAAATCTATTGGCTTGGCCAAAAAATTCGTTAGTTCTTTAATGTTATCTTTCCGGATGACAAAAATTGGTTTATATTTTAATTCTTCAAATCTTGTATTTTTTGTAACGTATATGTTGACATGTGTAATAAGCCTACGAGTAGAATAGTTCTTCGAGCTTCTTTACTAGAGCACTACCGATATATGATGCTTTTTTAATTGCAAAGGAAAAAAGAAACCGTATTTTGGTCAAAACAATCATGTGTTAAATTCGACACACTGCTGAAAAAAAAACTCGCTACTCCAAATCTTGACGCTCTACTGTCAAAACTCAACTCCAAAACTCGACATCAACACTCTACTACCAAACTCCACTCTAAAACACGACGCACTGCTGACAACACTTCTTACTCTGACATCCACATCCACAATCAACCCAGTCTCTGAAAAAGCAGGCTTTTTATATTCAACCGCGTACATCTTATTTGCATATTATTTGGCCCTGAACGTATTTTGTTTTACATAGGAGTCACATCTTATCAAGGCCCGCAGACGTGGAGAACGTTCTAGATTACGTGGTTGACGTCAAGGCTGTACCAATAAAAAAAATACATGTTGTTACTACAAAGAACAAACGAGTTGGAGTTATTCCCTATTCTTTAATGTGCCCGGAGTGTTAATAATGTCTACAAAAGTGTAAAAATAAACAAAATACTAATAGAATTTAATAAAAGCTTTACAATATATTAAAACGGACAAAAATTTTCCAGGTAAGTAGAAGAGTAACTTTTTTGCCTTTATATTAATTATTTGTTATATATTCCATTTTTTTTACCCTTTTGTCGGTTGTTGGCTTCTCTGCTAAATTCACCAGATTTTCACATACGTCTATAGGAGAAAGTTGAAAATTTCATGTTATTCACTTGTTTTTAATTTTTTAAATTGTAACGTAACGATTATGCACCCGTCAGATACACTGATATTAAACATCATAAGCATATGGGATTCCGTACGTGTCCATCTGTTACGTCTAGATTTTATAGTCTTTGTATGTGTATGTGGGTGTTTTTAAATATTCACGACAATAACAAACGAGACAATAAATGGACAGTCTTTAACACTGATGAATACCACCCTTGTCTGCTTGACACCCGATAAGTCACCTACATCATTCATTGTCTCCCTCTCCTCTGGCAGCGAGCACCTGAAATGAAGACATCTTCTTTCGAATGGAACATTCAAGACGCCGAGTTATAATTTCTAGATCTTTATTTCCAAATGTTTCACGTCTCGCAGTTTGTAGCTCTTAACTTTCTCCTTTGAATTTTTATTAGTTGGTCTGTAGGAATATACTCACACAATGACCCTTGTCCGCTTACTAGCCCAGTGGCTAGCTAACTTACAACTCATCTCTTCGACTTCCCGTTAAAGACTAACTCCTTTTTCTGATTTCTCCTGGCAGATATATCTCTTACTTCCCAGGCGACAATCTTGTTTATCACGCAAGCTACATCGTTGTTTACTAAACCCAATTCCAAACCAGCTTTTTATGATTTTCCTCTATTCATAACATTTTTCCTTGAGGAAAAATTCCTCAGTTAAATATTTAACATAAAAGTTTAAACTAACATTCTTTTCTTTTAACACATTTTTCTGCATATTTTTTAACCTAAATAATTTAACAATTAATAATAACAATCGATCTGACCGTTGCCGATCCCAAAATAACTCAGACACTACATTGTGATCATAGCCAAAGGGCCACAATATTACAGAATGGAACCTACCTTCTTTGCAGCAGACTTAGCAAGGTTAGGCTAGGGCAGTGACGTAGCAAGGGATGTGCGGGGGGGCGGTCCGCCCCGGGTTGCACATTCCAGGGGGCGGCATTTTGAGAGAGGGTAGAAAAAATAAAAATAAATGAAAGCTAACAAAACATTACAGAAAAAAAAATTAAATTAAAAAATTAAATTAAAAAATTACAGAAGTTAAAAAGAATTTAGCCCTTATCTCTGATCAACTGGAACTTTTCCGTACCCAATTTCCCACAAGTGATGCAAAAATTTATGTGCGGATCGAACAGTCTGCAACTTGACATGCATATTTTGAGTTAAGTTTAATGTCTTCAGATGACACAAAAAGTAGAATATTTGAGCCAAGCACTTATTTCATTTGCTGGTGTTAATTGAAGAATAACAGGTAACATTTGTCTTAAATATCCTGAAAGCAATATTACTGCATTCCCAAATGGTCTGACATTGCCACGTAAATCTTGCAAGGATCGACCAAGAGACTCAAGTGATTTTTGCGTACCGTTGTGCATTTATTCTAAACAATAAGTTTGCATTTCTACAATATTTTCCCCCATATTGGATGTTTTGGAGATGTCGAACATGAGATTTTTTAAAAATTAAATGTTTCAAAGTAAAATAAATAATACTTCTACTTGGCAGAAAGGTCGAAAGTATTCCTCATGCAGCAAGGGCTAAGGCTATGTCCTTTTGTTACCGAATGGCTGCTAAAATCAATTTAATTAGAAAGGTTTTACCAGTTACTACTGGTGCTGTTCAAGGTAGCAGTAATTTCCAAATAACTTCTATTCTCACAGTCAGTAAATTAGGTGACTAAAATAGGATTTATCCATGTTTTGACTATGCCTTATTCACTGTAATTAATTTAGGAGACTAAAATAGGATGAGGGATTAGAGATGGACAGATAGAGAGGAAGATGTATAGATAGAAAATAGATAGAGAAAGAGAAGGAGATAGAGAGAGATAAAGGGATTGATAGATAGACAGAGAGAGAGGAGGAGAGTTAGAAACAGAGAGGGCGAGACAGAGGAAAGGAGAGAGAGATAGAGGGAGCTAGAGAGATAAAGAGGGTGATATAGAGAGAAAGATAGATTGAGAGAGGGAAAAGGATAGATGGATAGAGAGAGATATTAAGAGAAGAAGAGAGAGGGGGAGAAAAACAGAAGATGAACTACACTTCACCGTTTTTTCCTCGTTCAGTAGAGAAGAAATCTTTCGAGACTGAGGCAATTTTAATTTTTTTGTTACTATCCAGAGTACCCTTTTTTTCGGGAACTAGATTTTCCACACATTAGAAACCGACCGGATATTCTATACTTTCACCTAACAAATTAATAAAAGAAAAAGATATTGTAAAATTTGAATTAAGTGTGAAAATACTATTTTAAAAAATAGCACGATAACATAAGTGCATAAGTGCCGTTTTAGGTACTCCTTGGGCGTTGAGTTCCATGGCGACCAGCATAATTATTTAATGGTCGCTCCCTTAGCTCCCCCTAGTCAAGGCTAATGCACGCGCACGTAACATTTTTATTCACTGACGTTGGCTTGGTAACTAAACGATTTATTCATACTTTCGTAACCCTTAAACGCATGCCGGAAGATTTAAATTGGTTAATTATTGTTGTAATGAAAAAAAAATTTCATTCAACACAAAACCAAAAACACATATTAATGATAAGTGATTTATTATTCTATTCATTGAAATTTACTAATTTTTAAATAAAAAAAGTTTTTAAAAGTTATTAAAAAAATAGTTGCTCATGTGCGCATGTAAAAATGTTTGTAAAAGTGAGAAATTATTTTAATCATTTAAAAAACTTGGTATTTTTTTTAGATTAGGTCCACCTTATAGTCACGCCAACTATCTCATCTTAAGAACAACTTCCGGAATAAACACCATTTTGGAGGGGGGGTGAAAAAATGTTTACAAAATTTTACTGATATTTGTTGTAAGCATACCCACCCGAAAATACTATTTAAAAAAAAAGGAGGGTCCAGTGCCCGTTGCAGAGAAATATATATATTTATCAATAAAAGTTGCAGAGAAGTAGATTTATTTATCAATAAAAGTCGTCATTTAAAAAAGAAAATTGTGGAGGTGGACCTACATGCAAATATTTACTCCAAAAATTATCCGCTCATGTAAATTAAAAAATGTCTGTTAAAGTGAGAAATTATCAATACATGTTTTTTTTTAATATTCATGAAAAGAGTTAAGCCAACGTAAGTAAATACATGAATTACAAATGTTTGTAAAAGTGAGAAATTATTAATAAATATTTAGAAACTTTTTTTCTTTTAATATTCATAAAGAGTAAAACTTTTTCCAATATTCATGAAAATTCAACGTAAATAAATAAATGTTTGTAAAAGTTACAAATTCAGGTTTAGTTACTTTTTTATTCACGAAAAAAGTTAAGCCAACGTAAATAAATAATGTTTGTAAAAGTGTGAAAGGCAACGTAAGTAAATAAATGATAAATGTTACGTGCGCATGCGTTAGCCTTGACTAAGGTGGGGGGGGGCTAAGGGAGCGACCATTAAATAATTTTGCTGGTCGCCATGGAACTCAACACCCAAGGGGAACCCCACTTTATTTTAAATATTTATTTTCCAAAGGACTCTTTGAATAAATCAACAATGAATAAAATGCTACTTCTACCCTTTATTGCCGAAATTGGAGACGCCATTTTTTTCACACACTTGCTATCAAACTCTTGGGGAGACATCATTATATAGTCGAACGATTGCTTCCGTAAAGGGAAAGAATAAATTTACTAAAAATTAACATTTATTACTTCCGGAAATGTTAAATTAAACTAAAAGTATCATTTATTACTTCCAGAAACTTGGTAAACCGATATTACTGCAGAAAATGAATCTTGACAATTCAAAAGAATGTTTAAAAGTATTTATTCGTTCGAAAAAAAAACTTCCGGAAAAAACTATGAAAAAAAAAGTAAATAAAGAAAGTGAAAAAGAAAATATATCCATAATTGTTTAATTGGAAATGTTTCGATTTAATTAATGAGAAGGGGGAAAGTTTTTCATGGAATATTATTTTTATTAAAACAGAAAATTGAAATGACATATTCATAATAGTTTAAACTGGGCGAGCGCCATTTGAAAACCAAAACATTTATTAGTTTTTTTGTTTGTTTATTTTTTCGTTTGTGTTTTTTTTGGGGGGGGGTCGAACAAATAAATAATTTTATACGTTTTTTTAATTAAAGCAACTTTGAAAGACCAACAACAAATTAATTTAAATGATTTTTTTAACGGACAAGTGGGTTGTTTTTATTTTTATTTTTTTACTGGGAATTGTAAAAACATTGAAAAGTTTGCGTAAAAAATATAATTTAAAGAAAACAATTTTGAAATGAAAGCAACATTGGACTTTTATAAAATAGTTTTTTGTTTGATTTTTTTTTTCGAACAAATAAATAATTTTAAACATTCTTTTGAATTGTCAAGATTTTTTTGTCAAATGAGTAAATTTCAAGCAATTTTTGCAATAAATAATAAATAGCAACTTCGTTAATTTTAGGACTTACCCCAGCATATTATAAACACCCTAACCTCCCCATGTTAAAATGGCTTTCGGAATGAACACCCCAAACTTCCCCATATTAAGAACAGCTTTCGAGGTTTGTGGAAGGGCGTGTTTTATTTGAAAGCCGTTTTTCACATGGGGAGATTTGGGTGTTTATAATACGCTGAGGCATGTCGTAAAAATGAAACAGTTTAGAAAAAGTTAAAACAAACTTTTTATGCAAACAATGCCGTGAAAGAAGCTAAACAATTAAAACGTAATGTTTGATGAGCGAAAAGCCTTACGATAAACAAAGAATTTTTAAATTAAAAAAATCAGTAAGATACATAAATGTATTTAAATTTAAAAAATAGTTGTTTTTTGTGCTAATGCAAAGAGTGATCAACGGTATTTTTAAATCGTATTTCCACGTTTAATTAAAGTTTTATGATATGTTTTTTTATTCAATTGTAAGGTTAAAATACAGAATAGGTACAAAACACCCTCCCCCTCCCCTTGTTAAGAATGGCTTTTTAAATAATAAGGCTATTATTTCAGCATGGATCACTCTCTGTATGAGTACCTTTTTTGTTACTTATCTCGTAATTCGAGAGTAGTTGAAACGGAAGTTACCGGAAATAAAATTGGACAGTCTCGCAGAAACGACTTACGAAAAATATTTTTATTTTAATTAATATTTTTATAATTCGCAATGTTAAATTATTTTAATAACATTTCAAACATTCTTTGACTTTACAGATAGTTTTTCTGAAAATGTCAATTAAATTGGTAATGTAGAAATATGGTTTTATCGATGTTGAACGAACCAAGAATTACATTTTTATATATATAGATGAAGAATAAAATACGTATGAATACGTTTGAAGTTAAAACTGCAACGTGAATTTTTTTATAAAGTAAACGAGTGTTTATTTTCTAAGAAATATATTTCGGAGTAACGCTCCGTTGTCAATCTTTTTTTTCTCTTTTTCTTCGACATGATGTAGAGTGGAAGATAGTTCGATGAAGAGTCCATGTGATGTTGTTAACTGCGGGTTTTTATGAAGCCGGATAGGTGAGTCGTGGTCGCGCATTTTGAAAATCTGAGTAGTTGTATTTTGTTTATATTCGTTAGAAGCGCTGAGTGAAATTTGAAGAAGAAAATACGTATAAATACGTTTGAAGCCAAGACTGCAACGCGAAATTGTTTTATAAAATAGACGAGAAGACTCTTCGTTTATATATTCGCAAACAAAAAATGCACTTAGTGTGTGTGTGGGAGGGACATATATTAAATATACGGTTGGGGTCCTAAATATTTTTCTCGAATGTTTTCCTTTTAATTGATTGAAAATAATGAAACAGCTAAAGATGCATTTCTCTTTTAAAACAAGCCGATTTGCATTTTTCATTAGTTGGCAAAATGTTATTTGAATATTTCATAAACAAGTGAAAATAATGAATGATTGTCATGAAAAATAAAACGGTTTAGGAACAGTATAGTTAACAAAGTCCCTCTCAATTTTAGACATTAGTTTCTAAATAACATAGTTACTATATAGAAAAATAATCCATAACTTAAGAACGGATGTGAATGTATTCTTAACTATTCTATACGTTTATTCTAGTCATCAATATTTGCCCGGTTATTACTATTGACAATGCCATAGATATATAGTAGATTGATTTGTTTTAATGCAAAAAATAAACGAAACAAGAAACAAGATACAGATAATTATAATAGAAATACGTTTTACCAGTATTGTGAGAATTTCAGACTAACACCCTTGGCTAAAAATGAAATTTTCCTTTTGTTTTATTCGACTTTCATTTTGTTTTATGTGAGTTTATATAGACACCTTGAAAATCTTGTCGAAAAAAAGACACAAACAATTATTTTTAAATTTAAACTTTCGTACATTAATTTAACCTAAAATTATTAATAATCATCATATCTAGGCTACTCTAACGTTGTAGAAATGTTCACTAAGCCGAAGTCTGACTGGCAAGGTTGTAAAACTATGCGTAATCGCTTAGAAACCCCCAAAAACCTTTCAGAATTTATTTGCATGAGGAAAATAATACTTTTTGGTTAGTGTTATAAAATGCTACGATGTCTCTGAAATGGAAAATCATTTTACGTCTAATTAATATTACTCAACTGGAAGGATCTAGAGATCCGACTTGCTGAAGGAAACATGGTTGACAAAAGAGTAACATCTTATTGAGAAGGAAACTAAGAAGTGGCGAGAAATTCTAGGTAGATTGCTGGACATTATCAGGTTTCTCGCCAAGCAGAATTTGACACTACGGAGTCACCGGAAAGACATCCATAATGATGAAAGAGATCAAGAAAACAAAGTGAATTTTTTAGAATTGGTAAATTTATTGGTCAAGTATGACCCTGTGCTCCGTGAACATAAGGTAAAAGTTAACCTGGGAAAGAAAATCTCTACTTCTTATCTGTCACCAGAAATTCAAAATGAATTTGTGAGAATTTTGGCAAAGCAAGTGAGAAAGAAAATCATCGATCAGATCAAAGCAAGCAAAGTGAGGTGCTGTAAAAATTGACGAAAATAAAGTGACAGTGGAGGAGTCGTTTCTCTGCTCCATCGAGACAAAAGGTAAAAGCGCGGAGGACATTTCTAAACTGATTTTAAGAGAAATGGACAACGATAGTGACTGCATTGGCCAGGCATTTGACAATGCTGCTACTATGGCAGTCCACCAATCGAGTGTGCAAAAACGACTCTTGGAAATAAGCCCAAAAGCTCTGTTTCTGCCATTCACTAACCATTCATTAAATCTGGCTTGTGTACATGCCACTTCTGTAGCGGTTCACCCTGTTATATTTTTTGGCATACTGGACTGGTTATTCTCGTTCTTTTCTGCATCTACACATCGCTGGGAGGTTTTGATTAAGTTGATCGGTCTAAGTATCAAGCAGGCTATGAAAACTAGATGGAGTAGTAGAGCAGATGCTGTAAATGATGTGGTAAATTATTAGAAGTCGTTATTGCTCTGGAACAGCTCACAGAAGAAGAAAATGCAACAACAAAATCAGATGCATCTTTAATTCTCAACTTGGTATTGTCGTTTCCGTTTCTTTTATTTCTGAGCTTTTGGAAAGCTATTCTCCCAGAAATCAATGATGCCTAAAAGTATCTTCAAGAAAAAAGGCTGGATCTGCAACAAAGTTCTGTCAGGCTGACGGCGTTAAGAAATTGCCTTCTTCACAATAGAGAAAAGATGGTTGATATTGCAATAGACCAGTAAAAAATGCTCTGAAATGTGGATAAGCATGGAGCACCGTATCCGCAAAAAGAAACGAAAGGGTGGTGAACGATTGACTGATGCAGCACTGAGACGGGAAATGCTGTCAGTCATAGACAGGGTGACTGAAGAAGAATCTTGCAGATTTCAACAAGTTCACAATCTTGCAAGTAAATACGCTTTTCTTGCACCGACAAATCTGCTTGATGATAATTATGATTATCAGCTTGGTAAAGTTGACGAAGATATAGAAAAAGATAAATTCTTTGCCGAAAGGAAAAGATTACAGTATATTGTGAAAGCTTCAGGAAAAGACAAAAGCAATAGACATCTTGAAATTTTGAACTTTATACAAAGATACCACCTTGGGAATTCCATCTCTAATATTTTGACCTTGCTGCACATTTTTCTTACCCGAGCTATTAGGGTTGCCATCTGTGAGCGCTCTTTCTTGAAACTGAAACTTATAAAAAACTACTTTCGATCAAAATGAGCTAGACAACCTCTCCATAGAGAGGGAACTTGTCGATAGAGTGAATTTTGATGGAGTTTAATTTTAACGGAAAAAAGCGCGAAAAGTATATTTGTAAATTTTCAACCGACTTGATGCTTTGCGATAGTTCTCTCACAAAAAATAAATTTATAGCCTTATTTTCAATTCATAAATACATTCATTTAAAATATTTTTTAACTATTTTATAAAGGTTTGAAACATTATTAACAACAAATGTCTTAAATTTCGCGCTTAAACCGAGCGATTATACACATATTTCAAAAAGCACGGATACAAGACAGTTATTCTATTCGGGAGGCTCAACTCTTAGTAATAACATTATGAAGAAAAAGAAAAGAAAACTACATCGAACTATCCTCTCCTTGATATAGTCATGCTTTTTGTGAAAATTCGGAAATAACAACAATAAAAAGTAAATAAAAATGATTTTATAATTTCTTAACCTTTTCATGTTTTCAAATGTTCTCATTTAAATTTATAAATTTAAATTTCAAATATTCTCATTTAAATTTATTTTAACAAAAATTTTTTCTTAAATGTGTGACTTTCCATTTCTTAAATTTTGCGCTTAAACTAAGCGATTACACACAAGGATTTCAAAAAGGGCAGATACAAGACGTTTCTTTTCTCTTCGAGACGCTCGACCTCTTAATAATAACATTATGATGAAATAGAAAAGAAAACTACATTGGACAATTGTCTCTTTGATACAGACACGTTTTTGCGAATATTCGGACTTTACGGACAACAAAAAAGTGAATTAAAATGATTTTATAGAATTTGCAGGTATCCAAATGTTCTCATTTAAATATTTGTTTGTGTAGCCAGTTAATTTAATATAAAATGTTTTTATAATTTGAATTATACGTTTTTGTTTAAAAAAAAATGGTTTCTTTGGTTTCATATTAACACATAATTCCTTTCAGATTAATGTTTACATACTTATTATTATTCAAAGTATTGAAAAGAAATTGTTAAATTAAATTTTAAAAAAGGGAGAATTATTTAAGCATTAATCTGAAGGGAATTGTGTAAACATTAGTTCAATGAAAATAAATATCTTGATGACTTTTTGGAATTTTGAGGGTTTTAACAGGTTGTCATATGCCAGCAGTAGTCGGGGGAGCGATAAAACAGGTAAGCATATGCCAGCGGGGGGGGGAACATGTAATTATATGCCAGTGGGTGGGGGTACAAAATAGGTAATTATAATCCAGCGGAAGGGGGGTAAATTTTCCGACCGCATGATTGGGCTAGTAAGAATAAGCGACTATATATCCACGTTGATATCAACGAAAATATTTTTCCTCTCGGGTTAGAATTAGGGTTAGGGTTATGCTTAGGGTTAGAATTAGGGTTAAGGTTAGGGTTAGGGTTATGGTTAGGATTAGGGTTAACAGCGTCTTTCAGTCGTTTAGCAATGGAGTAATAATTTTGTGTTTATGGCCTCCGTTTGTTTCCCCCTCCGATATTATAAAAGACGAAAGATAAATAGACCAAGGAAATTGTTTAAAAGGTTGAAATAAATGTATTTATGTAAAAGAGGACGCTTAAGAGGTTAAATCTGTACGGGTAGGTAATAATTCATGTCGACCGTCTTAGAAAGCACTGAATAGTTAACTAAAGTCGGCCTCGCCGCGAGGCTATCATCATTTCTTTATCCTAGTCACGCCGCTATTTGCACAGGCAACGGGGAAACAGAGAAAGGTGATTACCAGAGCTCATTAGCATACTGCAGCGAAGCTTATTTGCATAAATCAGGTGGGACTAGAGTCATCTGCGTATAAAAAGAAAACACGGAAGCTTGCCAACGAGATCAACGTGTGGGCGAAGTGTCCTTGCTCGATGCTAGATTGCGTTCATTATTACGAAGATATCAAACGAAAGAAGAAAAATTAGAGAGTACGCACTTCTGTGTGCGTGTTTGTGTGTAAGAGAGGGGGGAGACGTGTAGAGGGAAAGCGACACGGAGAGTGAATAAGAGAGAGAAAAGGTTCGGTAATAACTATTGAAACTAGTAAAAATGAAGAAAAAGAAAGAGAGGAAGTTAAAGAAAGGAAAATAGAAAAAAGATAAATCGAGAGAGAGAAAGAAAGGAAGAGGAGTGAGTGAGAGAGAGAGAGATGACTATTGAAATAGAAAGGAATAGCTCTAAAAATGCTATAAAAGTAGCTATAAAAAAAGAAATGAAGAAAAAGAAACAACATGGAAAAGAAGAGTAGAAAATGAGAAATCGAAACAGATAAAAGAGAGAAGGAAAGAAAAAAGGATAGAAAACCGTTTTAAAAAAATTTAAATCTAAATAAATTCTATGGAACTGGCGTCGTGAAAACTATGGAAAAAACTGGGAAAAATATGAAGCAATGGATTGTGGTTCCATTTATTAATCAAATAGTAGGGTAGATAAGACTCTCAAGCCTTGTTTAAGTAACTCCCGTTAAGACGCAAAAAATTCGAAATAACACACGTCTTTCTCTGCTTTATTTCCACTACATTCTCTCTTTCTCTTTCCCTTTCTCACAGTCTTTATATATCTATATATGTGTGTGTGTGTGTGTGTGTGTGTGTGTGTGTGTGTGTGTGTGTGTGTGTAGAGAGAGAGAGAGAGAGAGAGAGGGAGGAGGGAGACCTTGAATCCTTACGGTTCCAGGTGAGAACTGTCTGAAGATAGTGGTTTCAATTCTACCCAAAACCGGCCAGAGGCTTACTTGGCCAAAACGTGGTGAGACGACAATAACTATGGATGGCAGCAATTGCTGAGAATGCAGTTAGGAGATTCGGAGTTCCTATCCCGTCGTGGTTACCACCTGACGAAGGCCAGAGGATAGTTGGCCGAAACGTCGTGAAACAACAGCTAAGAAAAGATGAGGATAATATTCCGCAATAAAAAAATTAATACATTTGTTTCTCTTGTTTATTTTAAGTACTTTTAATTTTTAAATATTATTTTTACGTATCTTTAATTTTGAGTTTTTAAAAAACGGTAAAGAACTTCTGATATCAGTAAGGACATCGGATCGGATGTTTTTTGTTTAAAACCTGCGGTTAGTTTTGCTCTTAGATCAACCGTAATCATAATCATCTACATTTGTTTCCATCAGTGGAGACTAGCCCTGATGATGTGGTTTCATCACACAATGACTAATCAAATTCCGTGGATTAATTTAGATCGGATATTTAAGGGACTCGATCCAGATTCGTTTGAGGAATTGCAAGGCCGAAATACATGAAGACAAATATTGATTATCTCTTTCCCCCCCCTCTCTCTCTCTCTCTCTCTCTCTCTCTGTTCCTCTCTCTTTTGTCTCTCTCTCTTCTCTCTGTGCGTGTGTGTGTGTCTCTCTCTTTCTCTCTCTCTCTCTCTCTCTCTCTCTCTCTCTCTCTCTCTCTCTCTCTCTCTCTTTTCACTTTCGTTTTCCCTTATCGATTAGACACTGATCAAGGCTATCTTTGGTTAAGATATACTGGTCCAAGAATAGACTTTCGGCAGAACTGATATTTATTTTTTTTTTTTCAAATTTATTCATTTTATATTGTTATATGATCTAGCTAACTACATGTAACGATGTATATCATTTACGCCGATGCCTCCATTCAGTCCCGAAAGACAAAGCTGTAAGGACAGCTGCGCGTGTAATTGTGAGGCAAGGGTTGCGCAATCCTCAACCACACCTCTCCTAAATCGGCATTGTTATAGTCCAGTGGCAAGGGGAAGTCCAGGACGAGTGGTAACAATGCCGAGATAAGCGGAGAACACATACAGCAACTAGAAGTTCCAAATGGTCACCCATTTTAGTACTGACCAGGCTCAACGTTGCTTAACTTCGGTGATCCAGAGGGAACCAGTGTCTCGGCGTGATTATGCGGTCATTTAAATCATTCAAAGACTACAGTGTTTGGATAAATTGTTTAGTGGCAGTTTTAGTCGTTTAGCACTTCGACTCTATAATGTATATACGAAGTCTGGGCAAATTAGAATATCATATTTAAGCGTATTTTACGACAGGAAAACTCCAGTGCCTCCCACCTGCTAGTAATGTATACGAAATCTGAATAAATTAAAATATATTTAAGCGTATTTTACGCCCAGGCAAAGTCGGTCACCCTCGCTAGTGTTTAATGAAACTATATGTGCTCTAAAAGTGTAAATCTATTTTCATTGAGCTTAATAAACCGTTGCAATTTAAAGATAGCTTTACTAAACGTAATGCACGTATGCATTCTAAACGTATGTTTTATATATATATATATATATATATATACTGTCGTCAACCCAAAGAAGTTACAAGTCCGCTTAGACTACTACTATAGTGGGAAATTGTGCAGCAAGATGATTGGCCAAATTACATTTAAACTTTTGCACGTCTGTGCAGTACAGGAAACTGGTAGTAGGTAGGCAATTCCAATATAATATATTATTTATAGAGGGTGTTGTTTTCTATTCTATATCGATTCCTTTGTTCCAGATTATTATAGGAGATAGTCTTGGAGTTAATGTTAAAGTTAGCATCAATATTGCCGCTACACACATACGTACAAACATAAAAACCTTGCTTTATATATGGATAAGCGGTTTAAATTACTTTTAACTGCGTTAAAATGCTAGATATTATTGCAGAAAGGAACCATCAATTCTTGTCGTCCTCGTTGCATGACTTGTCTTGCAAGACATCGTTATTTAAAAAAAAATCGATACCACTATAAATCTACTAAAGTAGCTATCAACGTATATGAAAACTTTAACAGTAAGAGATTTATACTTCGACTTACTTACGGGGGAATACGTCATTTTGTTTTGACCAATAAAATTATTTAACTGCCTGACGTCATGGACAGCGATATGGCTTTCTTGCGAACATGTTATTTCTTTTGTGTTTTATGTGTATTTATTTTTAAAGGTCGTGGAATTCAGTGCAATGTGAGGTCAGCATTCATTACGGTTTCTCAGAGTTTTCTCAAAGCTTAGAAGTTCTTTGAAAGTCTACCAATGTTTCTCGTTATGCGTCTTCAGTTTTGTCTATTTTTATCGCTGTCGTATTTCGCTTTGTAAGTGCTGTTCTTGTAATACGCGACAAAGAAGAGTACATGGATGGATGGATGGATACATACATACATACATACATATGGGTAAGGAGGCAGATAGATAGATAGATAGATACATACATACATACATACATACATACATACATACATAGTTGGACAATGAGGCAGATAGATAGATAGATAGATAGATAGATAGGCAAACAGACTGACAGATAGATGCAGGGGAATATATATAGATAGATAGATAGACCGCGAGAAAGATGGGATAGACATATAACTAAATACAGAGGGCAGTATGGTATACAGATAGATAAACAAATAGATTGATTGATAAATAAGTAAATAGATAAATATATAGGCTAACTATAGATAGATAGATTGATTGTTAGGTAAGTATACAGTGCATAGATAGAGAGATAGATAGATAGATAGATACATACATACATAGATTAGCAGACAGACAAACAAACAGATAGATAGATATGCATGCAGATAGATAGATACATACATACATAATTGGACAAAGAGGCAGATAGATAGATAGATAGATAGATAGGCAGTCACATCGATAGATTAGCAGGCAGATAGACAGATAGATAGATAGATAGATAGATAGATGCATACATACATAGATAGATATAAAGAGTAGCAGACAGATAGATAGATAGATAGATAGATAGATAGATAGATAGATAGATAGATAGATAGATAGATAAACTGTAAATAGAAGATGGATAAACAAAATATAAACAGATAGGCAGTCACATAGATAGATAGATAGATAGATAGATAGATAGATACATACATACATACATACATACATACATAGATTTGTAGACAGGCAGATAGATAGATGCATTTCTCAAAACCGCATTCGATCAACCAGAACAAGTGCCTAAGCTATAATTAACATGCGCGGAAAGTTTATCAATAGTTTGCTGGTTTTTAGGTCTATACCCGTTCAATCTTTTTTCTCAGTTCAAGAATTGCGAATTCTGCCTTTGCAATTTGATTACAACAATGAATCTAAATCACACTTACCATTCTCCATCAACATATACAATCGCTCCAGTTCTTCCACTTGGTCCTAAAAACCATATTCGTCGTCCATGACCTTCGCAACAATCTTACGTATCGTGGCCTTTTGCCTAGGAACAAAGTGTAGTACCTGTTCTGATACGACACTTCATCTTTTCTGTTTTCGGTCAGTGGAGATGAAATTTTTTCATGCCCGAACCAATTTTTATTAAGTTCTTAACCAGAGTGCCCCTTTGTATTGAGTTGGATTTTCTTCGCATTAAACACTTTGCCCTTGTAGAGAAGCAAGTAAATAGGAAAATGGGGCGTATAAAACACTGATCCACCAACATTCCCTTTCCGCTCATCATGTGTACGACGGTATTTTTACCATATACTGTCTCCATGATCTCATTGAGTCCAATGCAATCGATCAAAGTCCAATGGCATCCAACAGATTCATTAAAGTATGGAAGGTGACAAACATCAGTATCACATACCTAATCAAATATAATCTATAACAGCGTTCACAATTTCAGATGCCTTCCAAACTAGCGGTTGATAAAAGGTTATGATAGTCGGCATGTTGCGTTTTGACGATAGATCTCAAAGGTAATCTGCAGTGGATAAGATCCAGATTTTATCTCTTGGATTCATGTCTATCATCGGGAGAAATTGTACCGAAAATTTCCGGTTTTTTTTGCACTCTTTATTCAGCAGGTACATCATGCTTTACCAATTGGACATATTCTTGTGGAAGCGAAAAGACATCCCCCAAAAATGTCCACTTTGCGATCATAGACATCAGATGTGTATAAGATCGATAGAAATTCTAAGCAACGGTTGGCATGCTTTTAAAAGCGATAATCTATAAAGTTGATCGACAAATTGTAAGTCGGTTATTTTTTGTAGTGGCATACCATGATTTACTGGTGTGATGGTTGCAATTATTTCCGTCCCATGAAGGGTAGAGTTTACACTCAGTGTTTTTATGTTATGATCCACGTTGTCTCCTGTAAACAACAGAGATTGGCTAAGAATGTCCATGTCACCGTTTAATACAACCGGAACAAGTGAACATGCTGCGTTGATGAAGCAAATTCACCAAGGCTGAAAGCTTATCAATCAAGAATTGTGATCTGTACAAATGCTGCAGTTGCACCGCAACACCAAGATATGAAGGCGCAACTGAGTGCACTGCGTGTCCGATGCCAGCAACCTTTCTCGGCGTGTTCTTCCCAACAAACAGATGTTACAAAAAGAACCGCAAACTTGCTGGGATAAAACCTAATGCGGCTGCTAGTTTCAGTTCGTCTGTTGTTAGATACGTATCCTCTATTGTTGTCTAAATGTTGTCTTGATATCAGTTTTGATGAGCTTTGTTACAGTTAGGAGAATTGATCGTTTCTGAGCTTCCTTATCGAACTTCCGATGTGAATTGTGGCATTCACGAAGAATGTCACAGGTTTTTTTCTCTAAATGTCAGAATGTTTTTTACGCCACTGAGGCCTTCAGTTACGAATATAGAGTTTCCATATTAACTTAGCAGCTTTTTTTAGTATTCGTTTCCGTAAGACATGGATTTACTACAATGTAAGTATTCTCCCATTATAGTAAGAACGTTACATATCGTTAACTGTTCTTCATCGTTTTCCTCTAGGAACTCGCAAACACTTTCGAATACCTCATCCTATTCACTGTCGTTTGGTCTTCCACTTTTTTGTCGTCTGGTGGATTCAACTGATGTGAATGGTCTTGAAATTACCCGCATTGTACGAAAGTTCATGCTACATGACATGTGGTAAACACAGTTTGCTTCGTGAAGATCATTATCAAAATATTCGATCTGGCTTTGAGCAGCAGTGGCCCACTTATCCCCTCTAGTTTTGCAATAGACCAATATCATTTTGAACAAATGCTTCTGTCGCCACATAGAAAATCTGTTTCGTTTTGGGATCATTTTTCCTAGTAATAGTTCCACAGAATAAGTAATGCGTTCTACTGTCATATGGTACCGGAGAAACACAAGCGCTCCATTTTACACATCAAGCAGAATCACTCTTGATGGAGGCAAAAGCAATGTTATTTTGTTGATGTGCTTTACCCGAAACGTTTTTTGAACAGGAGTTCCTGCTCCGACCTATACTTTCACACCTCTTTCCATACTTACACGGTCAATGTCTTCAGCTCATTTCTCTCGAACCACCGCGGTCTCTTGACTGTCCAAAGCTCGTTCTCTTAAAGGACAGGCTTCCGCATTGGTTGAATTTATGTTTTATTCTGAAATATATATATATACAGTGGATTAGTATATACCTGTATATGTGTACAAATTTTATTTTCCGCGTCCTGTCTTTCCTTCTCTCTCCCTTCCCTTCTTTATCCCCCCCCCCTTTTCTTGATGTATCTTGTGCTGCAACTGCTTGTTATATCACGTGTTGAATGCGTGCGTTTCGATTGGTCAAAAGAGATTCGTGCGCCATTTTGTTCCAAGTTTGAACAAGAGAAAGACAAGTCAGCACGCTATCATGCGTCAAGAGAAAAGACGATAAAATCGCAAGTTTAAACAAGAGAAACCAGCGATTAAGTTTCTTTTTCTACAATCGAAATTCGTCAAGGAAGACGACTCAGAATTAGTCAGAAAAGACTGTTTTAAAAAAGTCAGAGTTGTAAACGAAATTACAACGACCTCTTCACCGAGGAAGAAAATACAAGTTTAAGGCCTATAATTGGCCTTGTAAAAAAAAAGAACATTAACTCCAGTAAGGCGTTAGAATTCACAAGTAAAAAGGAACCAAGAAATCTTTTATAGAAATACATTACACCACAGAAGAGTTGGATTATTTTCTTGGATTACAGAACCAAGAGGCTTGGAATTTTCTCGAATGAGAACATTAAAATTAATGGCGCAAGGGAGGTAATTTACATACGCCCTCTTTTAAAAGGATTAAGTGTTGACATGTTTTATTTAAGTTCTTTGACACGCAGTAAGCCCTGACTACACCTATATTCTTACCCCTACTGTCCCTTACAATATTGTTAATAGAGTTCTTTGAGAACCGCCAGAGGGACTAATTTGGCAGACACTGTTATTGGTGAACATAAAACTGACTATACCTTTCTTTCCCTATTTACCTTTCCATTTATTAAAAAAAATGTATTGCAAAAAATTGTTTATCGTGGTATTCTTTCGTTTTTCCCCCCTTCTTGTTGTGCAATAGGATAACCTTCATTGGACGTCATGGTAAAATTCCCATTATATGAATTGACTTGTATGTAACACTACGAGGTGGGCCAAAAAGGCAGAACATCCTTCTCTTCTCTCCCAGATGGCCAGGTTTTAATAGCAAATGTACATATAATCTGGGACTCATACCGAAATTGCTGCACTTTTTTTCCTACTCTGTAGAAGTGGCTTAAGGAACGGATACGGGTTACCATTGAAATGGTATAAGGGGTGATTCAACATCACTGGCAACCATTTCATGTGAAAGATTGACCATTGGAAAAATGCAAAATTTATTGGTTCTTAATGGAAACTGGACGAGTAAGTGTGTTAAAATGTAACGGAAAATAACTTGTAAGTCGAAAATGTTCAACTTCGAAATTTGAAACCAACCGATACTCAAAGCTTGTTCAACATTTAGTGTGATGTAGAGGAGACCCAACCCGACATAAAATCACCCAAAAACTTGTTGTCATATTTTTGTGATTATGGTATTTTAGCGTTATATTAATTAGCATAGTTTATATGTAATTTAATTACTTGAGGCAGTGATTACCTATATATATATATATATATATATATATATATATATATAATAACACAGTTCTCATTTAAATAGCTCAATAGTACAATACTTGAGCTATAAATATTTTCTTTATATATACTATGGAAGACCCTATTAGTGGGTTGGGAAACTTATAAAATATTTTTTAACGCGCTGATGAAATCCGAGGTTGTGATGAACGGTTATATTCTTATATACAAACATTGGGAGCTGAAAACCATTGTACGCAATGCTGTGACCAATAAAAGAGAAAAAAACGATAAAAAGGTTTGCCTTATGTCTGAATACACTTCATGTAAAATTTCAAAATTTTAGATCCAAAATTGGCTGAATAGTTTTCTAGAGACCGCAGAGATCAAATTTTTGTTAACTTTGACCATAATTTTAACCCCTTAACATTTATTGTTTTGGGCTCAAATTGAATTAAAAAGTTAGATCCATGTCCAACGGAAGCTGCATCTAAAATTTCAAGTGTTTAGAACCAACATTGGCGGAGGAGTTTGGTAGAAGTTTAAAATGTCAAATCGTTGAACTTTGATACCTTGACAGCCAAATTTTTGTCCGAAAACCGATTTAAAATATGTTCCAAAATCTCACTAACCCTTATACCAATCCAAGGTCTGTAGGCTGAAAATTAACAGAGTAGTTTGGTAGGGATACACAGAGACACACAGAGATACACAGACAGACAATTTCACTTTTATATATATATATATATATATATATATATATATATATATATATATATATATATGATTACTTCATTCAATCATATAAATTATTATACGAAGATATAAGTCCATGCGTAAGTTTTCAGTATTTACTTCAACAGTGCTCAATACATAGGTAGAACTACGTAGTAAATTATGAAAATATATATAGCAGTAAAGCTACAAAGAATATTCCGCGTTTCATTCTCGTGAGAATTCGTCAGGCATAAGCCTGACAAATTCTCACGAGAATGAAACGCAGAATATGTGTAGCTTAATTGCCATATATAGTTTTATAACTTACTATATATATATATATATATATATATATACACACACACATATATATATATATATATATATATATATATATATATATATATGTATATATATATATATATATATATCATTATTATAAAAACTTGGGCGTCCTTATTTGCTTGTATCTTGTGTTCTAATAAAGTGCTATTCCTGTCTGGTTTTTGTTTGTTCACAATTAATATCTAGTTAAGTTACACTGTTTCTATAATCAATTTTCGTAATGAAAACGGACTATTATACACATTTATTCTAGCATGATTTCTAAGAATACCCTAATTTGCATATTACATTAAAGAAAATCTATTTTAATAATTAGTTTGATTTTATTCATTATTTCTTGTAATAGAATCGTTACATTGTTCTTTTTACAAGTATTATTTAAATTGAATCTATTTAATATATATGGTTAATTTACTTTGAATTTAATTTAATTTATTTTTAGCAGTTGGGCTTAAAATTGACAGCAGTTGCGCTTAAAATCGGAACTAAGCTTATATATTAAAACTGTGAGAGTTAATTCTCGTTTAAGCAGAAGAGATATTGCGAGCCTATCTCTGCTTTATCGTTATTCCCATGACAGGTGCTCGTTTAAGTTGCAGTCCATGCTCGCCCCCGCCAAATTTTCATGAAAAACACTCGTCTAGCCAAAACCACTATCAATAGTTTCCCACACTCTTTATCTGTGCCTAAACCTAAACGTAGATTTCATGAACAAAGCTTCTTCCTTAGAACTGCACATCTGTGGAACTCTCTTCTGCTTGCCTGCTTTCCAGCTGACTACCATCTGATTGTCTTCAAGTCCAACGTAAACAAGTTCTTGATTAACTTTCCCCCAAGTAATCCAACTTACAAATACAGGATGACCCACCCAAAAAAAACAAAAGCTAAATGGAGGCCATCTAGAACATATGCTGTAGAACGGAGAAAAAAGGCCAAAGACCCTTGTGTTTTTATGTGACGTTTTGAATATAATAAACTAATTATGACCAAAGTTTCATTTTATTCGGACAAAACACTAAAACTGGGTCTAATTGTAGTGGGGGCCCGTTTTGGGGGGGCACCCTGTATTCCGCTGCTAATGTTTACTACGCTATAATATACCCATTAACCCTTATCCTCGAGTGACATCCGGGCCTTGATAAGTGGTAATTCCTGCGTAAAAAAGCGATGTGTTTTATACTTCCCTATATGTAGGTAATAGTACAAACATATATACTATTACCTACATATATACTATTACCTACATATATACTATTACCTACATATATAGTACCCTTCCGATTTTATGTGTTATACTTACTTTTAATTACTATTTACCATATTATCCTATTCCTACATTTTCATTTTATATTAAATAGTATTAAGCCGGACTTTTATTTCTATATTTGTACTAGCTGTACCCGGCCACGCGTTGCTGTGGCTCAGTTTGTTAAAATGGAACACATGTGAAAGTAGAGAAAAGTTTGATTCTTTTTTTCAAGAGAATGTACAAATTATTTTTTTAACAGATGTTAAGAAAATAAACAGAAAAATACTTCCATCATTAATTATGCAAAAAAATAAATAAAATGTTGATTTAGTGTTTCAATATGCTTATAAATTACGATAAAACTTGCTGAGTATGCACTGTTTTACGGTTGTTGTAAAAATGGAACGGAAACTTAAATTTCGCTTCATTTTAATCTTTCTTAATTTTTTACTTGTGCCCCCAAACGAATATAATCAAAACAGTAACATTCAACAATTGTACTTTATGTATATAAAACATTCAATATTTATTTAAAAAAAAATTTTTTTTTTAAGTTAATAACGAAAGGGAAATAATTCCATTTTTAAACGAAAAAGTCAGTTTACCTAACTTTCTGTATTAATGCTATTTTTTAAGCAAGAAAAAAAAGGTAAATATCCAGATCCGCTACTACAGAACACCGACCACTCTCATTTGCTTTTTTATAGGTAATTGAGGTCGCTGACAACGAATCTGATAGTCAAACTTGGGGCAAATTTACCGTTTGCATGGATTTACCCCTGAACCCACGAACTTCTTTCCACCATTTTGCAGCTTCCGTTTATGCTACACGCATGCACGCTGTAGCATAAACGACGGCTTCACCAAGCAAACTACGTTGGGGGGAGGGGATTTTTTTTTTCCAGGACATAGAATTTTCTAGTTTTCAAAAATACATTATAGCACTTTTTGGGTGGAAAATTTAAAATTAGCTGAAAAAGAAATAAAATAAGAAAAGGAAAGCACACCAAGTTGGAGTAGGGGGGTAATTTATCTGTTTTTTTTGGGTTTTTTTTTTACCTGGATCATCGAATTTTCAAATTTTCCGTAAGTAACGCACCGACATTTACCAATTAGAACATCATTTAACATTTTCCGAAGATTTTACTTTGTACATTGGGGGCGCGAGTGGGGGGGAGGAGGATGTGATGTTCGCCCCCCAAACAAATTAGAGTGGTCGGTGTTCTGTAGTAGCGTATCTGGATATTTACCAAAAAAAAAATATTTAGGTTTGGCTATAAATTCCTAAACTCATTTCACCCTAAATAATTTAGGTGACTGAAATAGAAATCTAATTGAATCTTTAATTTCCTGAATAGTATGCGATAATTCATTTTTCTTCGAGTTATATCGAATACATTAATACGGACTTTAGGGGCTTTTTTCGTAATGTTACTGTAAAAATTATTTTTTATTGTTACAAATTACGATGCTTTAAAAAAAGCAAAAATAAATTCTTGCGTTTTTTATTTACTACTGAAACCCATAACTTTAGTAAAGGTATTTTTTGTTTAAACAAAATAAAACATTTTCACTAAGAGTTAAGTAAAAATAATTAGTTCATTATATTCTGCGATCATTATTTGAAAAATACTGCAATTTTCATTAAAATTCGTTAATTTCCTGATTTTTGGTGAATTTGTAAGTAAAGGGAGGAGTCAAAATGTGTATGCACTTTGAGCGTCGGCATTCATTTTGCGACCACGTGTGGTTAATTTAAATTAAAGTTCAATCACATGGTTACATTATCAATAATCATGTAATTAAACCCATTGAAAATTTACCGATATTGTAAACACATTCTGTTTACATTAAGCCTGTAGTGTTTTTTTTAGTGATGTAATGTTGTCCACTGAGATTTTTAAAAAACCCGTGAGATCAGGAGAAAGAAATGTCCAGAAAATCGCTAGATTTTTAACTTATCGTCTGAAATTTTCAAAAATCGCTAATTCCCCCCCAAAAAAAACAAACTCCATAATGTTCCGTGTTTTCGCACTATGGGTTTGTATTACTGTACACATAGATTCGAAAAAGTTGTCAAAAAACAAATATATAACAAATAAATGTTATCAAAGGCAAGATAAGTTACTTTTCTACCAAACTGGATATATTTTTCGTGTTTTTATTCAATGTAACATGTTTATTCAGCTCGAAATCCATACAGTGTTTACCGATGTATTGGAACATTCAAGATGGAGTCTGATTCTCTCTTTATCACGGTAAGTTTGGGAAAAGATATTATAAATAAAAAACCGGATAAAATACTGTTAAAAACTTGCTCAATACATGTTACTGTGAGATAGGTTGACATATATTCGGCGGATTTTTAATAGTATTTTGTATAGTTTTTTTATTTATAACACCTTTTTCCAAACTTACGGTGTTAAAAAGGGTGTGAGACGCCATCTTGAATTTTCGAAAACATCGGTAGGGTTTGTATTACTGTACACATAGATTCCAAAAAGTTGTCAAAAAACAAATATATAACAAATAAATGTTATCAAAGGCAAGATGGTTTTTTTTGTTTTGTTTTTTTGCTGTTGTTTCTTGCTTTTTACACTTTTAGATCGTATTTTAAACTAAACTTCGGAGGTTGGAATGCCCCCCTCACCTAAAATGTACTTGGAAAAATCGATTTTATAGTGAGATTTAAGAATGGTTAGTCAAAAAAAGGTGAAAAACAAAACAAATAATCAATAAATAATTGTTACCAAAGGCAATAAATGCTACTTTTTTTACTTACATGAATGAGTTTATTTTATGTTTTAAAGTATTTTCAAGCGCTTTTCTTTATTTTTTAATAATCTAATGCGGGTGTGTGGGTGCCAAATACCTCCAGATTTTCTAGAATTTCCCGTTAGATTGTAAACGAAATCTCCAGATCTAGCAGGAAAACCGCTAAATTGTAACACTGGTCACGTGACAGGAAGCGGTAATAAATAATTGTCTCTAAATAAAAAATGGCCTCTCGGTACAAAGAAATCCACCTATTTATCATAGAAAAATTAAGTATAATGTTATAATTAAAAAAAGGAATATGTAAAAACACATGGATATAGTAAACATATTATACCAAAACGTGGAAGCCATCCGTCCAATGGTTTTTTAGACAATTAATTCCGAACGAACCAACAGTTACATTTTTATATATATAGATTTGTATAATTTTGGCATTTCTCCTCATTTGACGAGAAGCATTTACTTTTGCAATGCCACGGCCTAAAGAGGGTTTTTCTTAATTTTTCCCTTAGCGTTTCCTTATTGTTCTGATGATATAATAAAGTTATATATAACTCTTATTCCACACCTTTCATTTAATATTATCGTTTGCTCCTCTTAATAGTGTTCAGCTTTACTTGTTTTTATAAGTTTTGCTTTATTAATATTTACTCTTTGATAAAATAGTAATCAGTCAATGGACTCTCCCGCCGATTTCGATGTATAAGATTCCGCCACAACAACTAAGTTACTCGGAAATAGATGATTTGTTTTTGCTTTGTGAAGGCTATGTGTAGAACCATCCACACTATTTGGCATTACTGCAAACATTTGACGATGCAGATAACTGCCACAGGACAGAGTATACAGTAGACCGCAGTTTTTTACATAAGAGTTTCCTCTCCTAGATGCATGTCAACGAAGACTGGGGGTGCTTCTCCCAGTGAATTACTGCGCCTCCAGATACCAACCTGAAAATTTCTACGACTCTAATAATTATATATATATATATATATATATATATATATATATATATATATATATATATATATATATTACATCACAACTTATCAAGGCCCAGAGGCCACTCACGGATAAGGGTTAAAAGGTGTACATTAGTCTATTGGACAATATAGTAATCGTTAGTAATGGAAATTCGGTAAATTTGTTAATTAAGTGGAACGGCTCATCAAAAACGTGTTTACGTTGGACTTGAAGACAACTATAATTTACTCAGCTGGAAAGCATGCGTGCAGTTCTAAGAAAGAAACTTTGTTCATGGAATCTACGTTTAGATTTAGGTACATATAAGCGTGGGGGAAATTATTGGTATATATATATATATATATATATATATATATATATATATATATATATAGTAAGTTATAAAATATATATGGCAATTAAGCTACACAAAATATTCCGCGTTTTATCCACGCTAGGATTCATCAGGCTTATGCATAAGCCTGATGAATCCTAGCGTGGGTGAAACGCGGAATATTCTGTGTAGCTTAATTGCAATATATATTTTATAACTTACTACCTAGCTTTACCTACGTATTGAACACTGTTGAAGTAAATACTTAAAGTTTACGCATAAATTTATACTTTCGTATATTAATTTATGTGATTAAATTAAGTAATCATATATGTCTATCTATATATATATATATATATTGCTTATTAATTATTATATATATTAATATAAATAATATATATAAATTATTATATATATATTGATTATTAATTATTGATATATATACACACACATATATATATATACACACACGTTCAATGTGTTGTTTTTTTTTGTTTTGTTTTTTTTTTTGTTTTTTTTTCAAAATCTTCTTTTTTTTAATCTCGAATGAACGTTTAACATTTGGATGTGATTCCCTGAATACACTAATCAAGGCGGGTTGTATTTATGCGGAGGGAAGAATGCTTTCTCCTTTACTTCACCATTCTTCTCTCTTTCTTGGTGCACCCAGTTACCTTTGCATCAGGACTGATCCTACGACGTAACGATGATAAAAGATAATTGTCAGGAGAAGCATCCAATCAAAGGGCACCAAATAACGAAACAACGCATGATGTCAGAGCGCGGTTTATTTTTATATTTCCAGATGTTATCAGTTGGTAAGGTTGGGTCGACGATCGACCAGAATGTCTTTTCAAATTTGTTTTGTTTTTTTCTTTACATACGTAAGGATGAACTTTAAAAAAGAATAAATACGTTGATGTTAACGGTTCTGTATTTTTTTTACATGGGGGGGGTCACCGCTTATCAAGGTCTAGAGGCCACTCGAGGATAAGGGTTAATAGGTATACATTTGTCATTGTGATTTTAGCGTAGTAAACATCAGTGGGTATTTTGTAACTTGGATTACTTAGTTCAATAAGAACTTGTTCACGTTGGGCTTGAAGACAATCAGATTGTAGTTAGCTGGAAAGCCGGCAAACGGAAGAGAGTTCCATAGGCGAGCAGTTCTAAGAAAGAAGCCTTGTTCATGGAATCTACGTTTAGGTGTAGGCACGGATAAAGGGTGTGGGTAATTGTTGATAGTGGTTCTGGAAAGACGAGTGTTTTTCGTGAAAGTCTGGCGGGTGGGGACGAGAGATTGAAGTTCAGATGAGCACCTGCCATGAAAATAACGATAAAGCAGGGACAGGCTCGCTACGTCTCTTCTGTGGGAAAGGGGTTGCAGAGAAGAGAAAAGGGCATCCCCCACCAAGCCACAAAGTCTATTTTGAACTCTGTCAAGACAGGATAAGCTGCTTCTAGCAGCTCCTGCTCAGATGTGGCAACAGTACTCCATCGTTGTCCGAACCTGGCTTTTATATAGGTAGAGAATTGCATCAAGAGTGAGATATCTTCTGGAGCGGTAGAAGGATCCCACCATCTTTCCAGCGACTTTGGCAATTGATTTGATATACGTGTTCCATTTCAGATCGGGAGTAAAGATCAATCCAGAAGCTTGTCAAAACATGAAGCCTCACCAAGACGAGAGCCATTCATTTCGATCGATGGCAGCTGGGCAGCAGAGCGTTGATGATGTAAAGATAGAAGCTTGGTTTTAGATGCATTAAAAGTAACCAGCCACTTCTTTCCCCATTGTACCACATGTTCAAGATCAGAGGAGAGAGGGTCAGAGAGAACTTGATCGTTTACGCTCTTCGAAGTGCTTCCATAGATGGTAGTGTCGTCAGCATAAATGTCTACGAATGAATTAAGGATGTGGTCTGGAAGATCATTAACGTAGATCAGGAAGAGAGTTGAACCCAGGATGAACCCCTGAGGGACTCCAGCATAAATACTGAGAGTCTCTGATTTCTGCCCATCAACCACTATTCTTAAGAACCTATCAGAGAGAAATGATTTAATAGTTGAGAAGACATTTCCAGCTATACCATGACTGGAGATCTTGTGAAGTAGGCCTTTATGCTATACCTTATCAAAGGCCTTTGATATGTCAAGAGCAATTGCCCTAGAGAGGAAGCCTCCATCGAGGGATTCGCCAATCCTATGAGATATAACTGTAAGCACGTCTTCTGTAGATCTAGCAGAACGGAAACCATATCGCATGTCACTAAGAAGGTTATTTTTGCTGAGATGGTTGACTACTTCCTTGTTTAGCACAGATTCCAGCAGCTTACTCATAATGCATAGGAGACTTATTGGCCTGTACTGAGAGGAAGATGGGCGATCACCTGAGTTCTTAAATACAGCGCTTACTTGTGAGATTTTCCAAGGTGTTGGAAAGCATCTCTCCTTAAGACAACGCTTAAATAACTTAGTAAGTATGGGCGCTAGTTCCGGTTGAAGCCTTTTGAGCACTATGACTGGAATGCCGTCAGGACCAGTTGCTTTACTAGAATCAAGGTTTTTGATTAGCTTGGCAACGTCGCGTACATATATTTGTATGTCCCTTGGCATGTTTTCTGATATATAAGGGAATACTGGGGGTTGGCGGCCTTGGTCGTAAAGGGTAGAATTAGCTACAAAGTTATTGTCAATGGGATTGGCTTTGTTTGATGTTGACGAGATTTACTCAGGTCCATTGATGATACTTGGGATAGAGTTCACACTTCTGTTGAGGATTCTGTTTGCTATTTGCCAGAACTGATGGGAACCAAGCCGCTGCTCAGCTACCTTGGACTTGACAGACTGAGCATATAACTCGCTTGCCTTCTTTATTACTTTTTTACAGTGGTTGCTGGCAGTCCTGAAGGCGATTTTAGTCTCAGTACATCTATTACATTGGAAGCAATGGAAAAAGTGATTTTCTGTGCGCAATGGCAGCAGCACATTCTGTGAAGAACCACGGCTGGCTGTTAAGGCAATAATTTGATGGGGTATAAAAATAAAAATGATTTTAAGACATGCTGTGTGTATTATGAAGAAAAATGTGTTTTGAAAAAATAGAAAAAATGAAAAACATTCGTCTAATTATACGTGCGTGTATATATATATATATATATATATATATATATATATATATATAGTGTAGATATATATATATAGAGAGAAAGAGAGAGAAAGAGAGAGAGAGAGACAGAAAGGCATGTTTATCTAATAGAAATTGGATGAATCATTTACGAGTACCGATTCTTAGTCAAGTGGTTAGAGCTGTCAACGTGATGGTTGTGTGTTAAATCCATGGCTAGGAAAAGGTGCTAGTCAAGCCGTACTGATGAGTTGTGATACAACGGAACAGTACTGTATTTTGGTGATTATATATATATACATATATATATATATATATATATATATAACATAAAACTATTTTCAGAACATGTTAAAAATGCAAAATATTGTATTTCTTTTTATAGCTGAAATATATATTTTTCGAGTTTTCTATGTATAGAGTTCTAGTGCCTGTTTTTATTTCTTGTAAGTAAAATACTTGTACTGTTAAGTCCAAAGCGTGTTGTTATTGTTGTTGCTGCTCTTAAAAATGCCCGAGATATAAAGGACTTTTTTATTTTAGCGCGTGTTCGCTTAAAGGTATAAGAGATGGCATTAAAGCTCTTGGAAGCATATTAAAGATTTAAAAAACATTGAATGACCAGATAAAACTGGCTTTCAAATACGTTAAAATGCAAAATATAAAAAGAAGAAAAATACGATTCTTTCATTTTTTTTCCTTTTTTATAGTTGAAATATTTCTGATATATTTTGAACCATAACAAATAAATGAATTCTATTGTCATTTTTTTTTTGGGGGGGGGTCCTTGCAAGGAATTTAAAAACATTGAATAAACATTCTTTACACCTCGTGCGTTTTTAACAACACCAACAGGAGCAGCACGCCTTTGACTTAACAACATAAGAATTTTATTTGCAAGGAAAACAAGCAAAGAATAGAAATGTTCCACTCTTTGAACATGGACCTGTTACTTTTCGAAATATATCAGAAATATTTCAACTATACAAAGAAGGAAATTTAATTGTATTTTTCTTTTTTCTTTTAATAAAATATATTACATTTTTAACCTATTCTAAAAACAGTTTTATCAGTTGTTGAATTTTTTAAATCCTTAATGATGTTTCCAAGAACTTTACTGCGAATTCCTATACCTTAAGCGAACATACGCTACAGAAGCCCACTAGAAAGTTTTAAACACTTCGTACGTTTTTATCAACTACAAAAACAACAGTAGCACACCTTGGACTTAACAACACAAGCATTTTACTTACAAAGAAAAAGAACAGCAATAGAACTATTAAACTCTCTGTATATGGACCTGTTACGTTCCCAAATATATCAGAAATATTTCAACTATAAAAAAAATGAATAAGTGAAGCATGCATGGTCCCCCGAGAGTGCACAGTGAATGAGGCATAGAAAATGACTAAGTTCAGCATCCCCCCTCCATTAAGTCCCAAACGTCCCCAGGAGACTTCAAATCCTGGTGAAAATGAACAAACGGTGCAGTTTTAGGCCATGACATATGTAAATTTGAGTTCTGCACCACGCAAAAAAAGAAATGACATAATTTCCCCGCCTACCCCCCCCCCGCATTTAGCTCCAAACGTCCCCAAGGCCTTAATATATTTAAATTTGAGTTCAGCACCATAAAAAACTGCTAAATAGCCATAAACAGAAAATTTTGGACAAATAAAAAAATGGAGTGTTTTATTAGCCCTAATATAGTCCAAAAAATGCACACCTAAGAGTTTTCGCGAAGTATAGACAACAAAATTATATAGAGATCATTTAGTTACAACATTTCAGAAAGTTTTATAAAAATCCAAGGCATCAATTTTTTTAATAAGCAAAAACGTGTACCTTTTTTGCCCTCTTAACCCGAAAGGCACTCTTATGGGGCAACCGGAGTTTTCCCGAAAAATCCGTTCAATTACTTTTTTAATCATATCATATTAAATTCTTGTGCAAAATTTTTAAAAATTCAAAGACGTAGTTATTGAAAAAAAAAGTGCGGAGAAATGAATGGACGAACGGACGAATGGACAAGGGTGAATTGACAGGTCCGCCCCCTTTTTTGTCGGGGGACAAAAATGTAACATATTTCTCTTCCTTCTTTTAATTAAATATTTTGCATTTAAATCTGTTTGGAAAACAGTTTCATCTGTTTATTAAATCTTTTTAAATCCTTAATATGTTTCCAGGAGTTCAGCTATTAATTTACACACACACACACACACACACACACACACATACACACACACATACATACATACATACATACATACATATATATATATATATATATATATATATATATATATATATATATATATATATATATATACATGGGTTTTATGGTAGGTGGAGTTTGGTCAACATTGCGAGAGGGCTATGTTTCAATATACTGTTTTGTTTTTAAATCTCGGAAACACTGTTTAGCGGGCAATAATTGATGATCCCTAAAATAATATTATGGCTTGTGTAGATTCTTTAAAGCAAACGAAAACAGTGATTGCAAATGATCAATTGAATTACTAGAAAAATAAGTTTTCAACGACGGTCTTGGGATCATTTTTCGTAATATATTTTTAAAATTTATATATATATATATATATATATATATATATATATACATATATATATATATATATATATATATAAAGTAAGATGATTGATAATTTATAATTAAAATTAAAAATTAAAAATCGATTTCTTAAAGAAGAACAAACAAAATCAATAAATTGTACGATCGTTTAGACATTGAATTTTGGACAATCATTTTATCATATAGTTTTTGAAAACAAGGTCTCCTCATCAGCAAAAATATTGGGTGGTGGGTTTTTAACTAAAGACTCTTGTTCTAATCCCCAAAGCACTAATACATTAAAATATACTCTGCTCTTTAGACTTTTCATTCTAATCCCCAAAGTATATATATATATATATATATATATATATATATATATATATATATATATATATATAAAAAACACCGGTTCTCGCCAGGTCACTGAAGTTAAGCAACGTTGAGCCTGGCCAGTATCGGATGGATGACCATTTGGGAAGGTGAGGCGCTGTATGTACCATGAGGTAAAATAATAGGTTGAGAAACTTGCGCGGTATATCCTTCTCTTGAGGGTAGATGGCACTCTCTTTAGCCGTGGTAGGCACGCCGTTTAGTGATGGCGTCACGATAAAAAAAAATACCCTTGATAGCCCTGGCGAAGCATCAAGTTTTCAGCGGCCGACAAGACTTGAATTATACTACAAAAAAATCCTCGTGTCGTGAGTTTAATCTCGGCTACGGCTGTTCTGGGTGGACACTGGAGATATATATATATATATATATATATATATAGATATAGATATATATATATATATATATATATGTATATATATATATATATATATATAGTCATCGACATACAGTCCTGTTTCGTTGTATCACAATTCATCAGCGCCGCTAGACTAGTATCTCTCCCAAGCCAAAGATTGAACCTAGAACCGTCGTGTTGACAGTCGGCAGTTATCCCACTCGACCATGGAATCGACGCCCGTAAATAACTCGTCGGAATGTCTATTTAAATAGACACCCGCCACCACTTTTATAGTGCTCAAATCTCCTGTTCGTAAACAAACAAACAACGAGCTTCGCATTTTCAGCCAATTAAGTAGCGGGTGAGATTATTTACGGCAGTGCTCTACCCAAAGATGGGGGCTTAAAATAGATTATACTTCTTCAACTTTTCTCATAAGTTTTTATCTAATTTTTTTTTTAAATGATGAATTTTGTCATAAATATTACAAACACTTTCGATTTTTGTCGAATCATCTTTAGTTGACAAAATCACTTCAGCAAAATGGTGGAGAAAAAATATGAAAAAGCAACCAAAAATCCAAAAGTCAATTCATGAGACGCAAAAGAATAAACCAATGTAGTTCCAGAGAAGGGTTTCCAATTATAATTCTGGCTTCCTGTAATTTATATTGTAAATACAATGTTAGCACTACACTTACCCAAGGTTCATAATTATTTTTTTAATAAATAAATAGTTTATTATCCATATATATATTCCTTGTTACCTTAAACTCGTCTGGACAAATGACGTAATCACTCGGGCGGTTCGAATATCGGAACCAACTATTATGAACCGTAGTTTCTTACACACAATTATTTATACATATAGATATTGAAGCAGAGACACAAGGTGTGTTAATATCTTGGAAATTTATTGGAATCTTTGTTTTTTGTGTTTTTCTCCGTGGAAATTAATCATCTAATTTCACGTGATTTTTTTTTTCGCGCGTTTTTAAGTTGGCAATCTCGCGTGATTTAATGAGTTTTCGCAATTTGGCTGGCATTCATTCGATCTCGGGGATGTGTTGTCATCCGTAGCTTGAGGCGTTGTTATTCGCAATTTCTACTTTATTGCAAATAAATTTCAGCCTGATTTAAGGTTTTCTTTTTTGCTTTGTTTGTATGGTGTTTTTTTATTTTTTTTTTTTTTCGTTTCTTTTTCTTTGCTCGATTTTTTCTTTAGTCGTTTGTTTATTTTTGGAAGAGGCAAAAAATGTTTTTTTTCTTTTTGGTTAGGTTGATGTTGTTTTTAGGTTTGATAATATTTTTGTTTTGATTTTTGTGTATATTCATTTTATACTTTGCTTTTGCTTTTTTGGAGGGAAAGTGTACTGTTTTTTATTTTTATTTTTTTTTTGTTTGTTTTTTTTTTTTTGCTTTTTATTCGTTTTTATAAACAGGAAAAAGACAACTTGACAAAATACATAGATACCAGGTGTCGTAAATAAGTTTCCAGATTTTTTTCGTATTGTCACTTTTATTGATAGTACACACATGAAACTCTAGTTCGGTTTCGAAGTAATCTCCTCTGGCTGCAATAAACTTGTTATGGCGTTCCAACAACTTCCGGAGGGTCATATGAAAGTCCTCTTGTGTGGGCGTGTCGATGACCTTCGGCATGGCCTCTTTCATCTCCTCAGTTATCGCATGACGACAGTCTCTAAGATTTTTCTTGAGCTTAAAGAATAAGCAAAACTCACAGGAAACAAGGTCTGAACACTAGGAGAAACTGTCTTGATGACTATCTTTGTCAAATAGTATTTTACTCCCGGGCAAATCCGGGCGCCCTACTTCCTAGTAAAATGTATAGCAATAACATACTGAATTTTCAAGAGTCTACGTCAATTTGCAATCCTTGTGCAATAAGGCTGGAAATATTGAAGGCACCTCGTAGTTTTAAAGAAAGATAATGAGAGGAAAGAAAAAGATAGAAAAAGAACATTAACGTTTCTATTAGGAAAGAAATTTTGTACCGACATTTTTGCTACTTTATTATTTGGATTCTCATCTTGGACGTTATTCTCACAACGACTTCAATCGATGTAACTTCTGAATATTTTCGAGTGCATCTTGTCGACCTCGAGATGTAACGTAGTCGTTAATATGTAGGTACCCAATACGTTGTAGACTGCGTCGTAAGAGACGTAAGAAAAGAATAACTCGACTAACTTTTTTCGATGCTAGTGCACTTATTGATCCGCGCTATTGTTAAATAGTATTTTCAAGTTTAATTAAAGTTTATGATATTTGTTTTTATTAAATTGATAGGTGACAGTACAGAATAGGTACACAACACCCTCACGTCCCCCATGTTAACAATGGCTTTCTAAATAATAACACTATTATTTCAGCACGGATCAATAAGTGCATGAGTACCCTTTTTCCTTAGTGAAACCACCGACATTTAATTGCAGATATTTAGTTGCAGTTTTTTATCCTGTCGTTCTCGGCCACTGTACGTAGGACGTCTATACTGATCCTTCTCTCACGTGATTCCCGCTTGCACGCTACATGTCCCGAACACGTCTCGAATAACTTTTGAATACCGCGCCTGTTTTCTAACGTTATACCTGGTCTGCGCGCACGCTCTTTTTATAATCCTTTACGTTCTTTCTTGTTGTGACGTCATCTCGCACTCGGCTCGGTCACTTGCATACAGCTGCCATACGCGCATCCGCGCTCTATTAGATGGAATTTTACTCTCGAACAATAACAACAGGTCACTAGTCTAGCTGCTACTAGTCAACTCATTGAGTGGATTAGAGTCAAAGTATTATATGCTTATCGGAAGAGTTCATTGTGCACTTAAGTAGGGGTGATGCGACAACAATATTTAAACAATCTTCATCCTGGAATTCTGATTCGACAGTTATATGGAAAAATATATTTGTTTCTAAAACGGCTTCATCGTTAACATTTCTGAAGCACAGTCTTTTCTAAAGGTGGGACAGAAAATCCCATCCACAGAGAACAGGAGATCACAAAGTTGATTATTTTGTCTGCGAGTTTGAATTAACCAAAATAATAAGTTTAGATTACAATAATAATAGTCATAAGTTTTGCGCTTACTACTTGATTTGCTAAGTAGATTACGCAATGATAGACATAAAAATAGATCCAAGTCTGTTAACTAAAAAATGGTCCCAGCAAGCAAATCTGTTGATAACGAATGAAAGATTTTTACAAAAAAAAAAGCATTAGAAAACTTTAAAATTGAATTAAAAAAATAAGTAACACGATTTTTACAGAAACTTAACTTGTTGCGACCAAACCAAATGTGGTGGTCGGAGTTTACATTGATAACGGTTAGAGCTTTTTATTATGTGCACAATCCTGGACGATATTCGATTGCTTGATGACTCTTTATTTGGTTGATGATGCCACCAAACCGAGGAAAAGTAGCTTCAGCTAACGAATTTAGAATTGATAATAATAATATTTAATAATAATATTGTTTTGCAAAGAAAAAAATTGATTGATGACTAAGTTTGCGGGCAATATCTGATCCTGAGTTCAACTCCCAAGGACGGTCGTCGTAGGAATAAATTCGATGGACATTTACTTCGGTACGCGATTATGCATGAAGCTAATCGGAAGAGAAACGGAACAGTTCCTGATTGGCTAGTTCAACTGCGGAAGCTTAATTCCCCACCTACCTCCTAGATATATAAGCTTATGCACGAGCGATTTTCAGCAGTTGAGCAGTAGAATTGGGAGAATCGAGCTGACATCGAACTGAATCCAAAAAGCTTCTGACGCCGACTTTGAGATTCTGCTGTCAATCTCTCGCTCGCAAGCTGAATAATGTTTTCGTCACATATCGTATTTTGCACAAACAAAAAGAAATAGATTTGTGTGTAGCGAAAAACCCTCACTGCTGATAATTTCTCGCTAAACATTACCGCAACAAAGGCTTCCCCCTACATCCACCCATGCAGACTGTTGGTGATAAACAGGAGGAAAAGGAAAAAACATAGTCAGAGTCCCGTAATTGTGGCTGTCAAATTCCCACTTATAATATAAGAAAATTTAATATGGAATTATGTGTGACTGTTTCACCAAGTGAAAGCGCTATCGCTCGCAGATGATGCGACATGTGAATACAGTGGACTCTGAAGTGATTTAATTTCGACTTTCTATATATCAGTCTTTGTACAGTGGTATTATATAAGAAATTTCTGGTTATATAGTTTCTGTAAATATATTTTTTATGCGATCAACTTTATTTTTTAGGGACCATCTATCAGGAGAGGTGTGCCTCGACTCCGGGGCGAGGGTTCTAGCCGGCGGATTAACAACAACGAACACAATGTTGCGTGGGCCGCACCTGTCACCCTGGATTGGCGGGCTTTTCTTTTTGCAGAATAACTAAAACCCCTCGTCAAACCCTGTATCCGTGTAGACGATCCGGCCAAACTGTCATGCTGTGAGAGTTTTTTTTTCTGGATGACCAGAATAACTGTTGAACATTTTGGGGCGGTCTGTGATCGTGAAATACTAAAACTCAAATATTGATCTAAACACGGGTAATAGTGCTAAACTTGATATAACCTTCGGGTGAGACAACCGTTTTGGTTATATGTTCAATACTAATTAAAAAGAAAAAAAGAAAAGCAAGTATTCAAAATGCAAAAGTGTGTTTATGCGTTAAACTATAAATAAACATTTCGTTGTTTTATGAATTTTAAGAATTCAGGTAATGAGTTATCTCCCTCTCAGTACATACCAATAAATCTCCTGTGTGGCATGAGTAAGTTGCTGGAATCCATATTACATAGTGAAGTAGTCAACCACCTCAGCAGAAAAAAACTTTCTTAGTGACATGCAATATGGTTTCTGTTCTGCTAGATCTACAGCAGATGTACTAACGGTTATATCTCATAGGATTAGTGAATCTCTCGACGGAGGCAACCTTTCCAGGGCAATTGCTTTTGACATATCAAAGGCCTTTGATAAGATATGGCATAAGGGCCTACTTCACAAGATTTCCAACTACGGTATAACTGGAAATGTTTTCCCAATCATTAAATCTTTTCTCTCTGATAGGCTCATAAGAGTAGTGGTTGATGGGCAGAAATCAGAGGCTCTTAGTATTAATGCTGGAGTCTCTCAGGGATCCATCCTGGGCCCAACTCTCTTCCTGATCTACACCAATGATCTCCCAAAACACATACTTAAATTATTCGTTGACATCTATGCTGATGACACGACTATCTATGGCAATACATCTAAGGCCGTAAACGACAAAGTTCTCTCTGATTCTCTCTCCTCTGATCTTGAACGCATGGTACAGTGGGGGAAGAGGTGGCTGGTTACTTTTAATGCATCTAAAACCAAGCTCCTATCTTTACATCATCCACGCTCTGATCCCAATCTGGCATCAATTGAAATGAATGGTTCTCGTCTCGGGGGAGACTCCATGTTTTGACAACCTTCTGGGATTGACCTTTACTCCTGACCTGAAATTAAACACGTACATCAAGGCTGTTGCCAAGGTCGCTGGAAAAATGGTAGGATCCTTCTACCACTCCAGAAGATATCTCACTCCTGATGCAATTCTCTATCTATATAAAAGCCCAATACGTCCAAGGATGGAGTATTGCTGCTACATCTGGGCAGGAGCTGCTAAAAATAGCCTATCCTGCCTTGACAGAGTTCAAAATAGACTTCGTAGCTTAGTGGGGGATACTTTTCTCTTCCCTTAAACCTCTCTCACGTAGAAAAGACATTGCGAGCATGTCTTTGTTTTATCGTTACTTCCATGACAAGTGCTCGTCTGAGCTCTAATCTCTGGTCCCCCTAGCCAATCTTTCACGATAAACACCCGTCTAGCTGAAACCACTGTCAAAAATTTCCCCCACTCTTTAACTGTGCCAAAACCAAAACGTAGATTCCATGAAGAAAGATTCTTTCTTAGAAGTGGACGCCAGTGGAACTCTGTTCCGTCTGCCAGTTTCCCACCTGATTACAACTTTAATGTTTTCAAGTCCAACAAAAACAAATTCCCGATGAACCGCCCCCTTAAGTAAGACATTTTATCAAATCTCCAATACTAACGATTACTACGCTACTATCCCATTGATTACTGTACACGCAATAACCCTTATCCCCGAGTGGCTTCCGGGCCTTGATAAGTGGTGACTTTCATGTAAAAAACACTAAAATTCGTTCATTATTTACTTTTAAAATTGCATTTTAATAAAGAAAGATGTTACATTTTCAAATAATATCATTCGATTTATACTGAACTGAATTTTATTCAATATTAATAAACCGCTCGACGTTACGAGGTCGTAAGATACGCTTAAATATGATATTTTATTATGCAGATTACGTATTTATTATTATATAAACATTTCTATACCTACTATTATTAGGTTGGTGGACAAATGTCGTTTTTTGACGTTCAACTCCGTGTCAAATAACGACATTATTTTTTACCAAGCAAATATATTGAACCTAATATATAGTAGTGAGATCAAAACTACAAATATATGTGACTTAGGTGCCATAAGCTAGAATCGAAACCAAAGCATTCAACTGCCCACCCTCATGTCTTAGCCACGCCCATACGAAAATATTATATAATCCAAACGTCAGTTTGTAGCTTTCTTGCTCAGCTTTGATTTATGTATCTAAAACTCGACACTTATACGAATAAGCACACATGTTCAATCTGAGTAGTTACGGACGGCAATCAATCAGTGATTCGATTATGTCAAAAGACGATAATTGATAAGCCACATCGTCGATTAAATCAAATCGATCTAATAAACAACTTTTCTGTTTGTATATTTTTTTGTTCTAATCATGTCTATTAAACGCCGTCAAAAATCAATATTTTAGTCCGGTCGTTCATGATTGCTTAATAGACATATTTACCCTCGACGATTGATCTGTTAAATCGATCGTTTATTAATGATATCATTAATGTAATCGTAGAATATGGAATACTCTTGGGCCAGACTTGGATAATCCACATGCCGCATGTCTTGGCAGTCAAAATGTGAGCTCCGATTAATTGATATGGGTAACTTTGCCCGCAACCTGGCCGATTTATCCATCTTATTATGGACCCTATCGGGATTCTAGTGCAGTCAGCTCTTGTAGGGTGAAGCCTGAGACCAAAGCGAAATTGCATATAGATAATAAAGACACAAGCATGGAATGTAAGTGACTTGTTTGAAACGGTAAAGGTTTTGTTATCAGTTCCTTCGAGCCAGGGCTAAGACTCGATTACTCGCCGTCTACATTTCGGCTAAGATTGACTCATCTCTTGCCGCGATCCTTCTCAGCAGATCTCTGTGGCTATGCTCCTAGGCTCAATTCAAATGCTTCCATTTTTTTATATCGGTTGCCTATTGTCCGCCCAACCCCTATCGACAAAGAAACCATACCGTCGATGGTAATCCTAGAAGATATCTGCTAGAAGAGGCAATCATGAATATTCAAAACATAGACCTCTAATCCAATCGTATGTGTTTTATTCATAAAGTTTATTTTGTTGGATATTGCATGAATAGATTCACTAGTATATAAAATGGTTAGTTGAAAATTACATGAAATAAAAGGTCATTAGGGATCAATTTGAAACTTGGAAAGACTGTGGAATTCATAGATACAAATATGACGTCACACGGTTCAGAGAGAAAGAGAGTTTGGGAAAGATAAAGAGTTTATTTGGGAGTACGCAACGCGTAGACGTGCAAAACGGGATAGGCTGAAAAATGTGATTAAAACGTGAATATAAATCTTTTTTCCATCTTCTTTTACACTGGTCAGTGTGTTGGAACGGGGATGAAGTCGAACAACCCCTTCTATCTTCCATCAATTTGCTATCAACTTTGTATTTTTTTAAGTAAAAATAAAGGCTTTGATTGCAACATGGCAAACCCACTGCTAAGTCTGGGGGAATCACGTACTATCACGTACACGGAAAATCTAAAGTTAGCAAGGTATGGGTATAATTCATGGGGTTTAGCGTTTCTGTTATAGTTGTAAGACACAACGTTCAGACGGCACAATATTACGTCAGACAGGGAAAAAAATTCACTTCCTTAGGACTACTACAAAATGTCGTAACCACGTGACTCCTGACATTTGATCTTCTGCTTCGCCAAATCTCAATGTTATTGAGCGTAGTTGGGAAAAATGTTATATAACATCCTCATAAAATGAAATGGTTCCTAACATACAGTAATATCTGATATCAACAAAGCTCACTCAACCATGTAGGTGACTGATAATTCAAATGAACGCCGTCATCAAAGTTGAAGTTATTCACAGCTCAAAGAAGTAAAAGGGGGAAAGAGTGGACTTGTTTGTAGTTATGATATTAAAGAGTAAGTGACACGCCAATCATGGGTAGGGTTTGCCATTCAATCCGATAGTGTAAAAAAAACTATCATTTCCTTATGCAATTCTCTACCTATATAAAAGCCAGGTACGTCCAAGGATGGAGTATTACTGTCACATCTGGACAGGAGCTACTAGGAATACCTTATCCTGCCTTGACAGAGTTCAGAATAGACTTTGTAGCTTAGTGGGAGATGTCATTTTCTCTTCTCTGCAACCTCTTTCTCACAGATGAGACGTTGCGAGCCTGTCTTTTTTATTGTTATTTTAATGGCAAGTGCTCCTCTTAGTTCCAATCTATGGTCCCGAGAAATACTCGTTTGGCTGTCAACACTATCAATATTTTCCCCCACTCTTTATCTGTGCCTAAACTTAAATGTACATTCCATGAACAAAGCTTCTTTCTAAGAGCTGCACACCCATGGAATTTTTTTCCGTCTACATGCTTTCCAGCTGACTACAATATGGCTGTCTTCACGTCCAATGTAAACAAGTTCTTGATGATCCGTTCCTCTTAAGTAATCCAATTTACCAAATTCACACTTCTAACGATTACAATGATATCGTCATTTTGAACATTGTACACTCTTTAATCCTTTTCCTCAAGTGGCCTCTGGGCCTGGACAAGTGGTGATTCCTTTATAAAAAAAAGGCCACCTCTTGTAGGATTATGATATTGAGTCTCTCTTTGGATCGTGACTCGTCATTTGCTACGCTCTAACACTAAATTGCTCTGAAAAAGAGTAGTAGAAATTATTAATTCACGCAAGCGAAGAAATCTTTATGGTGTATGAAACATCTTGGTGGACTTCAAAAGCTACTGAAATTCAGAAAGCAGCAAATAATAAATAATTGAAATTCTTTTACACAAGTTCTCAAATCATCTGCGGTTCACAATATGACAGCGGTAGATAGATAGATAGATACATACATACATGCATACATAAATTAGCAGACAGACTAACAAACAAATAGATAGATAGATAGATAGATAGATAGATATTCATGCAGATAGATACATAGATACATACATACATACATACATAGTTGGGCAAGGAGGTAGATAGATAGATAGATAGATAGATAGATAGATAGATAGATAGATAGGCAGTCACATCGATGGATTAGCAGACTGATAGATAGATAGATGCATACATACATAGATACGAGTAGATAGAAAGAGTAATAGACAGATAGATAGATAAACTGTAAATAGCAAATAGATAAAAAAAATATAAACATATAGGCAGTCACATAGATAGATAGATAGATAGACAGATAGATAGATAGATACATACATACATACATACATACATACATACATACATACATAGATTTGTAGACAGGCAGATAGATAGATGCATTTCTCAAAACCGCATTCGATCAACCAGAACAAGTGCCTAAGCTATAATTAACATGCGCGGAAAGTTTATCAATAGTTTGCTGGTTTTTAGGTCTATACCCGTTCAATCTTTTTTCTCAGTTCAAGAATTGCGAATTCTGTCTTCCTAATTTGATTCCAACAATGAATCTAAATCACACTTACCATTTTCCATCAACACATACAATCGCTCCGGTTCTTCCACTTGGTCCTGAAAACCATATTCATCTTCCATGATCTTCGCAACAATCTTACGCATCTGGTGACTTTTTCATCAGGCGTTAAATTTCTATTCTGGGCGGCTCTTAAACCAGCGATTCAAGGCAAAAATCTTTGTCCCAACAGCCATTTATTAGAGACATTTTCTTTGCTGATGCTACTGTTCTCGTTGCCGCATCTTATCTTCTGTCAGAAATTTCAACCAAACAAAGAGGATATTTTAAAACATTGAGTAGAACAGTTCAATTTACTATTATCCTCACCATCTTCGTTTAATGACGAACTTGTTGGATTCCTACTGCAATAGCAGGAAATGACTCGGGTGCCATCAGCTAGAATCGAAACCAAAACATTCAACTCTCCACCCTCATGTCTTAGCCACGCTAATACGAAAATATCGGTCCTGGATATGACCTTAAACTATATCCGATGGTGAGGCCCCAGCTTGCGGGCTTTGGGGAGTATGGATCTACCCTTTAATTGCCATTGCTCCCAGGTCTACTCTGACCCGGAGTGGTAGTACCTGTTAGGGTCCCAACTATGGGTTAAATAGAAACTGACTTTTAAAAAAAACAAATATATTCTATTAAAAAATTGTTCTTCAACATCACTGGATTCGGCATTAAAGGGTTGATATGCCGTAAAACAAAAACAAGCAAACGAAAATATCATATAATCCAACAGTCAGTTCGTAGCTTTCCTGTTCAGCTTATTGAAAACTATATATCTAAAACTCGACAGTTATACGAATATGAACACCTGTTCAATCTGATTAGTTATTGACGACAATCAATCAGTGATCCGATTATGTCAAAATACGATAATTGATACGCCACATCGTCGATTAAATCAAATCGATCTAATAAACAACTTTTCTGTTTATATTTTTCTATTCTAGCTGATGGCACCCGAGTCACTTGTTCTTGAGTCCACTTTCCAAGAACCAAAGACATATCGTTCCATAAAAGACTCTATTACATTGGAGATCTTTAAGTGGTAGTCAAAGAAAAATATGTATGACCTGTTTGTACAATCATTTGTCCCACAAGATTTTAAAGACGCACTGATAGACCTCCTTTACAAGTTAAGAAAAGGATATGCGATAACCATTGTGCAAGTTCATTGGTAAACATTGCTGGTAAAATACTGGCTCGTGTGATACTCAATGGAATAGAGGAACACCTTGTGGATAGGATATGCACTGAGTTACAATGTGGTGTTCGCTCATATCGTGATGATATTTGCGTTTTTGGTTAGTTGCTGAGAATCCAAGGAAACAATCAATAATTCTATATGGTGTTTGTTAACCTAATAAAGGCTCTGGATTCTGTCAATAGAACTGCTTTGTAGAGTTTTTTGAAGAAACTGAAGTTCCTCATAATATAGTGAATGTCATCGTATCCTTTTATGAAGGTATGAAAGCTTCAGTTTTTCCTAATGTTTACTCCTCGGATCCTTTTTTATCTATATGTTTTTTATGTCACCAAGGATACAAAATAAGGAGTATGATGGTCAATCACGCCTTTGGTGACTGTTTCATCAGGCGTTAAATTTCGATTCTGGACGGCTCTTCAACCAGCGATTCAAGGCAAAAATCTTTGTCCGAACAGCCATTATTAGAGACATTTTCTTTGCTGATGATGCTGCTTTCGTTTCCGCATCTTATAAAAAAAAACCCAGTCACTCGTCGCCAATTTTTCAGCAATGACAAAGTCGTTCGAAATTGTTGATAGTGGGCGAGATTGAAATTTCACCAACGATTTAAGAACCACTGAAACAGTGAAATATCGTATTATCAACCCCTTATACGTCTAACACGATTGACACATGGATACGGCATAATTCGCGTTGACACACTGTTTTTTTTTTATTGGATCATCGAAGTTAAGCAACATTGATCCGGGTCAGTAATAAATGGGTTACCATTTGGAAATTCGAGTTGCTGTACGTTCTCTCCGCTTATCACGATATTGTTTACAGTCGCCCTAAACTTCTTGCCAATGGACTCAAGAACTGCCGATTCAGGAGAGGTGTGGTTGGGTATCGCGAAAAACTTGCTTCACAATTACACAGGTAGCTACCTTCACAGTGGCTATCCATTGTCTCTTGAGACTGAATTAATCCATTGATATAATCACAGATCGTGTTTCCGTAAATCAGTTATTCTGTACTCTTTGCAAATTACACCTCAATGGTTTATAAAAAACATTTTAAACTAATAGATATAACCCTATATGTTTATTTACATCGGACTTTACATTATCACTAATAGGATTAGCGATATCATTAATATAGACTGTTTCGCTATATCACGGCTGTTCACTGCGGTTAGAGTAACACTCGGACATACAAACATCTGCTTGATACTGGGTCCTCAACGCTTTATATCAATATTATCAAATACTAGAGAGTGATCGATCTGTTATTTACAAAGATTGTGGTCAATAGTAGTTGATAAATATAACTTCCCACTGTTCAAAACCCGAGACTCTATTTATCAGCGTTACTCTTGCATGCTTATTTCTTTCTATCTGTAGGATTTCGACAATAGCTATACTAGAAAATATACAGTCACTTATGGCGGACCCTGTATATGTCTATTTCCATCGAGAAAGAAAATACTTCTGAATTAAAAATGTATTAATGATCTTTTCCCCGTTTTGTCTCGCGAGAACTGAATTCATGAAACGATAATTTCTCATTTGCATTTAATAGCGACCGAAGCGTTTTGATAGACAATAGATATTGGAGATAAGCGCCATTTTGAATCATTAAACATGGTCATCTCATTATATTCATCTTCGAGACATTTTTATCGTTTTCAAATATTCTACTTAACGGATGGTAACAAAACCGGGAAAGAGGTGAATCAAAATCGGGCGTAAAAATAAGTTCAACCACGGGTATTGCGTCCACTTAAGGTGAATGTTTCAAACATACGCGTGAGAGATTTGCGTAAAATATGAGTGTAACAGCCTGATGAAAATTCTACTTATGTTATATAGTGAAATATGAAAGGTTTTAACTGACATCTCAACGCAGAATTGGATGAAACCAGGTGACTTCTGGTCGGAGCTTTGCTTTGGGGTGGGGGCTGACAACTTGAGTAAGCAAACTCTCTTGGGTAGAAAATGAAGTCATACACGGGTATTACGCTTTTTAAGTCACTGATTCCGTTCTTAAGCGTTTGAAAACGTGTGACAGACTGTCGAAAATTCTATTATGAATAAAGCGTTGGAATTGAAGAGTTTGACTCACAATTGAAATGTCACAAATGACCTAAAAGTGGGTGTGAATGAGACCACATGATTTGAGTCTGAAGATTTTGTCACTTTTGAGGCTGTCAACTTAAATAAGCTGAGGTAAAAATAGCCGTTCCCTGAATAGCCTCAACAAGGATGGGGGCAGTTGTTTACAATGTAACTAATTTAACGAGAAAAGCGATCTATGGACCTATTTATATGTCTCTCTTCCATGCATATAAAAGTGGACCATCTCTTTGTTTAAATAAACAGTTTTATAACAGCATCCAACTATATAATTCGCGTCCAAATGTTTCATCCACAGACGATTTTTTATTACATTTTCACGCCAAACAAGGCACATTGTCACTTTGATGTAGAAGGTTACTATCAGGGACATAAGCTACAGGGGTACTATGCGGGGAGTTGGGCAGCAAGATGTCGGTTCACGTTACACTTGAACTTCCAAAGTCTAGCGGTTCTGGGAAAGAAATTACTAGAGTAGAAGGCTCTATTACATCTAGGGATCTCTACCGTGAAGGGGTAGGATTTAGCTTGTCGAGTTTGTTGGGGGTATTTACGTCGGGGGGGGGGGCACGTGCTTGCAGTTCGTAGGAGCATTCACCGTTAAAGTACTTGTAGAACAGGCAAAGGGATGCAACATTTCATGATGGGACAGAGGCTGAAGCTTAGATGACAATTCAGGACCTATCAGGTTGGCAACTCTCTTTTTAACCGTGTCTAAGAGCGAGAAACTAGTAGCAGATGCACCAGCAATAGTCCATACATGGGCGAATGGTGGCTTTATACTTTCGGGTGTTAGTAGCTTTCTAGCACGGTAGAGAGAACCTACCTTCTTTGTAGCGGTCCTGGCAATGCTCTCAATCGAATTGTTCCAACTCATGTTACCTGTGAACGTTAGGCCGAGGAGTTTAAAAGATGTACTTTCAGATAAAGAGTCTTTGGCCATTGCTATTGTTGGTAGAGAAGGCTTTTGTAATTATTAAAGGAAACAAATTTAGTCTTGGCAGCATTTAATGTGACCATCAATTTTTGTCCCCATTCCACTACAGATTAAGGAATCGGTTTCACAAAGAGGACACGAATATGTAATAACGATATGAAGAACCACAGTAATAAGCGCCCACGGTTGACGTGTGCCCTTTATAGAGAAGCACTTGTACTTGAATCTGAAACCCGTCCGGTACGAAAAATAAGAACATAAATGCAAATTTAGGCGCTATCGTGGTCTGAGGTGGTAGTATAAAAAGGCGATTATTTTGTTTCTTAGAAGGGACATTATTTCGTGCACAGCAAGTTACTGTTAGTTGGAAAGAGAACGAAAAGAAAAAATACGACGGCTGATTGTGGAAGAAGCGGACGAGTGGTGAAAGAGAAAACGCCGGGAGTTAAGAAGTGTTCTTTTTTCTCCTTTCTCTGCTTTGAGAATAAGCACACCTTTCGTTGAAAACGAATACAATTCCGACGTCGAACGAATTTACGTGGCTAAGATAGGAATTAATTTTCAGAAAAATAAAAATATAGACAATCTTTCCGAATATATAAAATTTATTTACACATCGGTAAGTGGAATATAACTTTTCAATTTCAGCGTGGCAGATTGATAAAATTGCAACTTAATTCTTAAGCATGACGAGCAGATAAAATATATATGCATGAATTTTTACAGTTTAAATCATCTTACAATAAAAAAAAACTATGCACAAAGTTCTAGATATAATACTATAGTATTTCTATTATGACTTCACGGCAACGCTGAGAGGATTTCTTTTTTTTTTTTTTTAGTATAACAGAATATCGTGGTGCGGTTTTTAGAGCACCGCGACTTTTAAAAATGCATATTATGACAATAATAGTAAGTACTTTGGGTTGAGTAATGTATGCAACTTACCAAATAGTAATCACTACTACTGAAACCAACAATAATTAAGGAGGCATCCAAGGTACTATTAAATCCAACCTCACGTTGTTTATTTCCCTATCTATGGGCATCATAATTTGAAGAGTAATTATTTTTTATGAATTACTCTTCAGTTTTTCAACATATTACATTTTTTTTTAAATATTTTTACATAATGATATTTAAAATCCACAAGAAAACGGTCACTTTTTGACAAAACCCAAACCCAGGTGACCTTCACATCATAATTTTTTTTTTTTTTAAATTTTAGATATTATATATCCTATGCAGCGCCGGTGAAGACAATACAAACTTTATAGTTTTCCTTTTTTGGTATTTTTTAAATTTTAGTTGGACATACAAATATACATCCACACATACACTTGCACTTTATATATTAGATATGATGAAACATTACGAAGTGCTGTTCCATCTGAAGACAACTTCGTAATTATCCACAAAACATAAGAAACAATGACGGAAAAACGTTCACTTTCCTCCAAAAAATATTAAATAAATAGATCTGTTGGAAAATGCCGCGATGAGATGTTAAATTAATTCCACATACGAAGTACATAATTTGTAAGTAAAAAAATTAATATATAGGCAATTTGTAATTCACAAATTGCCAGACATTCAAAAAAGACGTTAAGGAATGCTATATAAATATATATATATATATGTGTGTGTGTGTGTGTGTGTGTGTGTGTGTGTGTGTGTGTGTGTGTGTGTGTGTGATATATAGGAATGCTATATAAATATATATATATATATATGTGTGTGTGTGTGTGTCTGTGTGTGTGTATAAATAAAAATCCTCCCATAACAGACACTAATATTTTATCTTAAAGTTATCCTTCTTACCATCCTCCATCTGATATACCACTCCAGCAGACCCTCCATCTACAACCATACAACTAATAATAATAATAATAATAATAATAATAATGAGAATAATGATATTTCTCCTAACAGCCATCCTAACACTAACAACACTCATTATCCCATCCAAAACAGTCCTCATACAATCATTTTCCCACCCTTTGTTGAACACAATGAACAAAATTCAAACTATTTCACTAATACAAATCAGCAAAATTAATATTAATTTCAGACCTCGAGCTTTTAATAAAGTACATAATTTAATTATGGTAACTTTGAAATTACATAGCTATTACTTTAACCTTTCAGATATATATAATTTTTCTTTAGTATTATCGTTTTTTCTACATACTTTCTTAATACTTTATAACTTAATAATCCTTTATTTTAATTCTTAATTTCTTCTTTGTTTTGCCGGATTTTTATCTCCAATTTCCGTTTTATTGTTTAAATATTCCTATCTATCAAATATATCAATCTACCTATACATTCATATCCTATATGTATATTTACTTATATTTTACTATATGCATTTACTTACATATTACTTGCTTTATTCGAAATTTGCAGATACCGGCCATCCTCTCCCCTTAATTTTTTTAGCGTCTTTTAATAACTTCTGCTGATATTTTCTTAAGTAATAACCTGTACATTTCAGTTGACCTGGGTTTTTTGCCCTCTATATTTATGGCGCCTTTTAAGGCGCCTTTTAACGTCATCTTGTCTGGGTCATTTTAACATTTGCTTTTTTATTTTATATTTTATTCAATCACCATTCAATCTTTTCTTTCTTCACTCGTTCTTTTTTCTCTTGTTCTTCTTCACTCATTTTTCTTCTTGTCTCAGTAGTCGAGTTTAACGCATATCTTATTTTTCTTTTAATAATATTATTGGAATTCTTTCCTCTTTTCCTTGTATCTATTTGTGAATTATTCCATGGATTTCGACCTTTTGGATTATTTTGGACCATCTTCCAATTACGCGATTTCCTTGGATTTTAATTGTGCGAATGGAAATTTAACTAACTTTCTTGGATTTACATTTTTGGATTTTACCGTCATTGGATACTTTACCTTTCACCAGACTATCCATTCACGTGAAATCACCTTTGTCTTCCTCATATTCCCTCTGCTTCACTTTTTGTTATCAGGTAAGATCTTTGACTTACTTGCAGTTTCATCAAGTACTTTTGCAAGCAAAATCCGATCCCGCATTTTGCTAATTCCTACCCTCTGATGAGAAGGAAAGCATTTCTTCGAAACTCGGCGGATTAAGGACTATCCACTTATTTAGTGTTTCCTTTCCAAACTAAATATGTTTGTAACTCTTTTTCAAAGTGTTTTAACATGTCTTATTAACTTTTTCCTCTTATATATATATATATATATATATATATATATATATATATATTTATATATATAGGGTTCCTCTCGTGTTTTAAAATATCACTTATTTGATCAATTTTCTCATGCATATAAATTTTTACTTCTTGTGTACAGACAGCCAATCATGAGAGATAAAAAACACTAACACAGGAAATGAAAATACATGTAATATTTGCAATAATGGCAGAACACAGCAATTTGCAAATTGCACAATTTCTTAAAGTTGCCCGAACCTTTGTTTTTAAAGTCCCAAAGAGTTGGAAGATAATGATATCCAAGTTTCACATATTGCTATAAGTAAAAAGCCCCAGCCACGCTCTGACAGCATTAAAACACATGAGTTTATTCAACAAGTTCAGAATATAATTAATGAGAGCCGCCAGAAGTCAATGAAGTCAATTGCAAAAGATCTCGGTATCTCCGAAGCCACGATTCGGACGACTGTCCATGAGAATCTTCGATACAAGTCCTATGTGATGAAAGGAGGTCATTTTATGTCCGAGACCACAAAAGAAAATCGTTTAGTGAGATCCAAGAGACTTTTAAATAAACTAAAACATCCTGCTGAACAAGACATGCTTTTTTAAGGCGAAAAGAACTTTGACTATGACTAAAAGGTAAACAGAAGGAATGACAGATGGCTATGTGCTGACCCCTTTGGAGTACCAAAAGTTATGCACACAATTTCCTGCAACTGTTATTGTTTAGGGTTTTTTTTAATACGATGCCACCACATTTCTTCCCTCGATGACTAAGTGTCAATTCTGCTGATTATACTGATGTCTTGGGTACTGTTGTTAAGCGGTGGTTCGATACAGTACAAAATGGAATGATCTACTTTATTGATCAAATTACCATGTGGGCTCTCAGCTCTCCAGACCTCCACCCGTTCGATTATTACATGTACGGCGTTGTTGAGAAAGATGTTAATAGACATTCCCATAGCATCAAAGATATTCTGAAAGCATCCGTAGTCAGAGTAATGGACAATATCGACGAGGACTGTCTTATCTGCGGGGCTTACGTCTCGAATACAAGCTGTCATTGAAGCGAAGAGAGATTTCATTGAATGAAATTATTGAATAAGAGTTTCACGTATATACCAATATCGCTTTATTTAATTACAGATATTTTGTTGTTTGTATTTTTATTATCTTTAAAAATGTAATAAATGTTCTCAAACATCGGACGCACCTTGTATATACAGACATAAAATTCGTCAAAGAAAGTCAAATATATACGCACTTATAATGTACACCTACCATACCTCTCTTTCTTTCTCTCTCTCTCTCTCTCTCTCTCTCTCTCTCTCTCTCTATTTGTATATATATATATATATATATATATATATATACAGGGTGTCCACAAAGTATGGCTACATTATATAGCCAGACTTTGTGGAAGCATCCTGTAGATTATGTAGCCAGACTTTGTGAGCACCCTGTACACACACACATACACACACGTATATATATATATATATATATATATATATATATATATATATATATATATATATATACAGGGTGCCCACAAAGTCTGACTACATAATCTACAGGATGCTTTCACAAAGTCTGGCTACATAATAAGAACGATTCCTTGGTAGATGAGGTAGATCTCATAGAGGCGAAACCCTAGTGCACTCTAGTACCACATGCAGATGGTAAAGAGTCTAATGTGTCTCTTAGAGACCTAGCACATGCCGAAGACGTACCAGGACCATGGATAGACCCTGAGGACAGACCAACTTCCCCTGACATTGAAGACCCTCCGGAAGATCATGACATTGAAATTTGTTCTGACACGTCGTCTAATGACACTGTCTCTGTTGGGGTTCTGTCAGAAACTTCGGATGGGCCAACACTTGACTCCCTGACAGATAGTAGGACTAGTACTGAAAAAAAGGTGTTCCTTCAGAGACTTACTCTGACGCGGAACGGCCTGCTCCTCTGAGGAGGAAACAATTCGGAGCGAGGTATTGTAATGCCCACAGACAGGCTCGCACTGAAGAGCCTGCTGTTTGAGTAATCCGTCCACGAATCATGGACTGCAGAGGCAGGCACTGCGAGTTCGTTTGGAGCCTGGAAATTTAAGGGGTTCTCTTCCCTATCAGTGACAAATTTGGTGGAGGAGAATGTTGTGAATAAGGATTATCTCCTCTTTAATAATCCAAGCTATAAAAGCTGTATAATTTCCGCTTGTCAAGTAACCGAGTAGTATGATTCTTAGTTGAATAAAGATTACTAGACCGAATCTCTTGTCCTGGGTTCATTACAATGATGTTGTCCGTCGATTCTATATGTATGCATAAAAGGAAAACGATCACAGCACGAGGGTTGAATGAACTGTCTGTTAACTAGGTGACAGAAAATAAGTACTTTGATTAAATGCCTAAAACCAAGCTTCTATCTTTACATCATCAACGCTCGAATCCCCATCTGGCATTAATTGAAATGAATGGCTCTCGTTGTGGACAAGCTTCTGGCTTGACGAGCTTCTGGACTTGACCTTTACTCCTGCTCTTAAATGGAATACGTACATCGAATCCGTTGTCAATTCGTTAGAAAATAGTGGGATCCTTCTATCGATCCAGTACATATCTCACTACTGATGCAATTCACTACCTATATAAGAGCCAGGTAGGTCCAAGGATGGAGTATTATTGCCACACCTGGGCTGGAGCTCCTAGAAAGATCTTATTCTGCTTTGACAGAGTTTAAAATAGACTTCGTAGCCTCGTAGTGGATGCCCTTTTCTCTTCCCTGCAACATCTTGCTAACAGAGGAGACGTTGCTAGCCTGTCTGCTTTATCGTTATTTTTATGGAAAGTACTCTTGTGAACTCCAATCTATAGACTCCCCTCGCCAAACTTTCATGAGAAACACTCGCCTTGCTGAAACCACTATCAATAATTTACCCCACTCTTTATCTGTGCCTAAACCTAAACGTAGATTCCATGAAAAAAGTTTCTTTCATAGAACTCCACACCTGTGGAACTGTCTTCCAGCTGACTAGAATATAGACGTCTTCAAGTCCAATGTAAACAAGTTCTTGATGAGCCGTTCCCCTTAAGTAATCCAATTTACCAAATTTACACTACTAACGATTACTATGATATTGTCCCATTAACTACACTTTTAACCCTTATCCTCGAGTGGCCTCTGAGCGTTGATAAGTGGTGACTCCTATGTAAACAAGTGCAGCATGCATGGTTCACATTGCATAGTGAACGAGGCATAATAAAATTCAGCATCCCCCCATTTAGCCTCAAAGGTCCACAGGAGACGTCAGATCCTGATGAAACTGAACAAAGGTCCAGCTTTAGGCCTTAACATATGTAAACTTGAATTCTGCACCATGCAAAAAAAAAAAGAAATGACTAAGTCAATCATTTACCCCCCCAAAAAAAGTAGTCCAAAAAGTCCCGAAGGCCTTAACGTATTTAAATTTGAGTTCAGCACCATACAAAACTGCTAAATAGACATACACAGAAAATTTTGGACAAATATGATAAAATAGTCCCAGAGATGGAGTGCTTTTATTAACCCTAAAAGAGCCCCTTGGGCACACCCAAGAGTTATCGCGAAGTATAGACAAACAAAATTCTATGGAAATCAGTTAGTCACAACTTTTCAGAAAATTTTATAAAAATCCAAGGCATCAATTTTTTTTTAATAAGCACAAAAGTGTCAATTTTAGCCATTTCAACGCACCCTAGGTGGCAACCGGCGTTTTCCCGGAAAATCCGTCCTGAGCATTTTGTACGCATATCATGCTTAATGTTTGTGCAAAATTTCAAAAAATTCCAAGGCGTAAATATTGAGAAAAGTGCGGACGGACGAACGGACGGACGGCCAAGAGTGAAGGTCCACCTTCCTTTTGTCGAGGGGGGGGGGCAAATATATATATATATATATATATATATATATATATATATATATATATAGATATTTGCCCCCCCCTCGACAATTGTTTATAATTTGTTTTTAAACTTGTTTAGTTAAGTCACGCCATATAATAAACCCTTATATATATATATATATATATATATATATATATATATATATATATATATATATATATATATATATATATATATAGGGGTTTATTATATGGCGTGACTTAACTAAACAAGTTTAAAAACAAATTATAAACAATGGTATAACGCTCGGTAACTACTAAATTACTCCGCCCGAATGGATCAAAAGGGATTGCAAATCGCATTGTTATGATGATCAAACATCGATTTATGACCTAAAGGTTTCATCACTTTGCTGCAGATATTGACGGTGTGAAACTCAAAAAACGAACCCTTTATGGACGTGCATCAGCAGAGATGCGTCATGAATTTTCTGGTAAAAGTGTATTGAGAATGATTATGTAAAAAATGAATTCTGAAATACAAAAAGTCGTTAGTTTTAATGGTAACACGCCCGTCTTCGTGGTTCTTCCAATTTTAAGTTAAAATATTGGAGGCTTTACTTTTGGAATTCCCCTCGTATGAAAGATCGAGCTCTGGATACCCATGCACAGCCAGTGTTCATCCCTGACAAAATTGCATTAGAATAACGGTGACTTTGTAGAAAACAAAATGATTCGCTCATTTTAATGGTATCACTCCCGTCTTCGTAGCTGATCAATTTTTGGAGTAAAAAAATACGAGTCTTTACTTCTGGAACGGCATACACACACATACAAACACAAACACACACACACACGCATATATATATAAGGTTTTAGGTAAGATTTGTCATTTGTTGTAAAATTGAAATTTAGTATATAGGGTATTCAGACATGTGAAAAACTTTTTAGTTCAGAAAAGTGGCTGCTAAAGGGTCCAAATTAAAAATTTGGTACGTGGGGTTCGTCAAATTTTTAGCTATTTCTCAAACTGGTTCGTGATTACGCATACACGAATCGTTCATATTATGTTAAGAATAAATAGGTTTGAAAACATTTTTTAAATATCAGCTGGCCTAATGGTATTCGTACTTTACTCACTGTCAGTAGGTTTTGGTTTCGATCTCAGATCGTGTATTTTTTTACTTACAAGAAGCGAACTGTTTAGAAAAAAAATATTACATTCGCATGCCCAGGTCTTAGTTTCTTTTCGTATTTTTTTCTTTTTACTTCATTTTTTAAAGGAATTTTAGGTTACGTTTAATACCGGACAACGTCGGGGACATCTGCTTATATATATATATATATATATATATATATATATATATATATATATATATATATATATAAGGTTTTAGATAAGATTTGTCATTTGTTTAAAAAAAAAACGTTGGGTATATTAGTAACAACAATGTCTAGATCTTGTAGACAAATGAATATTCAGGCTTCAAGAAAACAAAACGACTTCAGATATTCTTTTAAAAAACGTCTGCTTTTCCCCCTTGCATATACGCGGGGAACAAAACTGATTGTTCGCCATTTTTAAACGTTAGAGAATTCGTATTAAGATATTTCTCATGGAATTATCTTTCCTAAGAAACATAAGAAAAACAACGAACGCACCGTGTTTACAATCAAAGAGAAAAATCTAAGCACATTTTCCTGCAAATCTCATTTTTCTACAAGATTTGGGTGTTATTACTATAAATAGACTAATTTTAATGGCTATTTAGAAACTTTGTTTGATGCTATGTTTATTTATTACAATTCTGAGTATAAATACATAAATTAATACCCTAGAAACATCTCATGCCCATGGAGCTGGATTACAACTCAAAGAGTATATATATATATATATATATATATATATATATATATATATATATATAATTATAAAACTCAAATAATCTTGTAACGAGTGATGTAACCCACTTTCCGGTTTACGACATCTGGTTGCGCATGCGCGCATAAACATTAACCCATAACAACGTAAACAAATAAACACAAATCGCTTCTTTTGCAGATTTTGACCTGCGCACTGAAATATTAACGTTATTATTTCGAAATTATTATTTAACATGGGAAGAGTGGGGGTGTTTTGCAACTATTCTTTATTACAACTATACTGTCGCTATTTTCTTACAACTAAACAACTTTAACCCGTTGACAAACATAAGAACAATTGTAGTAAATCCAAGACTACTACTACTACTACTACTACTACTACTATTACTACTCTTTATCTGTCCTTTTTCCTTCCTTTTTTATTTTTTGTTTACAATAGCTAGATACAAAATAGTTGTGTGAGAACGGCGAATTTGTTGACACATTTACTAATCTGTTTCAATATTAGTTTTATTTTATTTTATTTATTTAGGTTTTATTTTTTTGCTTCAGGTTTTATTAATTATTTTTTTAGATTTTAAGTTTCTATAAATTGATTTAGCTTAAATTTATAGTTTTGGAAAAAAATTACAAGTGCGGCGGCATTATATATATATATATATATATATATATATATATATATATATATATATATATATATATATATATGGTTGACAAGAAAGTGTTTGCGGATTTTTACTTTAAAATTCAGATAAACATATGTCGGCTTAAAAATGTATTGATCAAATAGCACTATCAGAATCAACACACCTTTGACAACGCAAAATAAGTGTATTCATGCAAGTAACGTAAAAAAAATGTTGCCTTCTGGTGGCGATGAAGTCGCCGAAGGCGTTTTTGATATCGCTTAGGTTTTTAAAGCATTTAGAAAGTTGTTGAGATGCTTTAAAAAATGGTAGTCGTAGATGAGAGATCTGGAGAGTATGGCGTAAGAGGCAGTGTTCCGTAGTCAAATTCGTTCAACTTCTGTACAGTCGGTTTAGTATCATGCGGTCGGGCAATGTTGTAAAGGAGAATTGGGGCTTTTCTGTTGACTAATGCTGGGTGTTGTTGTCGAAGTTTCTGATACATTTCATCCATTTGTTGACAGTACTTCTCCGCCGTAATGGTTTCGCTTACAAAAAAACGTGATAGGTCAAACCAGTCGTAGATCACCAAACAGTCAGCATGATCTTTTTGGGGGCAACTATGGCTTTGGGAAGTGCCGTGAATCTTCGTCGGTGTCTAACCACTGTCAACATCCGATCGCCAACTACTACGCTCATCATTTTCAAGACTCTCGTCACCGTCACAACATTTCTTAAACCAGCATTGTGTTATGTGTGCAGTAGTGTTTCCTGGGACAAACGCTTTGTTTATATTGCGAGCTGTTTCAGCAGATTTTCGACCTAGATTGAATTAAATAAGAAAATTGTACGAATTTGGTTTTTCATCTTCAACATTCTGAGAAGAAGACATAATTGTTTAAAAAACGATTGTTATTTAAATGAGTAGATAACGCGTAAAACTCTGTGTAAAATAATATATAAAGTATAGGTATAATAACGAAAACGTATTTGAAAATACATCATTTGAAATCAAAATTAAAAATTCCGCAAGAACCTTGTAAATCTGATAATAAAAGTTTTAAAAATGACTTAAGTCCCATTAACTAGAATCGAAACCAAAACATTCAACACTACAGTCATTATCACGATTTAGCGCTTCGGCATTCAGTTGTTACCGCCTGAACTATAGCCAGATGGATTAAAAAAAAAAAAAAAGGCCATATAATTTAGCGATATCAAGCTAAAAGAATACCTTACCAACGTCAACTGTTTTTATTTCAATTTTACAGTCATTTTTGTACACTAAATACCAAATAAAAAGTGTTTCGGAAGTCCAGATACACTATATATCAAATTTCATGGGGAGTTTGGTAAATACTTTTCGCACACACGCCGACAAATATACTTTATATATATATATATATATATATATATATATATATATATATATGTGTGTGTGTGTGTGTGTGTGTGTGTGTGTGTGTGTGTGTGTTGGGGCTATTAATCGGAATCGGGAATCGGAAAAATCGGAATATTTGAGGGTATCGAAATTAGTATTGGAATCGGAAAAATTTACCAAAATACCGATTTCCGATGCCAAAACGATTCTTTGCATTGTCTTTTTTATTTGATTTTGCTTAAAGCAAAATCTTCCGTTGCTGGTAATAATGATAAAATAATAAATTTTTATTGATTTTAAACAACCAGTGAAGCTAAAATGGATAGATCGTCCCCCCGCAAGTATATTTTTACGTTTAGGAAAATGTCTGCACATTTGACATCTGTGTGTTGTATGGCAATCAGAGAAAAATACAACTACGTAGTTAAATAATTAGACATTTATAAAGAATCGGAATCGGTAATTGTATCGGGATCGGGAATTGAGTACGAAATCGGGGAAAATATTGGAATCGTCCCGTCAAGATATTTTATGTAATTTTATTGTCTCAATTTTCGTTATATTTATTACGGAGACAAATTTCGCAAGGTAATAGGTTTAACTTATTAAACAAAAAATTAAAAAGCTAAAAAAGATAGATGTGTTTCCTATTTACATGTTTTACATTATAGTAAGGTTTTGTTTTTGTTTGTTTTTGTTTTTTTGTTGTTGTGACTCGTTTTTAGACGATCAGCATTACATCTAGGCGTGTACTTTCTGTGACATCCTCCTTACACCCATACCCGTCTTCTCCTTGTTTTGTTTGTGTTTTCTTCAACCTTTTTCCCTTATCTCTCCTCCCCCTCTTCCTCTCTCCCTGTCTGATTTCTCTTTCTCTTTTTATACTTCTCTTTTTTCCTACCATTAATACTGTTCCTCCTCCATTACTTTTTTCCCATTTTTAATAAATGCAAACAACTTTGTAAATCTCTTTCATTAACTCAGTCAAACGTTAAATCACACTAACTCTTCTCATTTGACAAAGCCCTTACAGGTTTAAATAAATTTATAATGACATCGCGCTAAGTTTTTTTTTTTTTTTTTAACTTTTATGTACGCCACCGATTGGGCTTTACCGTATTAGATTTTCTACAGAAATTTCTCTATCCTTTACGGATTAGATTTTCATTTCGAAAAAAATTCCAAGCCTGAAGACGTAATCTCCCTAGCACGGGTGATTACAGAAACATGTATGCACATATGTAACCATCAATATTTGTATAAATAAATGTAATATACCTGCTCTGTTTACTCATTGAGCACTTTTTGGTAGACACATGTTGTTTCATTGGATGTACTTCTAGGAAACTAAACTCTACTGCCATAATATATATATATATATATATATATATATATATATATATATATATATATATATATATATATATATATTAGACACTGTCTATACGGATCAACCAACGTTTCGATGTTAACACATCTAAGGTACTACAAATGGAAATCTCTTAACAGGGAGACGTTTGCTGATCCGCGTAAATTGTGTCTAATATATATCATTTTAATTTATCTAGCCACTGCTTTGTATAAAGGGCTTTGGAAAGAAATATTGGCTTTAATATTATGTTATCGATATATTTGAGCTTAATTAACGTGCACACTCATTTTTAAACAGTTTGGACGACATTAGACGTGATATATAATCTTTAATATATATATATATATATATATATATATATATATATTATTTTTAAAATATAATTATCCACTGACACGTGTTTCGTCGTCTAGGACTCATCAGAGTGGCTGAATCTGGAGGAGTCGTAGACGATGAAACACGTGTCAGTGGATAATTATATTTTAAAAATAATATAATTATATATGCCGCTCCCCATTTAGGGAGTATCAAATTGGTCAAAGGGAAAATTATTCCCAACTCGCATTTAGGTAAAAATGCAGTTTCGTATAAATAATTGAATTCGTTCAAAGAGTATCGCTAACAAAAACAAATAAACACACACACACACACACACACACATATATATATATATATATATATATATATATATATATATATATATAGTAGAAATGGTAATTAATAAAAACCTGAAGAAAGTGCTCAATACTGTTGTAGAGCAAATATGCGTTTTATTTTTTATTACCGACACTTTCTGTAAAGTCTGAGGAGGATACATGATGGCTAAAAAACGGTCGCGTAGCTGAAACAATAATGTAACTAAACAGAAAAAAAAACGGTAATAAAAAATAAAACGTATATATATATATATATATATATATATATATATATATATATATAGAGAGAGAGAGAGAGAGAGAGAGAGGGGGGGAGAGAGAGCGAGAGAAAATAAAAAGGAACAAACCGTATTATGTGTTCATCAACGTTTCGTCTTTATTTCGAGACTTCCTCTGGATGAATGAGATTAAGAAACAAAAAATACCAGTACAAAATATTTGAAAATGTTTCACGTGCACAGCGTGACGCAGTTCTATTTCAGAGAAACGGAAAAAGACGTTGGAAATTCAAAAGGGAGGGGTGAGGGCTGGCGCTGTTAAAGAGAAGGAAATTTTAGTGACGTCATATAGCCGTTAATGTAATTTTAAAACTATGAAACGCAGTTAATATTCTTATTGGAAAAAAGATATATCTGTTGAAATTCAAATATAGGTTTTTGTACTGGTATTGTTTGTTTCTTAATCTCATTCATCCAGAGGAAGTCTCGAAATAAAGACGAAACGTTGATGAATACATAATACGGTTTGTTCCTTTTTATTTTCTCTATTTTGTCGGAATACTATTTCCATTATTTTCATCATATATATATATATATATATATATATATATATACATGCACATATATATATATATATAAATATATATATATATATATATATATATATATATATATATATATATATATATATATATATATATATATATATATATATAGCCGCTTAGGTCCTATCCTCGCCGACACTTTAGTTGGGTTTTATAAATTAAAACTTCTCAAATCATCACACAACACTCCTGCTTTATATTTTCGTTATGTGGATGATACGTTTGCAGCTTTTCCTTCTTTGGGCCTGGTTTTAGATTTCTTTAAACGTCTTAATGTCTTGCATCACACATTGTCTTTTATTGTGGAGACAGAAAAGGACAACACTCACCCGTTCCTCGACACGTTGATTGAAAGGTCCACAGGGGGTTTTCTTATGTCTAAATATAGAAAACCTGCCTTTACTAGTCTATATTATAAATCGTGTTCTTTCGCACCTAAAAATACTAAGTTGACGTTAATTTATACGTTGATGCATAGTTCGTTGGTCATTTGTTCCCTCTGTCGACTAAGTACTGACATCACTAAAATTAAGGAAATTCTAATCGATAATGACTACCCAGAATTCTTAATTGATAAATGTATTAAATTTAAAATCAACCAATTTTATAAAGATATAAGCTTTGCCACTTCAAAGTTTCCTGTATATCTTAAGTTGCCAGAGGTTGGTGAAAAATGTGTTCCTCTCATTAATCAACTTTAACAGACAATTGTTTTCCGTCTGTTCTACGTCGGGTTATTTTCAATACGAAACATGTTTTTTTCTTCTTTCAAAATGGACGGTTTGCCTCACATTAAACTTAGCAATGTCATATATAAATTCCAATGTCAGTGTTCATTTTGAAACAAGAATTGGACAACGTGATTCCACAATTGGACAACATTTATTGGATAACCCAGAATATGGGCAGGCATATAGGACGACTTTTTTCAATTATATTTCGAGGCCGATCGTGTAATCATGAGAAAACTCGGATCCGTTTCCATTGCGCGACTCAAACCCTCTCACTGCAGGCAGAAGCGGTTTGTTAATACCCTGGACCTTTTGAGTGAATTATAGAGGGATGCTATAGATATGATTCTTTTTTCTCTTTCTCCTTCTCCCCCCCCCCCCCGTATATTTATATTCGGGATATCATTCCCCAATCGTGATAGTTTATTTTTTTTAATAATATTATATATATATATATATATATATATATATATATATATATATATATATATATATATATATATATATACTTACGTTAATTCATTTTATTTTATCTTCTGCCCTTCCTTCCTCCCTGTACACACACACACACACACACATATATATGTGTGTGTGTGTGTGTGTGTGTGTGTGTGTGTGTGTGTGTGTGTGTGTGTGTGTGTGTGTGTATTAGGTTGCAGAATTATGGATTCCGACTTTTAACCTAATGGGCCCAATGCACTTACTTATGCAAACAAAAGTAGACTCTTCAAAGTTGGTCTGTGCTCGTCAATACAGATGCGTGACCTCCGTTTAAACTCTGTCACGTGTTGAAGAGAATCGGCTATTACTTCAATCAGGCTGCCCAGTCTTCATTCTGAGAAATATCTTACCACTTCTTCTTCTTCTTCTTCTTCGTCTTCTTTTTCTTCTTCTTTATCTCATTCTACCTCTGCCCTTGATTTTGATTCACAAAGAAAAATCGAAGTCAGCGACGCTTCTTTGTCTTCCGAATAAAAATCCTCAACGCGTATACGCGCGCAACGGCGCCATATTGTATCGTCTCCAGCCATTCTGTCAGACCCGGTGTTGCCAACATTTTTGTGAGTTAGGAAAAGGGGGATGCTGTTTGGAAATCCGTAGTTGATTGTTTCAAGTGGCGTCCATCCTTTCATTTTCTTTTTGTTTTTGTTTTTTTATTCCAACTACTAAAGTCTAAATACGACTCGAGGATAAGACTTAAGTAGACGATGAGATATGATGGTGATTGAGCAGAATTTTATTTTGTAACAGGACACTTCAACACGAATTTGTTTGCATTGGACTTGAAAATGATCATGTAGCAAGCTGGGAAATCATACTGTATTAAACAGATGAGTTGTTGTTTTGTCTCCTTAAATTTTTAAAAGTTTCTGCGAACTATGTATTCATTTGTCACAAACATGCATTTTTTTTAAATGGCTTCGTGGATCAATGCAAAAAGTGTATTGCTTATCTATAATATAGACCTCACCTGTCTGTTTAAATTATGTATGTATGTACGTATGTTTGTATATATGCCTAAAACTTTCGACTGGGGCGATGGATTTTCACGAGATTGGTATCGTTTTGAACGTCGACCCTTCGGATGACAAATATCGAACAATTGGCCAAAAACATTAATTCTTTTACCCTCAACTGGGCATTTTTCTCCAGGGAGGGGGTCACCTTTTTCGCCAATATTTTCGAAAGTCATCCCATCTTTTCGATTTACTAGCCTTACTTTAAACATTCGTCACTTCCGGTTTGGTAAATAGATACAACAGCACAGACGTCGCGTTTTTTTTTCACGTTCTTTTCTTCTTCGTAGTACGGGTTCGAACCTGCCTGCTTATTACCATTTTTTTTTTCTTTTTTTTTTTTTTTTTTTTTGCTCAACACACACTTTCATACACCGGGAAACGCCGGGCACCCAGGGTAGTATAAAATAATCTCGTCAGGTTTTTAATTTTTGCAGCCATCTTACTCTCGCATATTTTATTTTTTCCTTTAGTCTTCACATTGCATGAGCGATGTTTCTGGCAAAAAAAAAAGGAGAAGAATGAATATTTTCTGGGTTTGGAATCAATCCAACTTGTTGACATTTTAAGTTTTAAAATACTTCATCCGACCCGGAAAAAAATTCATATATAGTGCTTGTAAAAATAGCTAAAAGAGAATAATTGTTTTTAGTAAGAGTTATTTCTATTAGCTGTTTTTTACAGCGATTTAGAAAGAGTTATCGTTCCTTGCTTGCTTTTTATTCATTACAAATTCATATCCAATCACCTTAAAAGAGAAATCAGTTATGTATAATAACTCTCATTTTAAAGTAACTCTTATCGTTCTTTGCCTGCGTTTTACTCATTCAGTTTTTTTTTTATAAACAATAGAAAATTTCGTTTCTAATTTCGACACTATCAATTATTAATTCACTTAATATTTTTCATTTTACATCTTGCGTCGTTCTTATTGAGTCAAAGCTAAATTTTTAATAAACAACAATAAAGTCCATTTTTTTTTTAATTTCAAAACTTGTAAATTATTGATCCATTCAGATTTTCTTAGTTTTACGTTTCCTTCGTTATTATTGAATAAAGACCCATTGATTTTCTGTCCGAAAACAACAAATAGACGTATTTATAAAACATTTGATCTTAAAAGTTGCAGCATTTTTACTCTCGAATCACTGATTTGATCAGTTTGTCTTTACACTGCACGAGTGATATTTCGGAAAAAGGGTTAAAAAAAATGCTGTGTTCTCGGTTGGAATCAAAGTTGTTGACATTTAAGTTTAAATATCCCTTATCCGATCCGGAAGAAAATTATATGTAGTCTTTGCAAAAAAAAAAAAAATGCTGAACAGAATAACTATTTTTAGTAAGATAGTTGCACCCACACCTCCATAAGGGTGTCTTTCGGGTTAAAATGGCAATTTTGTGCTTTTTTAAAAAAATTGATGCCTTGAATTTTTATAAAACTTTCTAAAAAGTAACTAACTGATTTCTATATAAATTTATATATATATACTTTGCGATAACTCTTGGGTGAGCTCCAGGGGTTTTTGTTAAGGGCAAAAAAAACACTCCATTTTTGGGATTATTTTACCATATTTGTCCAAAATTAGCTGATATTTACGGCGACTTATAAAGAGTTGTCGTTCCTTGTTTGCTTTTTATCTCAAATTTATATCCAGTCACTAAAACGGAGAAATCAATTATGTATAGAAACTACTATTTTAAAAAAACTCATATCGTTCCTTGCTTGTTTTTTACTCATTCCGTTGGTTTCTAATTTCAACACTGATGCTTTATTTACTTTCGTTTTTTTTTGTTTTTTTTTTACGTATTGCTTCGTTCTTATTGAACGAAAGCTAGGTTTGTATAAACAAAAAGTAAAATTAGAAAGACCTTATTCTATGGAGTTTCGAAAAATGCAATTCTTCTCATCAGAGGAAAGCCGCTTGCAAAATATACAATAAAATTTGAAGGTTAATGCATTAAAAGAAACTAAAAATATGGAACAAGGGAAGCATGCATGGTCCCTCGTGAGTGCACAGTGAACGAAGCATAAAAAATGATCAAGTTCAGCATTTGCCCCCCCCACCACCACCACCACCATCACCATTTAGCTCCAAAAGTCCACAGGGGACGTAAAATCCTAAAGTTTTAATATTTAAATTTGAGTTCAGCATCATGAAAAATTGCTAATAAATAGGCAATCACAGAAAATTTTGGACAATTATGGTAAAATAGTCCCAAAAGTGAAGTGTCTTTATTTTAGAACGGATTTTCCGGGAAAACATGGTTGCACCCCCCCCTCCATAAGGGTGCCTTTCGGGTTAAATGTTGTGCTTTTTTAAAAAAATTGATGCCTTGATTTTTTTATAAAACTTTCTAAAAAGTAATTAACTGATTTCTATATAAATTTATGTATATACTTTGCGATAACTCTTGGGTGAGCTCCAGGGTTTTTTAAGGGCTAATAAAAACACTCCATTTCGGGGATTATTTTACCATATTTATCCAAATTTTTCTGTGTATGTCTATTTAGCAGTTTTGCATGGTGCTGAACTCGAATTTAAATATGTTAAAGCCTTGGGGACTTTTGGGACTAAATGGGGGGGGGGAAGGACTTAATAATTTTTTTTTTTTTTTTTTTTGCATGGTGCAGAACTCCAATTTACATATGTCAAGGCTTAGACCTGCACCGTTTGTTCATATTCACCAGGATTTGAGATCTCCTGGAAACTTTTGGGGCTAAAGGGGGGGGGCAAATGCTGAACCTAGTCATTTTTTATGCCTCGTTCACTGTGCACTTACGGGGGACCATGCATGTTTCACTTGTTCCATATTTTTAGTTTCTTTTAATGCATTAACCTTCAAATTTTATTGTATATTTTGCAAGCGGCTTTCCTCTGATGAGAAGAATTGTATTTTTCGAAACTCCATGGAATAAGGTCTTTCTAATTTATTTCTACTACTTGTCGGATAATTAAAATTTTGTATACCTTTCTTACAGGTTTATATATTTTGGGGGAAAATTTGCATTAATTTTCAATAAGATTTTTCTATTATATATATATATATATATATATATATATATATATGTGTGTGTGTGTGTGTGTGTGTGTGTGTGTGTGTGTGTGTGTGTGTGTGTGTGTGTGTGTGTGTGGTTTGCCTGTCCTTCTTTCTGTCTAGGGTACAGTTTCTACCAAAACTATTATAGCTCAACCGGTAACAACTAAGGTTTGAGCGCTAAAAATGTGGTTTCGCTTTTAATTGATGGCACCAAAATGATTTTGTTTTATTTTGTAAATCACTACTATATATTAAATACGATATGATAACCAAATAGAGTATTGGCTTTATAATAATGAATACGAAATATACATGAATGAGGATATCATATTAAAGCCTATTTTACGCACGGATCAAATCGGAGGGGTGAAACCATGTATTTAGTTAAATAAAACAAATAACAGACTATAAACTCTATAATAATAATTAATACAAAATTTGCATGAAGTAAAATATATTTCAGCATATTTTTTTTACGATTGGGCAACGTTAGGTTGCCTGTTAATATGTACACACACACACACACATATATATATATAATATATATAATATATATATATATGATATATATAATATATATAAAGTGGTCATACTTGAAATAGATTTTAGGTAATGTAGAGATTAGATGGTATTATCTACCCCGTTCGATAGGCTGATCAAGTGCGTGCATTGCATTAGGTAATAAATCGATAATCGATGTCTGTATGACGTTTATAGGTTTCCAACCCAATATAAGCCAGATACAGGTTCACCGTTTGTGAAAGGGGTCAGCCGGTGCTTGAAAATACGAATCCGGAATATATCACCTGAATACTTGGTGTACGGTTGTGGAGGATGAGTGCGATTATTAAACTAAAGTCGGTGAGCAGGGCAAGTTCAAGGGACAAATCTAACTATATACTTCCATGTATTATTTCGATTGAAAATGATTATATCTACATACATTACATACAAACGTCCCCGCACACACACACACACGCACACATATATATATATATGTGTGTGTGTGTGTGTGTGTGTGTGTGTGTGTGTGTGTGTGTGTCAGGTCATGTTATATGCTACTGGTACCATGTAACCCAGTACTACCTGCCTCATAGTGGGGTCATCGGCGACTAAACTGGTTCCCCCACTAGACTTGTTTGGTGAGGAGGACTGCTAGTCTCCCTGAAGGATTAAAACAAGACCTTCCAAAGAGCGAATGAACCCTTTTTCGGGGTCAACGGCCAACTAGCACCGTATGTGTTTGTGTGTATGTATGTGTGTTGGGGTGGAGAGTGCTTGCGTAAGCCGTGGTGAAGGCAACCTTTCTAGGAGAAGCAAATCTCTGATTTAAAATATCATAAAGTGAGAGACCAGTACCCGCATTGAGCTGGTCTGCAGTTTAACTTGTTGCTGGCTATTTTGCTCTTGCTTGTTGCTGGATCTCAACATTTTGAACTGATAGAGAAACTTAGCTGACATACAAAGCTAAGACTCTGTAACATCATCTGTGTATAGATACTGCCTCAGACATTTGTCTATAAAAATGGTCCTGTGGCGATGGAAAAGTTGTGACGCGTGGAGGTTTGAAATGCTGGAAGTGTGTAATAATTAATCTCAATGATCGTCTTCAGTGTCATTCCTGCTTGAGCGTGTGAATTCACCGGCAGGACTAAGAAAAAAAGTCATTTTTGAGCTCATGGACTTTAAGTGTCTGAGGGAATCGTACTCGTCTGACAAGACGTTGCAATCATTATATATATATATATATATACTCACCTACGCGCATCCTGGCGTTGCCGGTGATTTCTAAGTAAGTTACAAAAGTTCAAGACACAAGCCTAGGCTAGAATCAATGATGAATGATTCTACATGATATCAATGTTAGCAATATCAATACAACTTCGGGATACGGCATTAATCCGTTTTGGAGTTGATGGAATCGCCGTATGTCGGGGTCTAAGCAAAATTATATGCAGTACATTATTAAAAATTAGAAACCAAATAGAGTCCAGTATATAATACACATGTATATAATCAAATAACATTATAAATAATAATGGGACAATATTAATATAACTAATTAATAATGTTAGCAATATTAATACAGAAGAACTTCGGGATACGGCATTAATCCGTTTTGGAGTTGATGAAATCGCCGTCTAAGCAAAATTGTATGCAGTACATAATTAAAAATTAGTAACCAAATACAGTCCAGTATATAATACACATGTATATAATCAAATAACATAAATAATGCTATAAGATGGGAGAAAAACTGTATGGTTAATTTCATATTTTTATTTTCTTTTAATGCATTATTAACCTTCAAAATTTATTGTATATTTTGCAAACCTCTTTTCTCTGATGAGGAGAAATGCATTTTTCGAAACTCCATGGAATAACTTACTTCTTATTTATTTGTACTACTTGTCGGATAATTAAAATTTTGTATACCTCCCTTAAAGGTTTATATTTTTTTTTTTATATATTTTTTCAATAAGATTTTTCTTTTATATATATATATATATATATATATATATATATATATATATAAGTGGCCTTCTCTGTCTGTCTTTCTGTTTGTCTAAGGTATAGTTTCTACCAAAACTATTTGTCAGTTTTGATCTTGAAACTTAATATATATGGACGGTAAGCATGTAAATTCGACATATATGAGAAAACTGTATTCCGTACATAAATAACAACAATTGTAATGCACTGTTATTAGTATATATTATATATATTATATAATTTTGACAGTAAAAAATAAAAGATAGTAATAATGTTACTTATGGTAATAATAATACTGAGAATAATATAATATTAGGTTGGCCCAAATATAATGTCGTTTTTTGACATTCAACTATATGCATAAAAACGACATTATTGTTGCATTAACCAAATAGAATTAATAATAATAATACTGATAGCAATACTCATAATGATACCGATATAGCAATAAAGGTCATATTTATAAGAATAAGACAAAACATACTAAAAATAATGTCAAGAAATAAAACAGCAAAAATATTAATAATGATAATAATAATGATAATAATAATAAAAATAATAATAATAAAAATAATAATGATAATAATAATAATAATAACAATAATAATGATAATAATAACAATAATAACAATAATAATAATTATAATAATAATGATAATAATGATAATAATGATAATAATAATGATCATAATAATAATGATAATAATGATAATAAGAATAATAATGATAATAATAACAATAATAATGATAATAACAATCATAATAATGATGATAATGATAATAATAATGATAATAATAATGATAATAAGAATAATAATGATAATAATAAGAATAATAATGTTAATAATAATAATGATAATGATAATAATAATGATAATAATAATGATAATAATACTGATGATAAAAATGATAATAATGATAATAATAATAATAACAATAATAATAATAATGATGATAATAATAATAATAATGATAATAATAATTATTATAATAATTATAATAATAATGATAAGAATAATGATAAGAATAACAATAATAATAATGATAATAATAATGATAATAATAATGATAATAATCATAATAATAATCATAATAATAATCATAATGATAATAATAATGATAATAATAATAATGATGATAATAATGATAACAACAATAATTATAATAGTGATAATAATAATAAAAATGATAATAATAATGATAATAATAATGATAATAATAATAATGATAATAATGATAATAATAATGATGATGATAATAATAATGATAATAATAATGATGATGATAATAATAGTGATAATAATAATAATGATAATAATAATAATGATAATAATAATGATAATAATAATAATAATAATGATAATAATAATGATAATGATAATAATGATAATAATAATATTAACAGTGATAATAATAATGATAATAATAATAATGATAATAATAATGATGATAATAATAATTATTATAATAATGATAATAATAATAATTATTATAATAATGATAATAATAATAATGATGATAATAATAATGATAATAATAATACTAATAATGATAATAATAATGATAATAATAATAATGATAATAATAATAATTATAATAATAATGATAATAATAATAATGATAATAATAATGATGATAATAATAATTATAATAATAATAATGATAATGATAATAATAATAATGATAATAATAATAATGATAATAATAATAATGATAATAATAATAATTATTATTATAATAATGATAATAATAATGATGATAAAAATAATAATGATGATAATAATAATAATGATGATAATAATAATAATTAATCAAAACAATAAAACCCAATACAACAGGAATCATATAGAAAATCAAAATAGCAAAAATATTAGCAATATTATTAATACTAGAATGACATGTACCCTGACCACCAACAATAACCAATAGAACAAGAATAAAAACAAAAAAAAACACCACCAACAACAATAACAACAAAACCACCAAACACCAGAACAACAATAATAACAATAACAGGAACAACAACAATAATAACAGTAATAGTAACATAATAATAATAATAATAATAAGAAGAAGAAGAAGAAGAAGAAGAAGAAGAAGAAGAAGAAGAATTAACCACTTAATGTACATGAATGACCTTAAACTGTTTGTAAAAACAAAGACAGAACTAGAAATACTAATAAACACGACCAGAATCTTTAGCCAGGATATCTAACTGAAATTCGGCATAGATGCTTGGGAGTGCTGAAAGCTGACGCCATTAAAGTAACGGAAATGAGAGAAAAAAATAGAAAAGGAATACCTCAGAAAAACAAGAAAACTCCTCGAAACTAAACTATATATTCAAAACCTAATTAAGGAAATAAACACGTGGCCAGTGTCACTAGTCAGATACTCTGGACCGTTTATAAGCTAGACCAAAGAAGAATTAAGGAATCTCGACCAGAATACCTGGAAACTCCTGACGATGCACCCGAAGGATGAAACTCACCGACTATATGCGAAAAGGAAAACGGAGGAAGAGGGCTGGTATGTATGTTATGCAAAATAACACACAAAAAAGAATTAGAATACAAAATGTAAGACACCGAGAGTATAATTACTGCACCAGAGGCACGGAAGAAACAAACAAGAGACAAGGAATAAGACGAGGAAAGAAAATGGGAAGAAAAACAACTACATTGACTATTGAATCATTAATAACAGCCGCGCAAGATAACACAATAGAACCAACCACATCAAAGCAAGGATTGACAAGACATGGGAGGTGTGGACCGGAGCGTTGTCCTGCAGGAGGACAGACCCTTTGCTGATCTTGCACCGCCTCTTGATTTTGATAGCTTCCCTTAATTTCCTCAAAAGTGAAGCATAATAGGCTCCTGTAATTGTGGTACACTTTGCCAGGAAATCTGTCATCACTACTCCGTCCTGATCCCAGAAGACTGTGAGCATGACCTTGCCAGCGGAGGGCTGCGCCCTTGCCTTCTTTGGAGGTGGTGAGTCCAATTGCTTCCACTGCATTGACTGAGCTTTGGTCTCTGGATCATAGTGATGGACCCAGGTTTCATCCTGTGTAATCAGTCTTTTGAAAAACTTTGACTCATCTTCTTGGCACATCTCCAAATTGATCCTCGAGAACTCAACGCCTTCTCGCTTCAGGAATGGTAGGAGCAACCTGGGAATCAATCTGGCAGACACCTTATACAAATGCAAATGATCATGAATAATAGTTTCCACAGACCCTGTACTAATCTTGACATCTTGGGCTATTTGACGAATAGTAATGCGCCGATCTTCCAAAACGGCAGCATCAACTTGACGGACAGATGTCTTATCAATGGCAGAAGGGGGCGACCAGGTCTGGGAGCTGTTTCCACAGATTTTCGGTCATGTTGGAATTCACGATGCCAGCGTTTTACAAGGTCATATGATGGGGCATTATCACGATAAGTTTCTTTCATTTCATCAAAAGTCTCCTGTGGTGTGCGTCCTTTCAAATACAAAAAATGGATAACTGCTGGACATTCAACAGGCTCCATTTCACACCTGACTCAGTTCAAACACCTGTAAAACAGAAACCACAATTAGTTCAGAGCTATAATTTGCCACATAACCCGTAGAGATATAAATCATTGCACATGCAAAATTTCAGCTAGATCAGACAACTGGAAAATGGTCAGGGGCATTACTTATTGCACGCCCCTCGACTCGTATATATATATATATATATATATATATATATATATATATATATATATATATATATATCAAATGGGTGTGAAGAATGTGTATAGATTCTTTATAACGGGACTTTTTAGGATATATGAAGCTCAACATGTAGGTGTGGCTTATAACATAAACAGAAAGTTTAGACAAAATAAAAGAAATATACCTTAACCCTTCATGAATTCCTGTATTGAAACTTATTCCTTTTAAGCCAAACATTTTGCTTCTTTCTCTTCTACTTTATTTTTATTTAGTTTTTCTGCATCATTGTGCTATATATCTTCGTTCTATGTTTTATTTTTATTTTAATTTCCATTCTAATACACCATCATTTTGATAATGTATTTCTATATATTTGCAACTGAACTACCTTCTCTTCTGATGAGGAGCATTGGGCTTCGAAATGCCTTAATATAAATACCATTTATAACCCTTCTTTCTTATATAATGTTATTTTATTACTGAACTGACAAATACATTTATATATACCTATATATTTATTTTATCTTGCCTTAAATGCCATTATATATATATATATTATATATATATATATATATATATATATATATATATATATATATATGCCTGTGTCTGTATCTGTGACTGTGTGTCCCTTTTTCTTCTTCTTAATTGGTGTTTTCGAGTATTCTTGTCGAAATCTGTTTGTAGGGCGTCATCATCTTCTTGCTTCGATTCTGTACCGTATAATTGGTGTTTTTCGCATTTTCCTGAGGCTAAATGTATGTGTAAGATGTCATTATCAGTTTCTCAAGACGCACCATGGCCTACTCAACACTCAACGTTCACCTTTGCGCCAGTCCGGTCTACACATTTCAACAGATGAACGAACAATACAGTAATTTACAAAGCCGTTTTATGACGCTGGCTGCAAAGTTTGATGGCCGTCGTCTCGTTCACCGCGGAATGGACCTTTTCAAATTCTGCACTGACTGCAAGTACAATTCTCTGCTCCGTTCCAGTTCCAGTCGACTTTGGAACCAGACTCGCTGGCGGGATCCTTTCATTTAGCCATTGTCTTGTTGTTGAAGCTACCATCACATCCCGGCAAATGCTGTTCATCGTCATAACAACCAACTTCGCCATCACTTACATGGTTTTCCACCCCACTCCTGTCTCTTAGTCGTGTGTTAATGTATCGAGACGGGTAATCCCATCATTATATTCGTAAACCCATTAATATATTAATATATAAGTCGAAAATAAGAGTACCTATTTACTATGCCTCCCCACGGGAGAGAGTTAGACACCAGGGTCGTTTTTTAACGTGGAGAAAAGGTACAAAAATAAAAATTGCCTCAGTCGTGAAGGATTTCTCCTCCACCGAAAGAGACCAAGAAATAGAAGTGCAGCATCTGAAGAACAGATACTACACTTTGATCTTTTTATTTATTTGCTTCCCCACTGAGCAAATTAGGCACAAGGCCGTTTTTTAATGTGGAGAGAGAGGGAGGGGGGGAGGGAAAGGGGGATCCAGCTCCCGAGAGGTGGGAAATGGGAGCTGGATAGTAACTGTGGTCGTAGGGTGATCCCTACCTTGACCAAGTTCAGATATGTGGGGTTACCCCCACATATGGTCTTTGCTAGTCATAGCTGGTCTTTGCTTGCAGTATCTGTCGGAACAGATCGTATTTATTTGCTCCCCCACCGAGCAAATTAGGCACAAGGCCGATTTTTAATGTGAGGAGTGAAGGGAGGGGGAAAGGAAAAAGGGGACTAGCTCCCGAGAGGTGGGAAATGGGAGCTGGTTAATGGTCAGGCATGTGGGGTTGCCCCCACATCTGGTCTTTGCTAGTCATAGCTTGCACATCTGCCGGAAAAAATACTACACTTTGATCTTGTCCCGAAGGCCAAGAAACGAGAATAAGAGTAACTGAACGTTCGCTTGGGTTTCTTTCTAAACTCGATGTTAGAATTAATAGTCTATGATAATAGACAGAAATGTGGATTACGTCATCTGGCTCAATAAAAGAAAGTGATAGAGGAAAGGTAATCAGCTCCATGGAAGCAATACACGTTTAAAAATATTAATTCAAAATATGAGATCTAAGATATGATTAAGCAGTCATTATCGATATCTCTTTCTCTCTCGTCATTCGGCTGGTCAGTGATTTAGAAGGAAGATCATGTTGAATATATCCCCTCTGTCGACCAACAGTTTTATCTTAATTTAGTCTTTTTTGATGAAGGTAACAAATTTTCTGCAGCTGTCGTCCTTGAGCCATAAAAGTGCGTGCAAGATGAACGAGGGGGGCGGAGTAGGTTGAGAAGAAGAAGAAGAAGAAGAAGAAGAAGAAGAAGAAGAAATAAATAACAATGTACGATTATAAAGGGCCATGTTTTCTAAGTTTTCATTTTTTTGTGCGCGATAATGACGCCAAATTCGTATTATTAAGATTCTTTCGGATTACTATTCTCCCCTTGAGGGTTATGTTTACAAAGTCTTGGTCGATGTAATATCCGACCTTTTAAAGTGTCTTGTTGAACTCGGGAATCTGCACGAAATTTCGAACAGATCACTTTATTTAATGGATTAGCATTTCAATAATATATAATATCACATCACCTTCAACCAGGCGCTTAATGTAAGTGTTAAAAGTCGCCATGATGGAGAACTGACGGCATTTCCGGTTACATTAGTCAGCATTTTTTCAAATACGTATAAAATAACATTAGAAATCTATAGAATTAACGTTAAAATATCGTGAAATTTAATGCCCCCCATGCAGAAAACCGGCCAGATCACTCACTTAGAATTAATAGTTTGGGGCAATATTTCGATATTATTTTTCCGAGGGTCTGATCTTTAAAACAATACTAAGTTTGGCAATGTCCGTTGCATCTGTCAAAAATTTTAGGCTTTCATACAATCAAATAAATAAACAAACAAACATGCGGTCGTTTGCCCTTTATATGATAGATGAAGGTAGCATGCTTTGTTCAGTCAATCATGACTGGGTAGAAGTCCTAAGAAACATCAATTATATTTCAAGTGTCGCCATCACTGTGGACTTTCTACCTAATACTTTATACACTGCCGTATGGATCTCAGTTTGATAGAAATATTCCCGCGTTCGACAAAGTAAATTTAAATAAGATCGGAGGTTACAACGACCAAATCGTTGGGAAAATAACACTTGATAAGAACAGTAGTCCGAAGAATCCAAATAATAATAATAATAATAATAAATCCTTCTTTAAAATATTGAGTACCATGACATGAAATGTTTATTTTGCAGGTATGGGACTTTGACATTTTTTTTTCTAGTCAGGTTATAACATTTTATAATTGATATATTTTATTCCTTCTATTTTTTTTTAATTTTCTTATCACTTTCCTTTTGCTGGGGATGGGGCATTCCACCAGATGCCAAACATTCTCCCATTAGTTTAGTTACTCCAACCGAGAGATCTTTTTTAAGATTCTAACCGTCTCTTTACGTGCAAATGTTTGTGTTTCTCTTGCACTTGGTTCACTGGGTATATTAGCGAGATAGTTTTTAGAATTCTTTTTCATTAGCCCGGTTGCTCTATTACTAGAATGATGGAAATCTTCTTTAAGACCCCAATTTCTGTTCATGTCATCCGTAAGTCCTTGGTATTTTATTCTTTTGTAAAGTCATGTATCTTTGTGTGTCTTCTAATGTTCTCGTTAGATTTTAATGGTTAATAATTAAACCAGTTATTTGACGATTACTTTGGACTTGTGGACACCGTTTGTACGGGTTCAAGATTGTGCAGAGTTCGTAGGTGCCGTTATGATTGACGTGTATGGACACCACCGTCTATCATGTAGGGGTAGAGCAGTCTATCATGATGGGGTAACGGGAGAGTTCAAAGGAACAGCATTGTCATCGGTGCTACTGGACGATCCCTAAACATCGATGATTTTCGTTAATCTTTAAACCGATCGTTTATATGGAACATGAGTTTTATCGACGTGTTTAAACCGTCGTCAATAAACAAATCAGCAACAAACCTTGACCATGTAACGGTGTGGTCTTTTAAACAGCTTCGTATTCTAACCAATCACCGTGGATACAATGTGCAGCGGTCAATTGTGCAGTATAGTTAACAGGAAAAACGAAGGGGGAGAACAAATATTCAACAAGTAACTGTTTTCAAAAGCAATAAAACTTACTTTTCTACTTGCGATCTTTTGTGTCTGAAGTTTTTGAAATCATTTTTATTTCAGTTATTTTTTTCGTAAGAATACGATTTGATTACAGGAAAAATGAAACATGGTCAATTCCAATTTCCGGAAATAAGTGAAGTCTGATATAATTTTTTCGTCATTTTTCTCATTTCGATTAGGCAGAAAAGTTAATTTAATTTGCTTATTTCTTTTTTATATTTGTTTATATTGACTTTTTTTTACGCAAAAATGCAAAATAAACCAATCAATACTTCGGTAAATTTTAGAAACTGAAGTCAGTCATGTTGAAATTTTACTGCAACCAGATCGTATTTTAACGAAAAATTAAATTTAAATAAAAACAGTTACAAATGCTTAAAAATAATATAGGAAACAAAGGTAAGTAAAAAAAAAGAGAAGTCTCATTGCGTTTGGTAACAGTTAATTTTTTAACATTTGTTTTGTTTTGGGTTTTTTTTTTCATTTCTTTTTTTTTTTCCTGTTAGATATACTGCAAAATCTTGGTGCGATGATTGATCCAGCGCTGCAAGACTTTCTAAGTGTCTGCGTTTATTAATATCTATTAATTTCTAGCCTACTTCCAAAGCGAGTATTTGGGAGTGTACCAGTCTTGTTCCCAAAAGAACATCGGATCAAACTTCTTCTCTGTTTTAATTTGGCAGTAGATTTTTTTTTAAGAAAAGTACTTAAAAGATTGGGTTTAAGAGTGTATACTTTTATGGTGGATTTATATGTAATTTAAAAATGAACTAAGAGAGTTATTTAAATAATAAAATCATATATATATATATATATATATATATATATATATATATATATATATATATATATATATATAAACGTCACAGTTTTACCCCTCTGGACCAAAAAACTGCAAGTTTAGAACAACAGTTTGCACATACAAATTTATTATGTCTAGATTTTTAGCCATTATCTTATGGAACTAGAGAACATTTTAGACACATTAATTAGTTATAATAAAACCCTAGATTTAACACCAATAGTGGCATCATCATCATCATCATCATCATCATCACCATCGCAATCACCTACAGACGAAGTAGTTCACAATTTTCCCCCGTAATCACTAATCCCTCCCACCGTTTCCTACTTACACTGCGTAATTTTACACAAAGGATACTTATATTGACACCCCACAATTCAAGAAAAAGAAATCAAGACTGTAAATTAAATTTTACAAGTAAATATTTTCCAGAAAGTCTTTATTCTGCGGGGTTTCAAAAAATGCTATTCTTCTTTTCAGAGGAAAGAAAGAAATTAGCAAATAATTATTATAGTCGATCTTAAATTTGCTAGTTATGGCATTAAATGAAACACTACTTTATGATGGTTAGGCATAAATTGAAAAATAAATGTGTTCATATCAGCTAACATTATGTGAAAATAGAGAGAAGATGGGGAAAAAGCAAACTGGGAGTAAAGGATCCAGAGTACATGAAGACTCACTCGATGGTAAATCCAAAAAGCGAAGGAAATGTTTTTAAAAACAAATAGTCAGAGGTTCAAAGTCAGCGGAACGCGCAAGTGAATATTAGAGTGAAAAACAATCCGATTAGAAAAGTAATTGCAGAGCAAGAAACAAACCGACTGGAAAGGAAATTCAATGTAGCTTAAAGGCATATAAAATTGCAGTTGCTGAAAATGTCCAAAAATCACTTAAATGCAACTAACTGAACTGCTCCCATCGTTGGTCAGGCGTCAAATGGTAGGAGCAGACGTTATATTTTAAAATTAGGTCGATTCTAGTTAGAATTACAAATGTGTAGGCGTTAACCTAATCAGCGGAAGCAGCTAAACAAAAATATTAATATTTATATTAGATTAAAGTTCACATTAGATTGTATCGGGTAAACATTTTATTCCAATTTCCTTTAGACGAATCGTGTTCGAGATAAGTGGCTGCTATTTTAATTTTTATGTTTAATTTCAAATATTAATAACTACATTTTATTTCAGTACTAAATTTATATTTTTATTTCCTGATTGTTTTATTTAATGATAGCGTTTTCTCGTCGTAGATGTTTATTATATCTACCAAGTTGATCTTAAGAATAGCATAGACTCAACCATTATATTTTCTTTTCAGACCCCCTTCCATTCGTGTTTTTCATTTTATGTTGAATTTACTTATAACGGCACCAGTTGAATTTCAGAAGCCCCCTCCCCCGCTGTTCTTTTATATCGAAATTTCTTACAAGGTCACTAGCAAAAAGCGATCACGCCTTTGCTTTAACGGTTAATTTAATATAAAATAACATTAGAAATCTATAGAATTAACGTTAAAATATCGTAAAATTTTATGCCCCTCATGCAGAAAACCGGCCAGCTCACTCACTTAGAATTAATAGTTTGGGACAATTTTTCGATATTATTTTTCCGAGAGTCTGATCTTTAAAACGATATTAAGTTTGGCAATGTCCGTTGCGTCTGTCGAAAATTTTAGGCTTTCATACAATTAAATAAATAAACAAAATAAAAATGTAAAAATTAAAAGTCTTTTGGAGGCTGATGTTGTTAAAGCTAAAATTTTCTTCAATCAGTTTGCACTCTGGAGACCAAGCGTGTTCGAGATAAGTGGTTGCTATTTTAATCTTTATGTTTAATTTCAAATATTAATAACTACATTTTATTTCAGTACTTAATTTATATTTTTATTTCCTGATTGTTTTATTTAATGATAGCGTTTTCTCGTCATAAATGTTTATTATATCTACCAAGTTGATTGCATAAACAGATTAGGAAATTGTATTCATTGTTAGTTCGTGAGAGGTGAATCTATCACCATACTTTCCCTTTAAAAAACACGCCAGTTGGACTTTAATAAGTACAATATTTAATATTTTTTTAATGGAGAGTAGAAAACGCTTTGTGGATGCGTTATCGGCAGCGCCAGTTATTCTCGCTTCTCTTTATTTGTCCCTCAGTCCTCATTTTTTAATAATTGATTTTTCTGACAATAGGAGCAGAAAAAGCTGTACTCTAGGGTGGCAGTATTTTGCGTAAACAGTCGACAGATGGCGGAAATTTTCTGTTTCTATGTCTATCCTTGTAGCCATGTCACAAGTAAGGGTGCTGATAGTCAGGGACCCGAACTTTGGATTAACCACTAAGGAGTCTGTCCTATCAGCAGATGCAAATTACTGGGGCTGCTGTATTGCCGTTTGGTGAATGGATTCTGGACCATGCAGTAGCTTCTGGTGGGGCCTCTCGATACCATCTTAGTGGGTAATTGTTACGGCTTTACCTTATCATGTTCTACAAAAAAAGAAAAAATCTTCGTTTCTTTTTCTCTTAGTTTCCCCTCTCTGTCTTGCTCTAAGCGAGTCTGTTGACCTAGTCCATAAACTCCAAAATTCCATCATGACAAGTTTCAAGAAAAAATACATGATTAAACCCGGATCTCTAACTTCCAACGTAGACCCCCACTACCATGTCTCCTTCTCCAACATCAGAGGTCTACATTCTAACCTTCCAGAGGTTGAAACCCAACTACAGGAGACTAAACAGGACCTTTTATTTTTAAGCGAAACTGGTATTGGACAGACTATTTCCCTAAATGAGTTCGTAATTAAGGGATACTCTAACTTAACTTCCAAATCTGACCCACAAGATCGCCATGGGCATGGAATATGTGCTCATATAAAAGATGGCTTTCTATGTGGTAGGGACATCTCCAGATAATATCCTAACTTACCCTATATGTGCTTCCTGGTTGCACTTGCTCACTACTGCATTTATATTTACTCTCTATCGCCCCTATAACAGCGGAGTTACTATCTTTAAAAGCATATCTGAGAAAATTGACCAAGTTCTATCAGCTTATCCTTCAGCTAACATTCACGTATGTGGAGACTTCAATGTTCATAATGTGGAATGTTGACCCACTCAAACAAGACCGATGATGAGGGGATGTTTTGTCATGATTTCTTCATTGCTTATGACCTCACTCAGATTGTTCACGAACCCGCCCGTGTGCCCGACAATGACGGCCAGTATGCGAGTCTCCTAGACCTTTTTCTCACAACTTGCCCTGAACTATGTTCAGTTTCTGTTCTGTCTCCTCTTGGATCTTTCGACCACTCTGCTGTATTAATTAAGATAAAAATGAAATGTAATAAGTCCCCAGACGTACCTCTCCATCGTACAGTATATCGATACACTATGGCTGACTGGGATAGCTTATGTACATTTATATCTGATCTACCTCTGCGTTCCATGTTTAAAAAGGATGTGTCCTCTATAGTATCAGACCTGACAGAATGGTTAATTGTAGGTATAGACTGTTTCATACCATTGAAAAAGTTCCAGCAAAAACCTAACAGCCAGCCATGGTTATCTCCAGAAGGTGCTGCTGCTATTGCGCACAGAAATCACTTTTTTTCAATGCTTCCAACCTAATAGATGTATGGAAACTAAAGCGACTTTCAGGACTACAGCAACCATTGTAAGAAAGTAATAAAGTCCGTCAAGTCCAAAGTAGCTGAGCAGCGGCTTGGTTCCCACCAGTTTTGGCAAATAGCAAACAGAATCCTGAACAGAAGCGTGTGCTCTATCCCAACTATCATAATTGACCTGAGGTAATCTCGTCAGCATCAGACAAAGCCAAACTCTTTGTCAAGAACTTTGCAGCTAAGTCTATCCTTTGCGACCAAGGCCGCCAATCCCCAATATTCCCTTCTGTATCAAAAACACGCTATGTGATATACAAATATCTGTACGTGATGTTGCCAAGCTAATCAAAACCCTTGACTCCAGTAAAGCAACCGGCCCTGACGGTATTCCAATAATAGTACTCAAAAAACTTCAACCTGAACTAGCGCCCACACTTACAAAACTGTTTAAACGTTGCCTAAAAGAAAATTACTTCCCATCACCCTGGAAAATCTCATCAGTATGCCCTGTATTTAAGAATTCAGGTGATCGCTCATCCCCCTCTCAGTACAGGTCCATAGGTCTCCTGTGCGTCATGAGTAAGTTGCTGGAATCTGTGTTAAATACAGAAGTAATCAACCATCTCAGACAAAAATAACCTTCTTAGTGGCACACAATATGGTTTCTCTTCTGCTAGATCTACATCAGATGTGTTTACAATTATACCTCATAGGATTAGCGAATCTCTCGATGGAGGCTTCCTTTCTAGGGCAATTGCTTTTGACATATCATCGGCCTTTGATAGGGTATGGAATAAAGGTTTACTTCACAAGATCTCAAGCTATGGTATAGCTGAAAATGTCTTCTCAGTTATTAAATCATTTCTCTCTGATAGGTTCATAAGAGTAGTAGTTGATGGGCAAAAATCAGAAGCTCACATTATTAATGCTGACGTCCCTTAAGGGTCCATCCTGGGCCCAACTCTTTTCCTGATCTACATTAATGATCTTCCAAATCACATCCTTACATCATTTGTAGATATTTTTGCTGATGACACTACCATCTATGGTAGCACATCTAAGACAGTAAACGACTAAGTTCTCTCTGATTCTCTCTCCTCTGATCTTGATCACGTTGTACAATGGGGAAAAGAGTGGCTGGTTACTTTTAATGCATCTAAAACCAAGCTTCTCTCTTTACATTATCAACACTGATTCCCATCTGGCATCAATTGAAATGAATGGCTTTCGTCTTGGGCAGGCCTCAAGTTTTTACAAGCTTCTGGGCTTGACTTTTACTCCTGATCTTAAATGGAATACGTACATTAAATCTGTTGCCAAGTCCGCTAGGAAAATGGTCGGATCCTTCTATCGATACAGTAGATATCTCACTGATGATGGAATTCTCTATCTATATAAGAGCCAGATACGTCCAAGGATGGAGTACTGTTGCCACATCTGGGCAGGAGCTTCTAGAAAGGACTTGTCCTGCCTTGATAGGGTTCAACATAGACTTCGTGGCATCGTGGGAAATGTCCGTTTCTCTTCACTGCAACCTCTTTCTCACGGAAGAGATGTTGCGAGTTTGTCTCTGCTTTATCGTTATTTTCATGGAAAGTATTCGACTGAGCTTCAATCTATGGTCCCCCCTCGCCAAACTTTCACTAGAAACACTCGTCTAGCTAAAAAGACTATCAATAATTCCCTCCACTCCTTATCTGTGGCTAAACTTAAACGTAGATTCCATAATCAAAGATTTTTTCTTAGAACTGCACGCCTGCGGAATTGTCTCCCGTTTTCTTGCTTTCCAGCTGTCTATAATATATATATATATATATATATATATATATATATATATATATATATATATATATATATATATATATGTCTATAATATTCAAGTCCAACGTGAACAAGTTTCTGATGAGCCGTTACACTTAAGTTAAGAAATTTACCGAACTTCCATTACTATCGATTACTATACTGTCCTTTTGACTACTATACATTCTTTAACCCTTATCCTTGAGTAGCCTCTCGGCCTTGATAAGTGGTGACGCCTATGTAAATATATATATATGCTTGTTTATAAACAAGCGGTTAGAGCACTGTAAACGTGGTGGACAAATGTTTGTTTAAATAGACATTTGGCGAGATAATTTACGGGCGCCGCTCCTGTGGATCGATCGGTAGAACTGCTGGCTGTCAACGCGAGAGTTCTAGGTTCAATCCTCGGCTTGGGAGAGGTGCTAATCTAGCGGCACTAATGAGGTCTGATACAACTACACATGACTAATATATATATATATATATATATATATATATATATATATATATATATATGAAGGGTTCAGGTAGTTTTTCTTTGATTTAAATAGAGCTCTTTGTGTTTTTGTGTTGCCGTTCTACTCATCTTCCTTAATCACCGCTCTTCCTTTTCGTTTGTTTTGGAATATTGAGTCTGTTTTTGTTTTTTTTTTATATTTGATGGTGCTTCAATATCATCCAAATTAAACCCAAAAAAAAACATAGTCGGGATTTTTGTAGATAGGTAGTGAAACGCGCGTTAGACGGTAAAGAAGAAACTAGCATTCTCGGAAATAAAAGCAGAATGCGAGTGTTTGAAAAGTTTTAAGCTTCATAAAAACTAAAAAAATAAGGGATCTCTAATAATTTATTTTTCAACACAGTTCCCTTAAGAACAGAACACTTGATCCAACGGCAATGGATCGCTTTTATCTAGATGTAGAACACTTTTGCTTGGGATTCAAGAAGCCCATCAACTGCAGTCCTCATAATCACTGGCAAAATGGTGATCAGTCAAGGCTTATTTTCATTTGTGAAAAAAGATTGAAGTCGGTGGGGGTTATCTTTGGTGAATAAGGGGAATGGGAAACAAGTTTGAATGCACAATCTTTAATCCTTGACATAAAATCCACTGAGATGTAATCTGGTGCCTCGATGATTCTCGTAATCGTTTTTTATTATTATTATTTTTTCTGAGCGGTTCAGCTCTTCATAAAAATTTTGTTCAGTTAATGTGTGATTCTTTTTAAATGTATTTCATCAATATGACATAGAAATATAGAAAATAGAGGCCAACTCAAGGAACGACCTTGATTTTTATGGGACTCCATGACGTGTGCTCCCTGTGCTTTGACTGCTCTTTGGTAGTGATGACCAGCTTTCATCGATCTTAATGAATCAATCAAGAAAACCATGTTTAACAGCTTTTCCAACAGTTTAATATTGATCTTCGGCATCGTGCATCCGGTGCATTTCTGTCCATTTGTATAAAGATGAGGCGCCAACTATACAGAAACTTTTAAGAATCTAATTTTTTGTCCAAGTTTTGTCTGGTCACTTAATGGCTATCCCAAGGTTCTTTACTATCTGTCGACATTATATTCGACCGTCTTTATAACAATGTAATCTTTGGTGGTGGTGGTTGTTGTTGTTGTTGTTGTTGTTGTTAAGAACGTTTGTGTTATATTTAACATTGTCTCTGCCACACTTGAATTCTATGCTCAAACATGTGGCTGTTGCAAATGAAGAGGCAATCTATGTTAATTTTCTCAACATATTACCGTGAACTTCTAATGCAGTCATACCTTTCCAGTGCAATGATTTTATAACTGCACGAATTTTTGTTTTCTCTATTTTTTTTTTTTTTTACATAGTGATCACCACTTATCAAGGCCCGGAAGCCACTCAGGGATAAGAGTTATTGCAAGTACATTACGTTAGTGTGGAGATTTGATGGAGTGTTTACTTAAGGGGGCGGTTCATTAGGAATTTGTTAACATTAGACTTGAAGACATCCAAGTTGTAGTCCGGAGGGAAGCAGGCAGACGGAACAGAGTTCCACAGGCGTGCAGTTCTAAGAAAGAAGCTTTGTTCATGGAATCCGCGTTTTGATTTAGGCACAGATATAGAGTGGGGGAAATTTTTCACAGTGGATTCAGCTAGACGGGTGTTTTTCATGAAAGATTGGCGAGGGGGGACCAGGGATTGGAGTTCAGACGAGCACCTGCCATGAAAATAACGATAAAACAAGGATAGGCTCGCAACGTCTCTTCTGTGAGAGAGGGGTTGCAGGGTAGAGAAAAGGGCATCCCCCACTAAGCCACGAAGTCTATTTTGTACTCTGTCAAGGCATGATAGGCTGTTTTTGGCAGCTCCTGCCCAGATATGGCAACAGTATTCCATCCTTGGACGTACTTGGCTTTTATATAGATAGAGAATTGCATCAGTAGTGAGATATCTTCTGGAGCAGTAGAAGGATCCCACCATCTTTCCAGCGACCTTGGCAACAGACTTGATGTACGTGTTCCATTTCAGATCAGGAGTAAAGGTCAAACCAAGAAGCTTGTCAAAACACGGGGCCTCACCCAGACGAGAGCCATCCATCACAATTGATGCCAGCTGGGGATCAAAGCGTTGATGATGTAAGGATAGGAGTTTGGTTTTGGATGCATTAAAGGTAACTAGCCACATCTTCCCCCACTGAACCACACGCTCGAGATCAGAGGAGAGAGAATCAGAGAGAGCTTTGTCATTTACAGCCTTTGATGTGTTGCTGTAGATGGTCGTGTCATCAGCATAGATGTCAACGAATGATTTAAGTATGTGTTTAGGGAGGTCATTGGTGTAGATCAGGAAGAGAGTTGGGCCCAGGATTGACCCCTGAGGGACCCCAGCATTTATATTGCAGGCCTCCGATTTTTGTCCATCTACCACTACTCTTATAACCCTATAGGCGAAAAATGATTTAATGATTGAGAAAACATTTCCAGTTATACCGTAGCTGGAAATCTTGTGAAGTAGACCCTTATGCCATACCTTGTCAAAGGCCTTTGATATGTCAAGAGCAATTGCCCTAGAAAGGAAGCCTTTGTCAAGAGATTCACTAATCCTGTGGGATATAACCGTCAGCACATCTGCGGTAGATCTTGCAGAGCGGAAACCATATTGTGTGTCACTAAGAAGGTTATTCCTGCTGAGGTGGTTGACTATTTCTCTATTTAATATTGATTCAAGCAACTTACTCATAACACAGAGGAGACTTATTGGTCTGTACTGAGAGGGAGATGACTTATCACCTGAATTCTTAAATACAGGGCAAACTGATGAGGTCTTCCAGGGGGTCGGAAAGCACTTCTCCTTAAGGCAGCGCTTAAATAGTTTCGTAAGTATGGGAGCAAGTTCTGGTTGAAGCTTTTTTAACACTATAATTGGGATGCCATCATTTTCATTTTCACTTAATCCTTAAACTTTGCTTATGCAAAAATCTGCAAAACATAATAGTTTGATGTTAGCATTTGAACTTTCAAGATGTTGAACTTTTAACAATTCATAAGTTCAGCCATGCACCAACGCTTCTTATACATGTTGCTTAAAGCTTTTCATATATCTGACGTATGTATGTGGTGTGTACATATATATATACACATATATGTATAGTGTTTTATGGTAACAACTGATAGTCCCTAAAATCACATTGCAGTAATTGTGAATTCATGAGAGCAAATTGATTCAGTTTTTACAGAAAATTGATTGACTCACTGGCAAAAACATTTTCCAACGAAAGACTTAAAAGGTTGAAATACGGTCAAGACTATATATATATATATATATATATATATATATATATATATATATATATATATATAAAGGTTAAAAGGTTGAAATACGTTAAAAGGCTATATATATATATATATATATATATATATATATATATATATATATATATATAGTCTTACTCAAAAAGGATAAGGTAGTTTCTGTAGAAAATCCGTAGTGTTTGAGCTCAGTGTAAAGTAGAGCAAACATGATGGTTAAAAGAAAAATACACCACAAACTAAACCTAATCTTATTATAAATTTATTTCAATTCAAAAACAGGCCTTTTCAATAAGGTCAATGTATAACTTATAAAATAGGAAAATTTACGAGATATATATATATATATATATATATATATATATACATATACACACACACATATATATATATATACACGCAGAATGGCTCACTTAAAGTAGCTCGATCTCTCTCATGTTTCTCTCAACGACCAACTGAGACCACAAGACAAATGCAATTCTTTTTCCAACAAGATGGTGCTATATCCCCCACGTCTCAGATCACTGACACGAGCTTATGATATGTTTACGGAAGAGAGAACAATAAGCAAAGGGTTTTCATCATGTAATTTTTATGTTCGGGGGGAACTTTAAAACAAAATGTTTATGCGAATAATAATAGACCAACTCAAGGAAATTATTACTAACGCTATCAGGAGAATCACCATACAGGATCTACAAGAGGTATCTGCAAACGTTGTTAAACGTTCCCAGAAATGCATAAATGTCAACGGGGAGCACTTCCAGCATCATTTATAACACTACAAATAATTTAAACAAATAAAAGTATGCCCGTCCTCTCTACTACATGTTCTGGGCTACTTTTAAGTGGGCCACCCGGTGTATATATATATATATATATATATATATATATATATATATATATATATATATTAAATTTATTTATACAAACATTAATGACTACATATGTGCATACATGTTTCTGTAATCACCCGCGTTGGGGGATTACGTCTTCAGGCTAAGAATTACCGTCGAAAAACTGATATTTTAACCAAATACATTTTCCTATTTCGTTTGTCCAATTAGAATGTAATCTGGGTGGGAGTCATCAAGCGGTCAGAGGACAAGTGAGGTCTTTGAAGATAATAAACATCTTTTTTATTTCCCTTTCTCTTTATCTATCCCATCTTTTGGTTTTTATGGCATAAGGTACTTGGGAATTTAGTATTTTTGTCTTGCAGTCTGTAAATTAAGAACCTTTCCTATGGTCACTAAGTACTGACCGGTGTCTTTCAATCTACACCCATCTATACACATACATGCAACACACACACAATACACACACACACAGACACGCCCACACACACACACACGTTAATACGGATATATATATATTATAATTACCGTTTTATCTGTTTAGTTACACATGTTTCCGCTACCGAATCGTATCAACGATCCAGTAACTTCGTCAGACTGTCAAAGTAACTTCGTCAGACTTTGACAGTCTGACGAAGTTACTGGATCGTTCATACGATTCGGTAGCGGAAATATGTGTAACTAAATAGATAAAACGGTAATAAAATAAAAAAATATATATATATTTGCTCTGCAATAGTATTGAGCACCTTTAATTTTTCACTATTTACCAGTTCTGCGATATATATATATATATATATATATATATATATATATATATATATATATATATATATATTCCGAAAGTCTAAGAGAATATATAATTATTTTCCACAGCCGAACCAGTATATATATATATATATATATATATATATATATATATATATATAGAGAGAGAGAGAGAGAGAGAGAGATACAGAGACAGAGAGAGAGAGACAGAGAGAGAGAGAGAGTCCTTCCTACTTTTATGATATTAAGGCCAAACTAAATATTGGCACCAATACCCGTATCATTGCACAATTCTTTTACTAAATTGTTGAATTATTAGAATTCGCAAAGTCGTGTTTTAAATAGTTTTTATTCTTGAAAATATTGTTTGGTTTTAAACTGTGTAATTGACAAGATACAATTATATATTTTGTTTGCGGCTAGAACTACAGCCACACCATATGCCTTTCTCCCTTCTTTTTCTCTTTCTATCTATCTTTCTGTACGCTCATAAAGTTTCTTTCTTAGAACATATCATATATGGAACACGATACTATTAGTCCCGTTCGCAACAGTGTGGTTGTCTTCAAGTAATTCAATGTAGTAGAATATAAGCTCTTCTAAACCATCCTTTCTCACACATAAGAGACGTTACTGACCTCTCTTTACTGTATAATGTTCATGATAAGTGCCTGACTGAGCTCCAATCCCTGGTCTCCTTTTACACCAAGAACATGTCTAGGTATTTCTATAACAATAAACTTATCTCTCTCACTCTTCTCCTCCACTTTTTCTCTCTTAATCTCTCTCTCTCTCTCTCTCTCTCTCTCTTAATCCTTCACTATCAAAAACTAAACGTGAATTACATGAACAAAGTTCTTACTTAAGACATTGTATATGTGGAACAAAATATTACCAGTCTGCTTCCTAACATAATCGTCTTCAAGTCTAATGCAAACAAATACTTGCTGAGTTATCCTCTTCAATGAGCAATTCATTTAGTAATCTTCTGCCCATCCAACTCATTGTTTTTGATCTTCTTTAACACTTATCCTCGAGTGGCTCTCAGGTCTTGACAGATTCTGACCCAATAGCAATACATTTTATATATATATATATATAAATATATATATATATATATATATATATATATATATATATATACCATTCAGAACCAGAACTCGCCTATCTACAACTACGGCAAAGAACTTTCTAATCTATTACAACATAGTCGTCTTCAAGTCTAATGTAAACAAATACGTATTAAGTCGCTTTCTTGGATAATCAATTTCTTTTCCGGTTATTGTTCGACTCATTGCACCCATTGTTTTCTTATCCGCTTGAGGCATTCATCCTCCAACTGCCGATCTCTTTTATTCTTATCCTCGAGCAACCTCCGGCCTTAATAAGCAGTGAGCATATCGTAAATATGAAATGTAATGTTAAATCAAAAGCATTATATGAATGATAGTACATGTGTAGCATTTAATTGGAGATGAAACGCTTTTCTATATGATTTATTTTCAGGGCTGTCTTTCTTATTAGTATTTCTCTGAATTCAGAAGAGACAAAGAAGACAAATGCAAACAGAGGATGCATACAGCTCGGTTTACGGCGGCTAAGTGGTTAAAGACACGAGCTAAAAATCTAGGTGGGCCAAGTTCGAATTCAGTTCGTTCCACCTAAACACATTCATCGACCCCACGTCTCATCATCTTTTTCTTTCCATTTTTCTTTTTTTTCTACTCGTTTCCTTCTTATTTCTTTTTCTTTTCTGTTTTTATTCTCTGTCTTATTCCTTTTTTACTCCGCGTCCTTTCTATTCTTTCTTCTCTTTTCCGATTTTTTTATTAACCTCCGTTTTATTTCTTATGTCACTTATTTTTATTTCTTTTTTTTTTTAGCTTCTCTTTATGAGCTCTCCTATCTACGCTTCTTCTTCTTCTTCTTCTTCTTCTCCCACTCTTTTGACTTCTCTTTCTGCTTATTAATCTCTCCCTTCTTTATATCATTTCTTTGCCCTTTTCCTCACCTCTCTCTTGTTCCTTCTCTCTCTCTCTCTCTCTCTCTCTCTCTCTCTTTCTCTCTCTCTGTCTCTCTTCCTCTCAACTAACGGTGCGTTCTCTCTTTCCGTCTCAAGTGGACATGTCCGCCCATACTAATGTCTATCATTATCGCCTCTAACTTGACCTGTCAAACTGAAAATCAAGCCGCCATATTAATAATAAGATTACTGTCGTCTGCTCTCCTGAATCTCATCCGCTCAGCTTTTCGTTATCGAGACCTACCATCTCCCATCTCCCTCTCATCCTACCTCTCTCTCTCCATCTCTCTCTCTCTCTCAATCTCTCTCTCTCTCTCTCTCTCTCTCTCTCTATTAATGAGATTTTTCATTAAAAACATTCCATCTCTGTCAGTTCTAACTTGATATTGTAACTAACGCTCTTCCTGTTAATGCTCCTTCTCTTTTCCAATACAGAGGTGTGTGGAGTGAAATAGCGAATTATAACTCACCGCCAAATTAGTTCCAGACAATATTTATGCTCTCATATCTGCTAAGTTAAATTAATTACGAATATTAATATATATATATATATATATATATATATATATATATATATATATATATATATATATACTAGCAGAGCGTCACGACGTTGCTCGGAATTTAAAGAGTATTAATAAGTGTTCCACACTTATAATACATTTATTGTCAACGAAATCGCTCATTCGTCAATCAAATCAATTGATTTCCTCCCCCAGTCAGGAACTCACCACTGTGCATTAGGAGGACGCTTTACATACCTCTCCGCAGTGATTTACTCGACAATTCATTGTAGTCTCCATTGCAATGTTGATTTTATGATTTTTTTCTTAATTTTATATAATGACTTGGATTAAGTAAAAAATGCAATAGTCAAATATAATGGTCCAAGTCTAAACAGAAGCGTTCATTTTGAACGCACGTCTGTCTTATCAAAGAACTCACTGTTGATTTTATAGGCCGAGCCATTCTGCTTGTTTGGTGATAAAACTTCTTGAATGGAATTATGTTGGTAGGCTGCATAAAAGTGTTAACTTTGACCAAAATTAGACTTTTTCTTCTTTAATAAAACTTCTTCGATTATCGATTGTTGATACTTATCAGAGGTATTCTGCATTCATTTAAACCAGCGTGTAAAAATTCTCCCTGTAAAATCCATGTAAAAAAAACACGTAAAAATACTCCCTGGTACATAAGCTACATGTGTGTGATTGTTTTTTTAAATCGCCCTAGTCATTTTGGAGTCGATAGGGTACGAATTCACACAGACAGACAAAGTGCCTTTTATATATAAGTAATAGATAGATAGATAGATAGATAGATAGATAAGGGATAGTGATAAACTTCTTTTCAGTTAACGAGAACAAAACATTAAGAAATTTACCTGCGGAGTTTGAACTCACAGACCATGTCATGGAAAAAAAATACGCTATCTACTTAGACACATAAGAATTTTCACGGCCCGCTGTTGCAATGACATGGGAAAATGGTTTTACGGATGATAGATAAATTAAAATAACGTTTTCGATTATCGATTATCGGAAGGTATTCTGAGACCAAACTTAAAACAAAATCTGTTCAGCGGTTTCGGAGTCTGTAGTAAACGACCTCACATACAGACAGAGTTTCATTTATATATATATATATATATATATATATATATATATATATATATAACGCTTCTAATTAGACTATTATATATATATATAGTAATTAAAAATATATACATGGCATTTAAGCTACACAGAATATTTCGCGTTTCATTCTCGTGCGAATTCGTCAGGCTTATGCAAAGAATTGTGGTTACCTCGCGTTTTTATATACGCACATGCTATTGAATTTTTAGTTTAGTAAAAACAGGAGGTAACCACAAGTCTTTGCATGAGTCTGACGAATTCCCAGTAGAATAAAACGCGGAATATTCTGTGTAGCTTAATTGCCATATATATTTTCATAACTTACTACCTAGCTCTGCCTATGTATTGAGCACTGTTTAAGTAAATACTGAAAATTTACGCATAAAATTATGTTTTTGTATATTAATGTGATTAAATAGAGTAGTCACACACACACACATATATATATATATTTATATATATATATATAGAGAGAGAGAGAAAGAGGGGGAGGAGGGAGATAGATATATAGATGCAAGGAACTTCGTGTGCGTACGAGTTCGTTTTCTATGGACTCCAAAACACCTGTACTGATTTCTATGACATTTCACACAAAGGTACTTTATGCATCTGGCAGTGTTCTTACGAATGTTTTGTATCGGAATGGTTTCTGTTAGTATCGATAATCGATAATCAAAAAATTTCGATAAAAGAAGGAACAGACAATTTTGACCAAGGGTAACATCTTATACAGTCTCACATCACAAGTGCATTTCAGTAGTTTTATTACTACACAAACGGAAAGGGTCGGCATATAAAATCTAACATAGATTATTTGATATGTCAGAGCGCGTTTGAAATGAATATTTCTGTTTAAAGCACAATTGAACCATGATACTTGACTTTACGTTTAAACTTTTATTGAAGCCATACTATATATACATAAGTTTATAAAATATACAGTAGATTCTCTACAGTGCAATGTACACTACAGTATATTGTGGACTAATTCACTGTTATGAAGCATTGAAGCTTCCTCATGGTGCAGCGATATGGATCCATGACTCGATCATACAATCAATCAGTTTCATTTCACCGATTTCGATGACGATAAAAATAGGGGAGTGTGAAACATTAAATATCACTCAATGCCGGAAAACATGGGTCACCTTGCTAGTATATACATTGACATATATATATATATATATATATATATATATATATATATATATATATATATATATATATATATATATATATATACTGTTTTAACAAAACAAAGACTTCAAAGAATGGGTTGATAACATGAAAAAGGTGTATTTCATTGTTAGTTACAATTGTTTCAAGACTATTTCGACAAATTCAAATATTATGTTATTTGAAAATTTTCACAAGAACAGATTTATTGAATAAAAACACTTTAACAATAAAAACTTATTGAACACATTTCCCTTATAAGGAAAAGAAAACTCACGACAAAAATGCTAGTTTTATTTTGGTGTTTTTTACTCCCCCCCCCCTATTTTTTCTGATGAGGAGACTATGTTTAAAGGACAAAACCTTTGTCAGATTATTGTCAATTTCAATAAAATTAATATCGTTTCCGAAACAGTCGTATTCTCAAGTTGATTTTGTTTGTTTTTCCTTTTAATTCACAATTATGAATCGTTTTACTCAATATATATCATATACACACACACATATATATACATATATATACATATAAATATACATAATATACATAATATATATACACACACACATATATATACATATATATATATACACATAAATATACACCATATATATATACACACACATATAAATATATATGAGAGAGAAGGAGAGAGAGAAAAAGTTAGAGAGAAAAGGAACAAACCAAATTATGTGTTCGTCAACATTTTGTCTTTATTGTAAGACTTCTTCTGGAAGTCTTACAATAAAGATAAACGTTGATGAAACGTTGATGAACACATAACTTTGTTTGTTCCTTCTTTCATCCCTCTATCTCGTCGATACTATTTCCATTATTCTCATCATTTATATATATATATATATGTGTGTGTGTGTGTGCGTGTGTGGTGTGCGCGCGCGCCCGTTTGTGTATGTGCGTGTGAGAATGGTTTTGTGTGTGCGTGTGTGTGTGCGTGTGTGTGCGTGCGTGTGAGGGTGGTTTTGTGTGTGCGTGCGTGTGCATTTATGTGTGGAAATACATGTGTATATATGTGTGTGTACGTGTATGTCCGTGTATAAATGGTTAAATAAGGATGTTTCTATGTTGCTAGCAATCATGATTATCTGTTTTCCTGTAATTGATTATTAGAATGAGTCAGCATATATTTCGCGCATGCGCTTGGTTTAAAATGGAATTGCTGGGGCGAAACGATCATGACTGGCGCCAGCATGCCTTCGAAATCATTCGATGGCCGACCCATGGCCACAACCTATAGCGACACGCTGGTTTAAATGAATGCGGACAAAGCAACTGGTATTAGTGTTTTGCAAAAAAACAATCTATTGAAAGGAGTTGAGTTAGATGGGTCAGACAATAGAGAAAATAATCAACCCAACTAGCATTTCTTATTTTATTTTGCTACAAGTGACATGGCTTAAACCTAGCAGACATTATGTTCCAATGAATTGAACTAGCGATTATATTATTTTACGAAATACTAGTTTATACTAGTTCCTTTATCAATCCCCTAGTTACCTTGTTTCTAACACTTTATGGCTTGTATGAAAAATATATGTGAAATTTCCTGGAGAAAATATTATGAATCAATACTTATTAGTCAAGATAAATACAGCTGTATACTAAACAAAAATTATATTACATAAGTACACGTCATGATTCTGGAGCCATAACTGCCACAAATCGCAGTATTTACTTCCTTCCAACTTTTTCAGGATATGTTATAGGCGAATCGAAGCATTCTTGTATATTTACTATTGAGATGAAAGATGACTGATGTGGATAGTTTATAATAAGTGTTTATTGACATTTCGTTTGAGGAAGATCATGTCGTAGACCTCAGGGATTCTAGCATGTGCTAACGTGTAACATGGATGAGAAGTGTTTCAAAAACAAGCACTGCCCATGATAATTTCATTTATTGTTAACCACACGAAAAATAAAAAGGTTTTAAAGATGGAAATGCCGTATCCAGGGTTCTAATAATGACTATTTTTTTTCCTGTCTAGTTTTTTTTTATTGATCTTCCTATAATTTCTACAAACATTTTCAAACATAATATATATATATATATATATATATATATATATATATATATATATATATTTAATGAAAACGAAAGGAATGTAGTGTTTACCTGATATACGCAATGGCAAACTTCGAACTAATATAAATAACAGTATTTGTATATAGAAATTTTAATCCCAACCAAATTAAAAAGCTCAATACGCAATAGGGAGTAGAGCTTATTATAAGAGAAAGAAAATTAAAACTATAATTACAATCAAAATTTATTGTTCGACTGAATACTCCAAAAAACAATTTACAAAGTCCTTATTCCGCAGAGTTTCGAAGAATGCTATTCTTGTTATTATTCTCATCAGAGGACATAAAGAAATCAGCAAATTATATTTGTAGCAATGCTAGAATTTGCTAGTTAAGGCATTAAGTGAAACTGCAATTTATTGTAGTTATAAATTGCCAAATAAAAAAAATGTAAATATATTGGATATGTGAAAAAAAACTAATATAAAAACAAACCGCGTATAATATTTCAGCTTGGATTAAACTCCTCTCAAGTTGATCCAAAATGTAAAATGGTGCTTTAGAAAGAATGCATTCCAAAATAAGTCCAGCGTGACGATGCATATAATCAGATTGGAAAGTTTTCAAAACAGCTGAAATAATGAATATTTTTTTCGGGCAGTGCAGTAGCTCAAAGAGAAATCTGTCCCTAGTCAAATGGGACCTAATAGTAAAAAGAGAGAAATCCAATATGAGATCCTTCATCATCGGCTTAATTAGAAAAAGTGATTTCAAGTTGGGGGGGGGGACAAAAATAAATAAATAATTAAAAAAATTCTGTACATATATATATATATATATATATATATATATATATCGATTTTTACGTATGAGCTCCACCACAACCACTAAGTTGCTCGCAAATTCCTACAGATGATTTGTTTATAGTGGTGAAGGCCAACCACACTTTTTGGTACAACTGCTAATCTTAGTCGAAGTAATGGCTTCCACAAAACAGAGCAGAGAGTAGACATTAACCTGAATGCATGTCATAAAAATGACTCTTCCACTTAATTAAACGCGCCTCTAGCTACCAAACCTGAAATTTCTACGCCTCGGCGCAATACACAAAGTGCCTAGCCTTCCCAGATGGTTACCCATCTTGTACTTACCAGACTCATCGTTGCTTAACTTATATATATATATATATATATATATATATATATATATATATATATATATATATATATATATTATTTGTGTAGGAACTAATATATCCATCTTGTACAATTTTTCTCGAAACAGAAATTTCCTTACTCGAAAAAAACATTTTTCATCACTAATAGACGCTGTGATATTACTAATTACAGTTTTTTTACAAAGTTTACGTTTTTCCCCGTTTTTACGTTGGAAAAAACTATTTGATCAGGGAAAAATTTGCTTACCGATTTAGTCTTGCAGTTTTAAATGGAAATCTTCTTCAAGTGCAGTTTTGATAACATTTTTCTTTATGAATTTGAGTTCCTCGTCGTCAAGTTGTTGTGACCCGAAAGGGTCACCTAAAACTCTAACATGTATATGGTTTAGTAAAAGATATTTGCATTTACAACCAAACAAAATACATAGAGGACAGAGTTATCGTACTTAGCGCCAATGTGGCGTACTATGTGATTCACCATGCACACCACCGTGAGTAGTATCTGTCGTTATATTTATACCGTTCGGAAGAGTTCATATCTTATCTATCATAGAGTGCCCACAACAGTATTGTACGTATTTACGTGTTACAGATCAATATGTAATACATATAGACGTTTAACGTATGGAAACAAACGATGGCAGAGACGAAAAAAGATATCAACACGGCTTAGAAAATAACAAACAAACAGACATAAAGACAAGACATGTGACATGTGGCAAATAATCGATTTTCTTACCAAGTAAAACATATTCAATCGCAATGCTTTCCTGAGATGTACACACATTTTTAACTGCACTTAAAGTATAGTTTAAACGAGTTTGACACAAAGAATACGCCGGGATTATAATATCGTCACTGAGCCGTTGCAATCCTGTCTCTGCTTTATCGTTATTTTTATGGTAAGTGCTCGTCTGATATCCAATATATGGTCTCTAGCAAAACTTTCACAAAAAAAAACACTTGTCTAGCTAAGACCTTATCAATAATTTCCCCCACTCTTTATTTCTGCTTAAACTTAAACGTAGATTTCATGAACCATGATTTCTTAGAACTGCACGTCTGTGGGGCTCTGTTCCGTTTCCCTGCTTTCAAGCCGATTACAATATGCACTCTTTGTCTGTGCCTAAAACTAAACGCAGATTCCATGAACAAAGCTTCATTCTTAGAACTGGACATCTGTGGAACTCTGTTCTGTTTTCCTGCTTTCCAACTGACAACGATATGGTCGTCTTCAAGTCCAATGTAAACAAATTCTTGAAGAACACCCCCCTTTAAGAAATATAATTTACCAAATTTCCACTACTAACGATTACTATGATATTGTCCCATTGACTACCGTACACTCATTAACCCTTATACTTGAGTAGTCTACGGGCCTTGATAAGTGGTGACTCCTAAAAAAAGCACGTAGTAAATGCCTTTGAGATAAATGTAGGGTGTCCAAAGAGTCACTAAAGGGTTGAAAATCTTTGTCATTTTACCATTAATGATTGTTGTTTTTTTTGTTTTTTTTCTCTATTTCAGATATTTTACAAATGATATTTTAGAAAGTAATTATTAATAAGTATAGCATTAAAGTTGTAAAATTGTTTTATAAAATCAGGGGTCAATTGCTTTGACTCACAACGCTTGTCGATGGCATTTTCATGTAAGAGATAATCCAAGTCACAACACAATTCGAAACATTGTCGAAAGAGTCTATGTTAATAAACCCCATACCCTGCAAAATTGAAGGAAAACATCACGAACGAAATAAGGGAATTAAATCGCAATCCAGAGATTCTGCAATTTGTCATGAATATTTTTTTAGGAAAGAGTACAAATATGCGAAGCTGAAAATGGGCAACATGAATAAAGATTGTTTGGATCTTGCTTTTTTTTTGCAATTCCCCATGCCTTAATCATGTAAGTAAAATTACAGAAAGATGTCATCAAAATAAAGATTATATTCAAGTTCAAAACCTTGCAGTGACTTTTTGGACACACTGTTTATATTACTTTATTCTGAGAAAGATTTTTATTGATGTCTACACACATTATATTAATATTGAGGACTGCCTGTTTCAATATATACTTTTGTGCGTGTGTATATATATGTATACGTGTGTGTTTGTGTGCGTGTGTGTGTATGTGTGTGTGGGTGTGTGTGTTTAGGGGTTCACTAATACACAATATATAAACTCTAAACTCTCTTGAACGGTATAAATATACCGAGATGGTACGAGACGCCAGTTGAATTTTCGACCTCGATAATCAATCCGAGACAAACTGGGCTATTTCTGCGGCCTTTTAACTGTTGGACTTTTATTATGTAGGGAATTGCATCAGGTATGATATAATGACCCAAACAACAGATAGGATATAAGTCTCTCATTTTAGATCTGGAGTGGAGTTAGTCCTGAGAGCTTATAAAATGAAATGTTTTCTTCTAGGATAAAACTATATAGCTAAAAAAAAGGATAAACACGGTCTTAAATTTGATGGTAAAAGGAGGAAAATTTGGATTTATATGTGTTAAAGTTAACAGTTTTAGCTCTTTGTGTCCACAAAAGAGAAATAATCCAAATTTAAACACAGTACTCTTTAAAATGCAGCTATTTTGTTGCCTACATAGATGGTAAAAATAATCTGAGAATTATTAAAATGTGTGTGCGCGTGTGGGTTGTCCTGTGTGTTTGTGTGTTTGCGTGCGTGTGTGTGTGTGTGTGTGTGTGTGTGTGTGTGTGTGTGTGTGTGTGTGTGTGTGTGTGTGTGTGTGTGTGTGCCGTATTGTTTTTATACGCACGAAAACGAAAATGAGATCTGGAACGTTTCAGTTTTTTTCTATTCTCATAAAAAATACTGCAATGAAATCGCTTTCAGATAATTACCAGGATTCTTAACGTATTTTTATTGACACATCCATCCTATATAACCAGCTTTCAAAATACATCTGATTGACATTTTAGAAAACTACAGATGGTAGCCATTTTGTTTTGTTTTATTTTTGTTTTTTCAACATGTCTGCTAAATATTGTAGAAAACGTATTTTTGCAACACTTAACTCCTGTAAGCTATTTTGGTATTTTATATATGTGTTTTAATATACTTGGTTATTTAATGGCTTCCAATTTACATTGCGAGGTGATATTATTGTTTGTGAATGATTGTAATATTCACGTTCCTATGTACGAACTAGACAACCATGACTCACTGAGTGAACTATTGATCTCGGTTTAAATTATTTGAATCAGGTAAAGGTGAGTTTTCAAAGCTAGTTAAATGTTTTACAAAATAAACTGAAAAATTCAAAAATTAATTCCTTTCTATATTCTTCCTCATAATACTACTCCTTCTCTCTCTTCTTCTCTTTCCCCATATATGGATAAAATATTATCAGCTATTATGGGTATATTTCAATTTTTTTATAATGGACAACCATAATATTCTGTTTTATATTTAGTTTTAACTGTTAATACACAGAAAAAAAGAGAGTGAAGGTAGTTGGATTTATAAAAACTATCTAATACGTAATAATATTAGTAATAATATACGGCACAATCACGTTGACTTACCGGTTCTTGCCAGATCACCGAAGTTAAGCAACGGTGAGCCTGGCCAGTACCAATTGGGTGACTATTTGGGAAGGCGAGGCGCTGTATTTACACCGAGATAAACTACCAGGTTGGGAAACTGGCGCGGTCTATCCTTCGTTCAAGGGTACATAGGACTCTCTTAAACCGTCCGGTCTGTCAGACATGAAACTTCTTAAAAATGTATTTGAACCCATGCGAAACTTTATATTTGGGCTTTAGCCGGTGAAAATCGGTGCAAAAGTGTGAAAATTAAGAAAAAATGCCGAGTGAAGGTCGAATAACGACATTGCTAATAAGGTTCATCTTTTAATTTTTAGCCTTGCAACAAACATGTCTTCATAGCTCAGGCATTAACGTCAAAGGAAAAAGGAAATCGCAAGCTAAAAGTTTTAGTTTTGATTGTCGATGGTGGTGCACGAGTCATTTTTTTTTTTACTGTTTAAATCATTACTATATATTGGATCTACTATAATATAATAATAAATACGAAATCTGCATTAATCAAAATATCATATTTAAGCGTATTTTACGACCAAGTTATTTTTACAACGTTTCCGTTGATGTAATCTCTGACCTTATCCATGTGATCTTTTCAAACATTGGAATTTGTATGTTTAACTCGGGAACTTTCAGTTAATTTTTAACTGAAGCTTTTATTTAATCAATCTTCTTAGATTTGTGTCGCTCAGTGTGTATTTTCTATATTAGTCATAGTTATAATCGCGTATAGTAAGTATCGAACCTTACAACTCAACTTTTATTGCTTGTTAATAAGTATTTGTCTCATTTCAGCTGATTTAATTTGGAGATTTTTTTGTTACAGTGTTTATGTAATGTGTCGGTGAACAAGGAAAATCGGTTTGAAATTGTTCCGGGAATAGAAAACCTCTAGATTTGTTCATTTTGAAATGGCAAAATGAACAAGTATACACGACGACATTTCTCAGGTCCACCTCTTCAAACTTAGTCATTTTTTTTTATCAAACTCGACAACCTACATGGAATTTTGAAGTGGACACTTTATTTAATCTATCGAGTATATTGTTCAGGGTGATATTATTAATGTAAGACGCGACATTCAGTATAGCATCATGACATGCAATATAGTCGCATCCAGACTCAATAAAAGAAATTCCGCTAAACATTTACCAGAAATGTTCTGCATTGCCAAGTTTCGGCAAAACTGAGTCAGTGTGTTCATTAAGAAAAAGTCTTGTGTGTTCTTTAATATTTTGGCGCCAATTCTATAAAACGAAGATAATCTTAGATTTCGGTTCGTGTTCTTCGGATGCAAAGCCCATATGTGGGGGCAACCCCACATATAATACCTTGGTCAATGTAGGGGCAACCCTTCATGCTAATTGTCACTATCCAGCTCCCCTACTTCCCGGGGAGTTTTTTTTTTACACAGTGGTCACCACTTATCAAGACCCGGAAGCCACTCAAGGATAAGGGTTATTGCAAGTACATTACGTTAGTGTGGAGATTTGATGAAGTGTTTACTTCAGGGGGTGGTTCATTAGGAATTTGTTAACGTTGGACTTGAAGACATCCAAGTTGTAGTCAGGTGGGAAGCAGGCAGACGGAACAGAGTTCCACAGGCGTGCAGTTCTAAGAAAGAAGCTTTGTTCATGGAATCCACGTTTTGATTTAGGCACAGATAAAGAGTGGGGGAAAATTTTCACAGTGGATTCGGCTAGACGGGTGTTTTTCGTGAAAGATTGGCGATGGGGGACCAGAGATTGGAGTTCAGACGAGCACCTGCCATGAAACTAACGATAAAACAAGGATAGGCTCGCAACGTCTCTTCTGTGGGAGAGAGGTTGCAGGGTAGAGAAAAGGGCATCCCCCACTAAGCCACGAAGTCTATTTTGTACTCTGTCAAGGCAGGATAGGCTGTTTTAGCAGCTCCTGCCCAGATATGGCAGCAGTATTCCATCCTTGGACGTACTTGGCTTTCATATAGATAGAGAATTGCATCAGTAGTGAGATATCTTCTGGGTCGCTAGAAGGATCCCACCATCTTTCCAGCGACCTTGGCAACAGACTTGATGTATGTGTTCCATTTCAGATCAGGAGTAAAGGTCAAACCCAGAAGCTTGTCAAAACACGGGGTCTCTCCCAGACGAGAGCCATCCATCCCAATTGATGCCAGATGGGGATCAGAGCATTGATGATGTAAGGATAGGAGTTTGGTTTTGGATGCATTACAGGTAACCAGCCACGTCTTCCCCCACTGAACCACGCGCTCCAGATCAGAGGAGAGAGAATCAGAGAGAACTTTGTCATTTACAGCCTTTGATGTGTTGCCGTAGATGGTCCCCATTTCCGCTTCACTCCTCACTTTAAAAATCGGCCTTGTGCTTAATTTGCTCGGTGGGGGAGCAAATAAATACCAACCCCACATATAAGACCTTGGTCAATGTCGGGGCAACCCTTCATACCAATTGTCACTATCCAGCTCCTCTACTCCCCGGGGAGTTGGCCCCATTTCCCCTTCACTCCTCACATTAAAAATCGGCCTTGTGCCTAATTTGCTTGGATGGGGAGAAAATAAATACCAAATAAATATCAGACCTTTGTCAATGTTGGGGCAAACTTTCATACTAATTGTCACTATCCAGCTCCCATTTCCCACCCAGCGGGAGCTGGTACCCCTTTCCCTCCTACCTCCCCCTCTCCACATTAAAAAACGGCCTTGTGTCTAATTTTCTCAGTGGGGAAGCAAATAAATACAACTGCCCCCCGGCCCTCGGTGGCCCGGGCGACAAGATCAAAGTGTAGTATCTGTTCCGGCAAGCAAAGACCATATGTGGGGGAAACCCCACATATAAGACCTTGATCAACGTAGGAGGCACCCTTCATACCAATTGTCACTAGCCAGCTCCTCTACTCCCCGGGGAGTTGGTCCCCATTTCCCCTTCACTCCTCACATTAAAAATCGGCCTTGTGCCTAATTTGCTCGGTGGAGGAGCAAATAAATACCAACCCCACATATTAGACCTTGGTCAATGTAGGGGCAACACTTCATACCAATTGTCACTATTCAGCTTCCATTTCCCACCCATCGGGAGCTGGTCCCCCTCTCCCTCCCCCTCCCTCCCTCTCTCCACATTAAAAAACGGCCTTGTGCCTAATTTGCTCAGTGGGAAAGCACGTACATACACCTGGCCCAGGGTCCTCACTGGCCCCCGGCCACGGAGGCCGGGGGTGACAAGATCCGCAGATGCTGCAAGCAAAGATCATATGTAGGGGTCACCCCACATATAAGAGCTTGGTTAATGTAGGGATTACCCTACGGACCAACTCTCACTGTCCAGCTTCCATTTTCCCACCTATCGGGAGCTGGCTCCCTTTTCCCTCCCCCTCACCTCTCTCTCTCCACATTAAAAACGGCCTTGTACCTTATTTGCTCAGTAGGGAAGCAAATAAATACAACTAGCCCAGGGTCCTCTGTGGCCCGGCCGACAAGATCAAAGTGTGGTATCTGTTCCGCCGGATGCTGCAAGCAAAGAACATATGTGGGCCCTCCCACATATAAGCCTTGATCAATGTAGGGATCACCCTACAGGCCAACTCTCACTATTAGCTTCCATTTCCCACTCATCGGGTGTTGGTCCCCCTTTCCCTCCCTACTCTCTTCACATTAAAAAACTGCCTTCTGACTAATTTGCTCAGTGGGGAAGCAAATAGTGGTCTCTAGAAAGCGATGTAACGTTTGGTCAATGTCGACTTACCGTCGTCGTATCAGACAGTTGCTTTCATTTCAAGCCACTCCCCTAATAAACGGGGGAGCTGTTTTCCCCCAAAGTTAGGTAAACACAAACAAACCGGGTTATTGACCTCATTAAAAACAGTGCGGCAGAAAATATTAACTGCTGAATAGCTATTGCTTACGTCGTCGTCGTCGTCGTCGTCGTCGTAACGCTCGCACAAAATGTCAACTCTACGACTTCCCCTTGACGTCATTTACTGCGGGCACCTTTCAATTCTCTTCTTAATTAAATAAATTCAAACTTCTTTCAGTAACTCATTCTTGCTGGACGAGCGGTTAACATGTTATGTGTTTTTCACATTTTATTTTCCAACTTCGCCTCAGGGCTTCGGGTTCGATTCTACCTAATTACCAAAACTCCCCCCCCGTGTTTCTTTTTGATTTAAGAGCACACACACCTCGAAACACCCGGGCAACGCCGGGTACCCCCGCTAGTATAGAAGAAAAGAAACTTTTGTGTCATTATGCAAAAAGAATGTATGAACAGATATATTGGAGTTTATGACTTTTAGGATATAATCCAATTAGAATAAATATTAGTAGTAGCTATGACGCAACGGGTCACGTGTACTTCTAGTATTTTTTAATATCCACAACCTTATTAATTTATTTATTGTGGACTATTATCCTCATCTTTTCTTAGTTGTTGTTTCACGATGTTTCGGCCAACTAATCCTCTGGCCTTCGTCGGGTGGTAACCGCGACGGGATAGGAACTCCGAATCTCCTAACTGCATTCTCAGCCATTATTACCATCCAAAGTTGTTGTCGTCTAATCACGTTTTTTTTTTTTCGAGGCCCGTGTCGCAGTGGATAGAGATATTGAATCTCTACGGTTCCTGGTGAGAATTGTCTGAAGATAGCGGTTTCAATCCTACCCAAAGCTGGTCACAGGCTTACTTGACCCCCCCCAAAAAACGTGGTGACACGACAACAACTATGGATGGCAGTAATTGCTGAGAACGCAGTTAGGAGATTCGGAGTACCTATCCCATCGTGGTTACCACCTGACGAAGGCCAAATGAATAGTTGGCCGAAACGTCATGAAAAAACAACTAAGAAAAGATGAGGATAATAGTCCTTAATAAAATAAATTAATAAATAATATTCATTTCAATAATGAATTCCAATTAAAATAATATATATACACAACCTTATCTTTTAAAAATTTGCAAATTCACAAATGGCTAATCCGTAATTTACAAATGACTTATCCGTAATTTACAAATGACTTATCCGTAATTTACAAATGAGTAATCCGTAATTTACAAATGAGTAATCCGTAATTTACTAATGAGTAATCCGTAATTTATAAATGGCTAATCCGTAATTTACAAATGACTAATCCGTAATTTGCAAATGACTTATCCGTAATTTGCAAATGACTAATCTGTAATTTACAAATGGCTAATCTGTAATTTACAAATTACTTATCCGTAATTTACAAATGACTAATCCGTAATTTACAAAGTACTAATCCGTAATTTACAAATGACGAATCAGTAATTTACAAATGACGAATCAGTAATTTACAAATGACTTATCCGTAATTTACAAATGACGAATCAGTAATTTACAAATGACTAATCCGTAATTTACAAAGTACTTATCCGTAATTCACACATGACGAATCAGTAATTTACAAATGACGAATCAGTAATTTACAAATGACGAATCCGTAATTTACAAATGACGAATCAGTAATTTACAAATGACTTATCAGTAATTTACAAATGACGAATCAGTAATTTACAAATGACTAATCCGTAATTTACAAAGTACTAATCCGTAATTCACAAATGACGAATCAGTAATTTACAAATGACGAATCAGTAATTTACAAATGACGAATCCGTAATTTACAAATGACGAATCAGTAATTTACAAATTACTTATCCGTAATTTACAAATGACTAATCCGTAATTTACAAATGACTAATCAGTAATTTACAAAGTACTAATCCGTAATTTACAAATAAGTAATCCGTAATTTGCAAATGACTAATCCGTAATTTGCAAATGACTAATCCGTAATTTACAAATTACTAATCCGTAATTTACATATTACTAATCCATAATTTAAAAATGACTAATGCGTAATTTACAAATGACTAATCCGTAATTTACAAATGGCTAATCGGTAATTTACAAATGACTAATCCGTAATTTTTAAAATGACTAATCTGTAATTTACAAATTGCTAATCTGTAATTTACAAATGACTTATCCGTAATTTACAAATGGTTAATCGGTAATTTACAAATGACTTATCCGTAAGTTACAAATGACTAATCGGTAATTTACAAAGTACTAATCCGTAATTTACAAATGACTTATCCGTAATTTACAAATGACTAATCCGTAATTTAAAAATGACTAATCTGTAATTTACAAATTGCTAATCCGTAATTTACAAATGACTAATCCGTAATTTACAAATGACTAATCCGTAATTTACAAATGACTTATTCGTAAGTTACAAATGACTAATCAGTTATTTGCAAATGACTAATCAGTAATTTACAAATGACTGATGCGTAATTTCCAAATGGCTCATCCATAATTTACAAATGACTTATCCGTAATTTAAAAATTACGAATCCGTAATTTACAAATGACTAATCAGTAATTTACAAATTACTAATCCGTAATTTACAAATGACTAATCAGTAATTTACAAATTACTAATCCGTAATTTACAAATGACTAATCCGTAATTTACAAATGACTTATCCGTAATTTACAAATGACTAATCCGTAATTTACAAATGACTTATCCGTAATTTACAAATGACTTATCCGTAATTTACAAATGACTAATCCGTAATTTACAAATGACTTATCCGTAATTTACAAATGGCTAATCCGTAATTTACAAATGACTAATCCGTAATTTACAAATGACTAATCCGTAATTTACAAATGACTTATCTGTCATTTACAAATGACTGATGCGTAATTTACAAAGTACTAATCCGTAATTTACAAATGACTAATCCGTAATTTACAAATGACTAATCCGAAATTTACAAATTACTAATCCGTAATTTAAAAATTACTAATCCGTAATTTACAAATGACTAATCCGTAATTTACAAATGGCTAATCCGTAATTTACAAATGACTAATCCGTAATTTACAAATGACTTATCCGTAAGTTACAAATGACTGATGCGTAATTTATTAATGGCTTATCTGTAATTTACAAATGACTAATCCGTAATTTGCAAATGACTAATCCGTAATTTACAAATGACTTATCCATAATTGACAAATGACTTATCCGTAATTTACAAATGACTAATCCGTAATTTACAAATGACTAATCCGTAATTTACAAATGACTTATCCATCATTTACAAATGCCTAATCTGTAATTTACAAATGACTAATCTGTAATTTACAAATGAGTAATCCGTAATTTACTAATGAGTAATCTGTAATTTACAAATGACTAATCTGTAATTTACAAATGACTAATCTGTAATTTACAAATGACTAATCTGTAATTTACAAATGGCTAATCCGTAATTTACTAATGAGTAATCTGTAATTTACAAATGACTAATCAGTAATTTACAAATGACTAATCCGTAATTTACAAATGACTAGTCCGTAATTTACAAATGACTTATCCGTAATTTACAAATGACTGATGCGTAATTTACAAATGACTGATGCGTAATTTACAAATGAGTAATCCGTAATTTACAAATGACTAATCTGTCATTTACAAATGCCTAATCTGTAATTTACAAATGACTAATCGGTAATTTACAAATGAGTAATCCGTAATTTACTAATGAGTAATCTGTAATTTACAAATGACTAATCGGTAATTTACAAATGAGTAATCCGTAATTTACTAATGAGTAATCTGTAATTTACAAATGACTAATCAGTAATTTACAAATGACTAATCCGTAATTTACAAATGACTAATCCGTAATTTACAAATGACTTATCCGTAATTTACAAATGACTGATGCGTAATTTACAAATGACTAATCCGTAATTTACAAATGACTAATCCGTAATTTACAAATGGCTTATCCCTTACTTTGAGGATGTACTTATAAAGCGGTTAAATGACAATTGTATTAACTCTACAAAGTATTTAAAATTCATCTTTTTAATGTATTATCCGTATGCTCATATTGGTTGTTCTGAACTGGAACTTGAATGCATACTAAACATTGTCTAAGGTCTCTCTATACAGACGATTTTTGTTTGTTTTTTGTTGTTTTTTTTTTCAGGACAGTCTGGCACGGGGATACGTTTCCCTACAATCAATCCTGACTAAATATTCAAAATTACATAGTATTTGTTACCCCAATAGGATCTCCTCTACATTGCTAACCCATTTTGGTTTTTACAAGGAATGGGGCACCTTCTCCGAGTGATGTTACCTCAAGTAAGAATACAAAGCTGGATACTCCATCAGACTAGATGGATTCTTGTCCTGGAATCCACTAGGACAAAATGACTAAAAAGAAAGATACACTATAACATACTAAAGTAGTCAATTCATGTGGAAATTATGTTCTCAACTTTTTTACAAATTCAGTGTTTGAGAGATTAAAAAAAAAAACTTTAATAGAACATTCGGACGTCTATGTATCTCATATAGAGTTTAAGTGTTAGCACCAAGTAAAGGCCCCGTAATTTCTAAGAAGTTCGAGTGCATAAATACGAAACACAACTGTTGTTCGAACGTTACAATATAAAATTATCAATCCTCGTCTTAAAAATTAAATAACATCCCTTCGCTTGTTTTTGAAAATGCTGCCGATGTTCTGATGAACCTACCGCACTTGCATCCCCTAAATAGAAAAAAAAATGGTGTCCACTTGACTAGCAGCCAAATTCTATCCTTTACTCTAAAGGTATCGACGATGACAAACCCATAATCCCTGATGCGGTATTTTAACTTTAGTCGGGTTTTGCCGTCTTCCTCTAAAGGAGGAAGTTTACAGGAAATTCACAAGCGTTCACCAACCGCATGTATATCTCGGTTATGAAACAATGGTATACAACATCTAACATTCCCAGATGGTTACCCATCTAGTATTGGTCAGACTCCACATCGCTTTACTTCTGTTACCTAACGACAAGAACCGATGTGTCAACGCACATACAGATGTTGGAAAACTTTTTAATCTAATAATTTCTTTCGTCGAACAAATTGTCCTTGGAATTCCCTCAATGTTTCCTTTTTCTCCGACCTTCTAATAGACAGATATTGAAATGTAATGGGAACAAACATCTTGCTACCCAACTCCCCACTTTGATTGTCCACTCTATAAGTCTATCTCTTATCATAGTAGTCCCGTACGTTTTAGTATTTATGCGGATTGTTTGGGATTAACGCAAGCATCTTGTATACAAGTTGTTCCAAAATGGTTGACCCCATTCTAAATGGCCATATCTCGGAAACTAATTGATGAATCGTAATGAAACTAAATACACTTAATGTTGAAAGCCATAAGTTTTATTGGTTAAATTTACAAAGAAAAGTACAAATATTTGTTTGTTCTATGGTAGATTTTCATAAATGTTCAATATGAGCGCCACCTGTGACTCTGCACACGTCGAGTCGGTATTCGAGTTCGTGCCAAACTCGCTGTAGCACTCAGGTATTCATAAGCAGCCATTTTCTTGAAATTTTTACTGCAAAATCCTAATTTGTTTTATAGTAGGTGCCTACTTTGCCAATTTTGTGAAGAATGAATGCTGCACTGTCTTCGGTGACTGAGTGTGAGCATACTCTAACACGCAAAATGCCTTTTCTTTTGAAGTAAACGGCATTTCTTAATCTGAAAAGATAGAAATGCTAAACGTTACACACGAAAACTTGAAACGTTTCTATACAAGCTGTGAAAATTTGAAGTCATTCCAACGAAAATTGTCAAAATTATTGGCCTGCGAAATAGGATCAAACATTTTAGAATACCCTATATTATCCACAAGTATTATATGGAGGTAAAATGAATTATTGTTTTTATCAATATAAGAAAAATGTCTTAAGAGATAACTTCATACTATAATTTATTACTTTTCGAATTAAATCAAAGTATAATTAATAAGAGCAGTGCTTGTGGCCAAATGGGTCGAGAGTACACTTAGGATGTTTTTACTTGTGAGTCACCACTTGTAAAGGCTCGAAAGCCACTCAAGGATAAGGGCTAATGAATGTAAGGTGGTAGTGTAGTAATCGTTAATGGTGTAAATTATGTAGAATTTGATTATTTATTGAGACGGTTCCACAAGAACTTGTTTACATTGAATTTGAAGGCTACAATGTTGCATTCAACCGGGATGTAGACCAGCGGAACAGTGTTCTACAGGCGGACAGTTTTAAGAAACAAGCTCTGTTCGTGAAATCTGTGTTTAAATTTAGGCACAGATAGAGTGGGGTAAATTTTTGATATTAGTTGTAGCTAGTCAAGTGTTTTAGTGAAAGTTTGCAAGAGTAGACTATAGACTGGAGCTCAGGCGAGCACTTGCCCTGAAAATAACGATAGAGCAGAGATAGGATCGTAACATCTGCTTGTGGGAAAGAGGTTGCAGAGAAAAGAAAGATGTATCACCAACTAGATGGTGGCAACAGTACACCATTTTAAAACATACCTGGCTCTTATATTTACTATCTTAAATTCCAAATGACAAGTTTTATGTTATAGTTACAGAGAGGCTGCAGGGCACGCTGCATAGCACTATTTCAAATATTTATCGCAACATAACATCATAAGCAAGGTCAGTATTTTATCTGACAACTGGCGCCATTGTTCGAGATAAAATACAAAACATATCCTAGCTTCGGGCGAGAGACTTTCCATTGTAAGTGCCAAATAGTATATCAACGCAAGGACTAAACAAAATGTGATATTCTTAAGTCACAACGATTCAATCCTCATATATAGCCATTAAAATGTTATTTTAAACTAAAACCTGACTTGGCATTATTTTGGACTAGCTGAAGTACCCGGCATTGCCAGGCTGTATTTGATATATTTGAATATTGTTTCCTCATACATTATTATCAATTTGATTAAACGAAACATTAATTCATAATGGCTTCTTTTTGCACATCCTCCATGAGGTAGGTGCAGTAAGTGCGGTTTATTTTATAGAGGCCTCGCCAGTAGCCCGAGTTTTCTTTTCTAGTTTAATATTTATCTTTTAGTCCTTCTTCTTTCTAAAATATGATGTAAGAATTGCAATTATTATTTTATATCTAAGCGTGTATCTGAAAAAACTGTTAACTCTCGTTTTGTTTCAACTATTTAATGTGCATTATACATAAACATTTAATTAATAATCTATTCTGTTAATGACCTAATTAAAATTTCGTTTTCTGCAGTGTATATCTAAATACTTGTAGATATACTTTTAGCCTTAATTTTCAAGAGGCTCTACATAAACAACATTTTGTGTGGCCTCTAAAAGGTGTGTAAATGTAGAAGTTTTCATGGCTTCCAATGCGTGAGTAACAGACATACAACTGGCATAAGGAAAGCAAGATGCTTGAAGATTAAGTTCAACAATTTTGAGGCTTTGTCTTTAAGCTTTATTCATAGACATGGCAAAACTAATTTTCATTGGGAATTGTAAATGAACCGAAATGGCATGTCAGAAGAAATAAGGGGAATCTGAGGAATTAACAGTTTCATTTTAAAAATTTCTAGTTATTATAATAGCGTCCAGAACATTAGGTTTTAAAGATTTCATTGCTAACCGTGTGTCATTACACAGTTGAGGTGGATTACGATTTCTTAATAATATAACTGGAGCTATTTCTTCATTAGCAGATTATAAAGTGGCATTGCAGGTGGTTGTAGTGAATTCTACAGGAAATTCTACCGCCTGATCTTCATCAATTAAACAATCAATTGATTGTTAACTCTTGCAAAACATTATAACTGATCATATCAGCAGCATCATTTCTCGGGGCACAGATTGCTCTTTCGCAAAGCCAACAATATCTGAGAAAAACCTTAGTCATCAGGTCAGCAATTAAATTTACCATCTAGCCACGTGGTAATCTGTGCAATTGAAGATCTCTATTCAATGTTATTGAACGATTGTCAATGGAAAGAAAGTGACTTGAGAAAAGCGCTACAGACTGATCATCAAATAAATGTGGCCACATAATAATATTTTCCAAACTGAAAACCAAAAACGTGGTTACCACGCAGTATTGCAGAAGTGTCGGAATTTCATATCACATTTTAATTGGAATGAAAGAATTCGGGATCGAATCAAACGTTCGGTTCCCAAGAACAGCAGCATTTTGTTTTATAGATAAACCACTTATTGCAAACTATAACGTGCTTAAACCTATCTATATTTTTAGCATTTTAAAGGTAAATTATAGTAATATTAGGTTGTTGCAAAAACAATATCGTTTTCTCACATAAGTTACTTTTGTATATGATTTCTAAATTAATTCATTGATATATATAGTCATATTTTATATCATTTTGAAGCGCGTTTTTCGCTCTATCGAATCGTGTTACTTGTTACCGTTCTCAATCTCTTCATTAGTTTTTGCAGGCTTTTCGAAAGCATTGACAAACTTCAAATTCGCACGATTTTCTTGTTCCAGTTCAAACTAGACTGAAAACCTGCCGAGACAACTCGTTATATCAATGATGCGTTTGGCCCAGGAACCAATAACGAATGTGGCACAATTGTGGTTCAAGCAATTTCGCAATGATGACGAGAGCCTGGAAGATGAAGACTGTCGCAGTTAACGATTGCAGTTTCTAACGAATATTTGAAAGCCTTAATTGAAGTCGATCCTCGCAAAACCGCACGAGAAGTTGCTGTTGAACTTGAGGTCAACCATTCAACAGTTGTTCGCCATTTAAAGAAAACAGGGAAGTAAAAAATGTTGCATAAATGAGTGCCAGATAAATTGAACGATAATCCAAAAAATCGTCGTTTTAAGGTGTGTTCCACGTTTCTTCTGCGCAACAAAAGTGATCCATTTCTCGAGCGAATTGTGACATGTGATGAGAAGTGGATCCTCTACGACAACGCCGATGTTCGCACAGTGGTTGGATGCCGGAGAAGCTCCACAAGCCGAAATTGCACAAAAAAAGGTTATGGCGACTGTTTGGTAGTCTGCGTCCGGTCTCATCCATCACAGCTTCTTGAATCCGGGCAAAATGCATTAGAAACTCCAACGCATGTGCCCAAGATTAGTCAATATGAAAGGACCAATTCTCCTCCATGAAAATGCTCGCCCGCATGTTCTTCAATTGACCCTGTAGCAGATGAACGAACTGGACTCCGATACTCTGCATCATCCACCATATACACCGGACCTCTTGCCCACTGATTATCACTTTTTCAAGCATCTCGACAACTTCCTGCGCCAAAAATGCTTCAAAAGCCGAGATGATGCTTGAAATTTTATATATAAGTTCCTTGGACATGGATCTAACTTAATAATATGATATGAACCTAAAACAATAAATGTTAAGGGGTCATAATAAGGGTCAAATCTAAAAATATTGACCGTTTTGGGTTTGTTTGGTTTTTTTTTGCTCAGCATACACCTCCAGACACCCGGGCAACGCCGGGCTGAAATGTTAGTATATATATATATATATATATATATATATATATATATATATATATATATATATATACAGTTTTACCCCTCTGGACCAAAAAACTGTGGGTTTAGAACAACAGTTTGCACATACAAATTTATTATGTCTAGATTTTAGCCATTCTCTTATGTAACTATAGAACGATATTTTAGACACATTAATTAGTTATAATAAAACGTTAGATTTAACACTAGGAGTGGCATCATCATCATCATAATCATCATCATCATCATCATCATCGCAATCACCTACAGACGAAGTAGTTCACAATTTTCCCCCGTAATCACTAATCCCTCCCTCCGTTCCCTACTTACACTACGTAATTTTACACAAAGGGTACTTATATTGACACTTCATAACTCATCTGTGAACCCATAGACATAGTATTCACCTTCCATTCCGCGAAACAAAAAATAATAAAGTCTTCCAAGATATGTTCCTGCTTCTATAATTGGCTGATATGTGTCATTCTCCTATTCCAGAATGAAACTAATCCCGGAATTTAGCAAACGCTTTGACAACTTAACATTATTGTCCTCGCTTACCGCTACATAAATACAATTACATTTTAACCAACTAGAAAGTATTCAAAACTAATATAATCCACATTTTTCTTTTATTTTTCGTTATTTTTGTTGAGGCCACTCAAGGATAAGTATTAATGGGTACCGTTATGGAAACTTGACCCCACTTTGACACAACGGTTATCATTAGATCGCCGAAGTAAACTAACGTTGAGCCTGGTCAATACGAGATTGGTGATCATTTGGAAATATCAGGCGATGTATATAGAAGGATGTCGACCTCTTCCTGCAAGAATTGCAAACCCTCACTTCATAATCTCCCTTGCTCGGGATATACATGCGACAGGGGACTCCTTTGTGAATGTAATGGTTCTTTGACATTTCTTTCTTCAGAGGAAGCCGGTTCAGCTCACCTAGGGTGAATGTCGCTGGCTCTCACTATATACAGATTTAATAAGTGTACAGGTTATGTAAATGTTAAACGACCCTAATCATCATCATCATCATCATCAGGACAGGGTTCCTTGCCCGGACCAATGTAAGATCTTCAGGTTCACAGTTGGCCTCGTGTGCTATTTTGCTGGATGGACGTGGATCTAGGTCATCCTTTGCTTGAGCGTCTGTGTTGTGGAGTCCATAGCAATACATCACTTACCAATTCATGCTTGCTCCTTAGACAGTGACCGTCAAATCGTAAACGTTTCTTTCTGATAGTATTAGATACTAAACATGGACAGTACCAAATGGATGGCCATTTGGACATACTAGGTGCTGTGTGAGGGAGAGTTCTCTGCTTGTCCCTGCATTGTTTTTCGTCTTTTACATTTATCCTTGCCACTGGATTCAAGCAAGGCAGGTTCAGGAGAGGTGCAGTTGGTGATCGCGCAACCATTACTTCACAACACCTTTGCAATGGTTATCCATTGTATTTTGAAACTGAACGGAGACCCTCTGTAACCCCAGAATTAACTTCAGTTCAGTAAATTTAGAAGCAAATATTGTCCAGAAACATATTTATGTTTAAACAAAATATTAGGATGACGTTAACTTTCACGGTTCACGTTTCGATGCATTTGTACGTTGAATGCGAAAACGGGCTTGGCAACACTCAACAACCGCATCCTTTACCATATTTGAGGAATATCGAATATTTTTCTACTAAATAGTGACCAATTATCAAGACGAAACCCCACTCGAGGATAAGTGTTAAATAGATTGCCAGTTGTATGATTATTGCCATGGCAAGAAGATTAAAAACAATAAGTGAAATAGGCAGAGGTTAATAAAGAAGAATCTCCCTTTCGAAATTCTGCTTTCCAAACTGTACTGATATGCAGAAGTTCAAGTGCAATGTGAACAGACATCTTGCTACTCAACGCCCTACCTTTCACCAGACTATCCATTCACGTGTACTCACCTTTTTCTTAACCATATTCTCTCTGCTTTACTTTTTGTTATCAAGTAAGATCTTTTACTTGTAGTTTCATCAAATACTTTTGTATGCAAAATCCGATCCCGTATTTTGCTTATTCCTACCCTCTGATGAGAAGGAAAGTATTTCTTCGAAACTCTGCGGATCAAGGACTATCGACTTATCAAGTGTTTCTTTTTCAGATTAAATGTTTTTAACTCTTTTTCAAAGTTTTCTAACATGTTTTATTAACTGTTTGCTCTTATATACATACATACATATATATATATATATATATATATATATATATATATATATATAATGTACACATGCATTTGATATCTGTATCTCTTGTTCTGTTAACCCTTTAAACCAAACCGGCGTCGCCGTGGTTCTCGATCAGCCAGCGAGAAACAAAACCAACAAAACCAACAGCGCATGAATTGATGAAACCTGGGTTACAATGAAGATTCACTGGTTTATGATTCCCTGCAATACATATGTCCTCGATAGTAGCTCCCATACATCCAGGTGAAACTGTGCCTTGTTTGGGGTGAAAATCGAATTAAAAAAAAGAATTTATCATTAAAGAGGACGGGTCAAAAAGTGTTTGTTTACTTGAAGACGTCCGTGTTGAAAGGTAGCCTTGTGGTGTTTTATTCCAGATGGAATTCTTAAGAAAGAAACTTTGTTTATGGAAGTTTCGTTTGAGCTTTGATACAAAGATAGAGAATTTAAGTTCTGTACAGTGATTGTAGCTATGCCAGTCCTTGTTATACATGTTTCACAGGAAGATGGGATAGAAGTTCAGTCGAGCACCTACCCTGACTATAACGAGATGGTAAAGAGAATCTAATAACATCTCTGCTGTGTGAAATAGACTGCATGTAATAAAAGAGATTGTTAGATGACGAAAGGGTCCACGATCCCGTATTTTGCTAATTCCTACCCTCTGATGAGAAGGAAAGTATTTCTTCGAAACTCTGCGGATCAAGGACTATCGACTTATCAAATGTTTCCTTTTCAGATTAAATATGTTTTTAACTCTTTTTCAAAGTTTTCTAACATGTTTTATTAACTCTTATATGCATACATATATATATATATATATATATATATATATATATATATAATGTACACATGCATTTGATATCTGTATCTCTTGTTCTGTTAACCCTTTAAACCAAACCGGCGTCGCCGTGATTCTCGATCAGCCAGCGAGAAACAAAACCAACAAAACCAACAGCGCATGAATTGATGAAACCTGGGTTTCAATGAAGATTCACTGGTTTATAATACTATGCATCTGCAACGGTAAGAGTTTACCACAGTGAGCATCTCCCACTAAATGTCGAAGTCGGTTTTGTACTACTTCAAGAAAAGAAAAAGCGCACCGCGCAACACCTATCCGAAAATCACATTCAGTCTTCGAAAATATTTTCCAGCGACGACTGGAATAAGTCTATTAAGATTAAGATCTGCGCAGCTTTCATCCGAATATTTGATAAATGGGGCTGTATGCATGGTTATAAATCGTTGTCACATTCGCTTTCTGGATTATTCCATCAACGTTGTCTTTGATTCTCTCAATATAAATTGGACGTTAGGTACTATTCTAATCGATGCGACGCTGTTCCAAAAATCCAGCTTAGCTGGGCGGGACATATTTCAAGAAGGAAGAGCAAAAACCTGCCAAAAATAATTTTATATGGAGAGATATTTACTGGCTACCACAAAGGAAAACTTACGAAAATTGTCATCTTTTGGAGAATCTCTGTTTGAATTTAATTTTACGGCCACTTCTTTTGTGTGTCTCTGTAAGTTTCATTTACCTACTTTACAGAAGTTTAGATACAAAGTCAGGGGAAGTTTTGAAAGTGATCACTATAGCCTACAAAAAGAAATTACTATTATTTTTTTTTTACTGTTTTGCCAGTTTGCTATCGCTTTACAGACATCACTACTTGGAATACTTGAAGCCAAAGTTTTAAATAATAAACATTTAATTCCTTACTTTCTTGTAAACACGAAAAAAAAACATTCATAACATTCAGAAAAATAGATACGTATGTACATTTTGGTATAAATTTATTGATCTTTTAAACAAGGAAGAGAATTAAAAAAAAAACAGAAATTCGCCTGAGAAATTGTGCAGATGACTCTATTTTCTCTTACAATTAATAAACCCACTGAAAATTGTTAGACAGAAAATTATTAAAAAGAAAAGAGAACATTTCAACATAAATTCGTCCACACAATCAAAACAATCATTTAATTTTAAAACAATATAACGTCTCGTAACTACCAGGAGAGAGAGAGAGACAGAGAGAGAGACAGAGAGAGAGAGAGAAAGATAGAGATAGCAAGCAGTCACCCTTTCCTCTCTATATAAACTTCTTTTGATTGTCTTCTCGGTATATTTAATATCGACGAAGCTATTGCAAAAATCTATATATATAAATTCGTAATTCTGTCTGTTTGTCTGCTTGTTCACAGCTTGGTTAACATATACAAACGGTCAGCTACTCTACCTTTTCATTTATGGTATGATTCTTGCAAAATATACAATTAAGGGGCTACCTCATTTGCATATTGCATTCAGGAAAAACGATTTACTAATTAGCGGTATGTTAGTTAATATTTCTAGCGAGAGAATTGTTTTAAATGTTCTATTTAAAATTGTAACTTAATACGCTTTAAATAACAATTTAATTGATAATATATTTAATTTGTTTGGAATTATTTCCGACATCGACTTTTTTAAAGACTTAGAGTTATCTACCTCTAGAAACTTCACCAAATAAAATAAGTTGGTAATCTCCATAAGTTTCTAGCTTGAAAATATAATTTCGTGTAGACAGAAAAATGTTTTTTTTAATATTCAAACAAAAAAAAAAACACTTATGAATAAACTGAAAATGTTTCATTTGTTTGTTTTTAATATTCTTGAACCCGCTATACAGAAACTTTGACCGCTTCGAATTAAAACGTCAGCCATACTTTTAGAAACAAAAAAAGCAAATTGAAAAAGTCTCCCCCTAAAAAAGCTAATTGAAAATTTATTTTATTTACGAAAAAAAATAGTCAGTGAATAAAAAAAAATGCATATTACGCACGCGTTTGGCAATTTTTTCTTTCGGTCGTTCAGGGGTTGCGTTGTTATCATAAAGGAGACGAATCATAAAGGGGATCGTGTGTGTGCTCGTCTAATCAGTGTTAACGTCATGTGATCGTCTAGTGGTCCAGTCTATTAAATGATATGTTCATATGCCGTTGTGTGTGTGTGTGTGTGTGTGTGTGTGTGTGTGTGTGTGTGTGTGTGTGTGTGTGTGTGTGTGTGGTACATGTATTTTTCAACAGACCTTCTGCGTCTTGGTTGTTGGTCCATCTGGAATCATCTCGTCTTGTTTCACTTTCCAGATGTCTCGCAGAAGATGGAAAGTGAATCTCTGGCTTGTGTTGTTCTGTTCTACACACGTCAGCGCCACCCCCCAGTGAAGGGGCGGAGACAACGGTGAAGCCGTCCGTCCTCTTCTAAGTTTAAACCAAATCTCTACGATTCAGCTAACCTGATCACGTGACTCACACGCAATCTGGTCAGCTGATCTTGACTTCCGGTCAACGTGTCTTAATCTAATTTACACACCTCCCCTCTCTCTCTCTTTCTCTCTCTCTCTCTCTCTCTCTCTCTCTCTCGATCCATTCTCTAACACATGCACTCGCTGCTATTTTTATTGAAAAAAGTTGTTTTGATTTATTTTTATTTATTTATTTTGGGGGATTTTCTTTTTGACGCACGGACAACAAAAAGTGTTCAATATCCGGAGAATAGTTTCTGTTCTTAGTATCCCTTCTGTCGAAATAGGGTATCACGTACTTCTTTTTGTTTTGTTTTTTTGTTTTGTTTTTTTTGTTTTTGTTTTTTTGTACGATTACATTTACATGTTTTTATCCGTTCTTTTATTTTAAAATTGTTGCCCATGATGAAAATGATTAATAGCCTTAGGTGTGGTCAAACGGAACTTCATGTAACTCCGGGCAATTCCGGGTACCCATGCTAGTAGTATAATAAAATTGCAAATGAAATACACGAATATTAATCTATTATGAATTGTTTAAAAAATAATTATGAAAATTAGGCTTTCTAATAGATGTATGTATATCGTTTGTTTGCCAATTATATAGTTTTAAGGTATTATGTTATCGATTTAAATAACATTAACCCTTTCTCTATCTCTCTCTCTCTCTCTCTCTCTCTCTCTCTCTCTCTCTCTCTTCCCTTGTATTGTCCTTTAGTCCTCATATTCTAGGAGTGATGTTTCTGATACAGAGGAAATAATCGCTGTTTTCTGGGTCAGAATCTATTCCATCTAACACATTGGCAAGTTTTTGACCTGTAAGTACTATTTTTTCTCTTTACATCAAGTAGCTTTATGCTTTGTCTGAAGCGATTTCCATAAAAACTCGTTTTGCTGCTAGCTGTGATGAATAAAGCATTTATTGATTTCGATTAATCGATTTTTTATTGAAGTCAAAAGATGTAAAATAAGAGGAATTTCTTTATTTTTAATTCTATGTAAATAAAATAATTCATCCTCGAAAGTAATCCAACTGAATGCATTTCAGTTTCTTGGTAAACAACTCAGGATATTTTAATGGTTTTGTTAATAATTGAAAATAGAAATGAATAACTTCGTAAGTCTTCAGAATTTTAAGGAATTTGGGAGCCTTTAAACTTCTGAGTATAAAGTCATTAAAACTAGCTTCAAAATGCTTAGCAAATATTCCCGAGTTCGATATGATATACCTGAAGAAGGTCGACGGTTACATCGATTGAAACGTTGTGAAAAACGACACCAAAGATATGAACATCAATCTGAAGAATTAAATAATAGGAATAACCAATCCTTTTCTCCAAACTTCAGAAACGTCATTAACTGCAGTTAGATTGCTTCTCTTTAGTTTGGATAACTGTTGTAGGAATTTTTTCAAAACTGTAGCTGTTTCAGATAAACATTTATCCATTTTCTTTTCGGCTTCAATGGGATTTGCTTTTCTATGGCTTCTTTGCGGATGTTGCCCTTCCTTGAAGTATACTGAATTTGTTTCTTCGTTTAATAGCATCTATCAAGCTCTTTATTCGATAAACAGCATGAATAGGGTTCTCATGGTCAGCCAACTACACATCGACAATCAGCAAAGAATTACGAAATGATCGTTGGGAGAAGAATCGGGATATGACAATATGATCACCTGGGCAATACAAAATCATGAGCAACAATAAATTCATGAATGCCTCGGGGAGAGAGACAGTGCCATAGCAGTCCATTCCTGTACTAGGCAAGACACTACTTGACTTGAAGAACTTTAAATTTTGGAAAATGATTACGCACATTAAAAGCAAAAATATATAAATAGCAGATATCGCCGCCTCACAATCTTGACCATTCAATTTTTTTCTTTCTTAAATTGAGACGGATCAAAGCAAATCGTTTTCTATGATCTGAAGAGACAGTGTCAAATGTATCAGATTATGCATAGTTGATGGTACTGCGAAGCAATTTCTTGTTGATTAATATATAAGGTTGGTGCAAAAATAATGTCGTTTTCTGCCTTGAAGTTAAACGTCAAAAACGATATTATTATTTAAACAACCTAATAAAATTCAATTAAACTTTTGAATCATTTGAATATGTAAATGTTTGAAATTCACTAAATTGTTTAATGTACGTATAATTAAGACCATTTTCATTGATCAAGTCGTTAAAAATCACCGTTTCTGTTTGTAAAATCATGATAGATATTTCTGTTAAAATCATCTTCAGCTAGTTGAGCATTCATCTCATATTCTAGAATCAAGACGTTGTGTTTTGACATTTGTCTTATGAGCGAATATGCATCGTAATAGAACATGATGACAGCCTCTTCATTGGCCATGTTTGTGACCTGTGACAAGAAAGTTTTGTTACTTCAGGGTTTCCATTGAAGGAAGCCACTCTCATTCTGGACAATATTTTTTCGATGCTTTGCCATTTTTTAATGTTTGTAGAACTTACTACACTGACAGAGCTGGTAACGTCATCCATAACTTTGCTATATTCCATTCCTTGACACACGCAGTAACATTCCCGACCCGTCTCCAAGATCGCCAGAACCAGCAAGCCTCACTTTTGGATCTATTTCTTACAACAGTTCCTGAAAACTGTGGAACAAATGCTAATTGCCCACTCGGGAATGCTGATTATGCATTACTCTAAACTGTCGATCCCAAGTTGAAGAGCAATTGCTCAAAACGACTAGGTACTACAATAAGGCTGAATGGGATGCCATTAGTGATCACATCAGAGACGCCCCATGGGGAAATATCTTTTCTCTTCCAGCAGTACAGTGCGCAAATAAGACTACTGAATGGTTCAAAGCAGCAATTGAAGCAGATGTGCCGACACGGAAGGTCTAAAGCAAACCCCACTCTCCCCAATAGTTTACTTCTACTTGCTCAAAGACAACACGCATACCGTAGATTTATCCGGCATAAGTCCTGTACAAACAGACAAAAGTTTATTGAAGCTAGAAGTAATTGTAAGAAAGAAGTAGCAACAACTAAGAGAGAATATACTGAAATCACCAAAAAACTCATTGAAGCGCAGAAATTAGGAACTCGTGATTTCTGGAAACTCTACAAGAGTGTAGTAAATAATGGGCAATCAACAATACCCCCACTATCCAACAATCATGAGGTTGTTTGTACAGCAACTTAGAAAGCTAACTTGCTTGCCCGTCAGTTTGCCTTAAATTCTACCTTTGACCCAGCAAGCCATTCCCTCCCTGATTTTCCTCTGCGAACAGAAACCACACTGGATGATCTGGACATCAGCCCTTCTCAAGTACATGATATAATAAAAAAAACTAGACACCTAAAAAACATATGGATCTGATCTCATCCCGGCTGTGCTATTAAAAAAAGCTTCGCTGAGGTTGCTCCAGTTCTCTCTAAAGTATTTAACAAATGCCTTAACGAATCTTGCTTTCCTTGCTGCTGGAAAACTGCTTCTGTGGTACCAGTTTACAAAAACTCTGGAGAAAGAACTGACCCATTAAATTATCGCCCAATTAGCCTCATTCCTCTTTTCGCCAAAATATTTAAGTCCTTAATTAATCAAGCTTTAGTCCACCACCTTAAAGCTGCTAAACGTCTGTGTGACCACCAATATAGATTTAGGCGAGTCCGTTCTACTGCAGATATTCTAACTGTAATCTCTGAACGTTTATACCAAGCACTGGATAAGGCAGGGGAGAGGGGGGCAGTAGCCCTAGATATATCTAAGGCTTTTTACAGTGTAAGGCACGATGGCCTTTTCATGAAAATAAAATCCTATGGTATTACTGGGCGAATGCTTAGCATTAATTAAATCCTTCTTAAATAAGAGAAGAATCCAGGTTGTCCTCCATGGGCGTACGTCCAAAAAAAATTGATATAAACGCGGGATCGATCCTTGGACCTTTGTTGTTTCTGATATTCATAAATGACTTACCTGATAAAATTTACTCTGAGATAGGCATATTTGCCGACGACACCACGCTCTATAGCAGGCATGTGGGGAAAACTAATTAGCACATAATGGCGGAACCCCTAGAGAAAGACTTTCAGTCTGTAGTCGAATTGGATCAAAAATGAATGGTAACGTTCAACGCTGCCAAGACAAAGAGCGTTTCCTTTAATAATTACATGAAACCTTACCAACCATCGATAGCTATGGCTAAAGACAAATTACCCGAAAGTACTTCGTTCAAGCTCTTTAGCTTAACGTTCACAGGAAACATGAATTGGAATAGATATAACGAGATCATTGCCAAGGCAGCTGCGAAGAAGGTGTGCTCTCTCTACTGTGCTAGAAAAATACTTATGCCTGAAAGTATCCTGTACCTCTACAAAGCCACCATTCGCCCATGTATGGAGTACTGTTGTTACATTTGGGCTGGTACATGTGCTACTAGTCTCTTTCCCCTGGACAGGGTCAAAAAGAGAGTCGCCAACCTGATAGGCCCTGAACTGTAATCTAAGCTTCAGCCCCTGTCCGATCGACGAAATGTTGCATCCTTCTGCCTGTTTTACAAGTATTTTAATGGTGAATATTTTGAGGAACAACACGCCCTTGTGCCCCTTCGACGAAAATACCCCCAGCAAACCCGACAAGCAGCAAAATCCCACCCCTACACAGTAGAGACCCCTAGATGTATGGAGGCCTTCTACTTCAATGGTTTCTTCACCAGAACTGCTGGACTTTGGAATTCTCTTCCAGTTTCCTGCTTCCCAAACTGTACTGACATGCAGAAGTTCAAATGTAATGTGAAGAGACATCTTGCTGCTAACTCCATATATAGTACTGCAGCAACTTTGGTCCCTGATAATAGCTCCCCTACATTAAAGTGGCAATGTGCCTTGTTTGGGGTGAAATTGTAATAAAAAAATAACTCTTTAAAGATCGTCGAGAGTAAATTTACCAGTTTTAATACTAAGTTTCCTATCGATGATTTTTGTAATCGCTAGGACATTGACTAGTTGTTGGTGCTGGTGTGGTTTTGCTATTTTTACAAAGGGGTTACCACTTATCAAGGCCTGGATAAAGTTTAATGAGGATAAAGCTTAATGAGTTTACATTAGTCAATGTGAAAGCGTCGTAGTAACCGTTAGTAGTTGAAATTTGGTAAACTGGATTAATTAACGAGACGGTTCATTAAGAACTTGTTTACATTGGACTTGAAGACGACCATATTGTTGTCAGTTGGAAAGCAGGAAAACAGAACAGAGTTCCACTGACGTCCAGTTCTAAGAATGAACCTTTGTTCATGGAATCTGCGTTTAGGTTTAGGCACAGATAAAGAGTGGGGAAAATTATTGAGTGGTTTCACCTAGACCAGTGTTTTTTTTTTTACACAGTGATCACCACTTATCAAGGCCCGGGAGCCACTCAGGGATAAGGGTTATTGCAAGTACATTACGTTAGTGTGGAGATTTCATGAAGTGTTTACTTAAGGGGGCCGTTCATTAGGAATTTGTTAACGTTGGACTTGAAGACATCCAAGTTGTAGTCCGGTGGGAAGCAGGCAGACGGAACAGAGTTCCACAGGCGTGCAGTTCTAAGAAAGAAACCTTGTTCATGGAATCCGCGTTTTGATGTACGCACAGATATAGAGTGGGGAAATTTTTCACAGTGGATTCAGCTAGACGGGTATTTTTCGTGAAAGATTGGCGAGGGGGGACTAGAGATTGGAGTTCAGACGAGCACCTGCCATGGAAATAACGATAAAACAAGGATAGGCTCGCAACATCTCTTCTGTGGGAGAGAGGTTGCAGGGTAAAGAAAAGGGCATCCCCCACTAAGCCACGAAGTCTATTTTGTACTCTGTCAAGGCAGGATGGGCTTTTTTAGCAGCTCCTTCCCAGATATGGCAACAGTATTCCATCCTTGGACGTAATTGGCTTTTATATAGATAGAGAATTGCATCAGTAGTTAGATATCTTCTGGAGCGGTATAAGGATCCCACCATCTTTCCAGCGACCTTGGCAACAGACTTGATGTACGTGTTCCATTTCAGATCAGGAGTAAAGGTCAAACCCAGAAGCTTGTCAAACACGGGGCCTCACCCAGACGAGAGCCATCCATCACAATTGATGGTAGATGGGGATCAAAGCGTTGATGATGTAAGGATAGGAGTTTGGTTTTGGATGCATTAAAGGTAACCAGCCACATCTTCCCCCACTGGACCACCTGCTCGAGATCAGAGGAGAGAGAATCAGAGAGAACTTTGTCATTTACAGCCTTTGATGTGTTGCCGTAGATGGTCGTGTCACTAGCATAGATGTCAACGAATGATTTAAGTATGTGTTTAGGGAGGTCATTGATGCAGATCAGGAAGAGAGTTGGGTCCAGGATTGACCCCTGAGGGACTCCAGCATTTATATTGCAGGCCTCTGATTTTTGTCCATCTACCACTACTCTTATGAGCCTATAGGAGAGAAATGATTTAATGATTGAGAAAACATTTCCAGTTATACCGTAGCTGGAAATCTTGTGAAGTAGAACCCTATGCCATACCTTGTCGAAGGCCTTTGATATGTCAAGAGCAATCGCCCTAGAAAGGAAGCCTTTGTCAAGAGAATCACTAATCCTGTGGGATATAACCATCAGCACATCTGCGGTAGATCTTGCAGAGCGGAAACCATATTGTGTGTAACTAAGAAGGTTATTCCTGCTGAGGTAGTTGACTATTTCTCTATTTAATATGGATTCCAGCAACTTACTCATAACACACAGGAGACTTATTGGTCTGTACTGAGGGGGAGATGACTTATCACCTGAATTCTTAAATACAGGGCAAACTAATGAGGTCTTCCAGGGAGTCGGAAAGCACTTCTCCTTAAGGCAGCGCTTAAATAGTTCCGTAAGTATAGGAGCAAGTTCCGGTTGAATCTTTTTTAACACTATAATTGGGATGCCATCAGGGCCAGTTGTTTACTGGAATCTAGGTTCTTGATTAGCGTGGCGACCTCATGCACAGATATTTGTATGTTACCTAGTTTTTCGTGAAAGTCAGGACAGAGGAGATTACAGATTGAAGCTCAGATGAGCACTTGCCACAAAAATAACGATAATGTAGAAACATGCTCGCAACGTCTCTTCTGTGGAGAAAACAGTTGCAAGGAAGAGAAGAGGGCATCCACACTAGGCTACGAAGTCTATTTTGAGCTCTGTCAATGCAGGGTAAGGTATTTCTAGCAGCTCCTGTCCAGAGGTGGCTACAGTAATCCATCCTTGGACGTACCTGTCTCACGCAAGTAGAGCATTGCATCAGCAGTGAGATATCTACTAAAGTAGTGGATTTGATGTACGTGTTCCATCTCAGATGAGTAGTAGTGGTCAAACCTAGAAGCTTGTCAAAACATGGAGCCTCCCCGTAGTGTAAGCCTATCTTTCTCTCTTGAAAATTGTTAAGATCTTTTTTTCCATTACTTCATTTTCTATTTTCCATGCCACACCCAACTTTCTAATTCCCAATTTACATCGAATTGGTTGCTGAAAGATAAGGAAAATTGCGGTGATTAATGGTATGAATTTAGTCATTACGGGTGACTTTTTTCCAGAATTTGATAATATTAGATTTGAGATCGATAAAGTCATAATCAGTAATTAAGGAATCCCATATTGTTGTATTAACGAAACAGGAAACACTTAAAAGACACTTGATCAATTTGACTGGATTCTTCGGTGTTGTTTAGCGGCTTCAATGCATGTAGACTGTAGAGTAGCATATTTTACAAAAGGTATTCCTGTCTTTGTGATAATCTTGTTAGCTCCTGATATCAAGTTGCTTCACGCTTTGTCTAGAGCCATTACTATGTTAGCGCTAGTCTATCCTTGACTTGTCCACCAAGTTTTAATCATGGATGTTCAACAATCTTTGTTTTATTGCCGTTCTATGATATGGATGACATTTTGACGATTGTCTGATTCAAAGTAGGGATAATTCAGAATAGGCTTCTCACTCACAACATTTTAACCCCTGAGTTTTTTATATATGGGAGTATCAAAATATTCCCCAGAATGTCCATAAATTGATGAAGGACATCGTAATCAAAATCAAGATATTAAAAGGAGAGGGTTTCATGGGTTTCTAGAGTGAAAACATGGTTAATTTTATAAAATTTTATCATGGATATCTTATCTGTACAAGTCCTGAACTGTGAAACTTTGCAAACGAAGTGTAATGTTCCTTTTCGTATGAACACGAACATTTCTGCATGAGAATTCTAAAATATCCACTAGGTTTTGTTGAGTGATTCCGGTTTCTGATTTGTTGCTAGAAAAGGATGACTCGATTTGATTATAATTTCCCACCGCCAGTGTTTATATGTAGAACCTTCTAATTTTCTTTAATCATATCATGTACTTATATGAAAAATATTGCAACCGAGTTATTGACAATTTTGTGTGGTATATCTATGTGTGCTTGCAACACATGGGTACATTGAATAGCGATTAACGCTGTTGGGTATTCATGATTGAAACTTGGTAAACAAGATAGGTATAAAGGTGAACATTATTTATATCAAATATCGTTCGATTTCAGATAGGATTTAGAATTTTATTAACGAGTCCATAAATGGCATTTTTAGTCACTCTGTACAAAATAATGATTATTTTCACTTAAAAAGTTATTATTCTTTTAAATCAAAATGTGTGGAAAAAGAAAAAGAAAAATTTAACAATTTTCACATAAAATAGAGAAATTTTCTTTTCTGTTTTTTTTTTTTGCATTTAACTTGATCAATAGTCATCTGATACTATTTGGGGAATAACAATGTCTCGGTAGTTAATGACACAGTCTGACAAACTGAGATGCCAAGTTCGAATCCAGTTCGTTCCACAAAATCATTTTTATTTAGGATGTTGGCAAGATTCGTCTAGTGTCCCCTGTAAGTGCCTGATGTCATTCTAGAACGAATTCTTACCAGGAAGATATCGAGAAAACTAATGCAAACAATATAATCATCTGATTCATTCGAAATAAATTAATAAAGTTCCACAATGTAGAACGATAAAATTTGTTTCCATAGAAAAGAAGACATGATTCCATTTCCGTTGATGAAAACAGTTTTATTTTTGTTGTTCCAGACCATCTACTAGTTGGTCAATTGGGTACGAATCCCAAGAGCGATAAGAGCTTTCTATCATATCTGAAAGTGACACAATGTTCAACGAGTGATATCGGAGATGCGCCGCTGTACAACTCATGCTCTCTACCGATCAAAGTTATGACAACAGTACTATTACGGTTTTTGGTGTAGTCTCCACATCATGCCATCTCACATCTTGAAAGTTGGCTTGAAGGTCAACACCAATAGATACCTGGATATGCTAAAGGGTGCAGCGCAATCAGGTAGCCGCTGGCAGACCTGGTTATAGTAGCAGAACTCGGCATCAGCCCACAAGTCAACAAAAACCTAAGCTTCACTTTGGCAAGAGTGCTACGAATTTGTACTCATTCTCTCACTGCCCCCTCCTCCACCGGCCTGAACCCGCTTGACTACTTGTTTGGTAATACGTCGAGAACATCACCAACATGACGCCCCACAACATGAAATCCAGTCTGATCACTGCCATCCGCCGAGTATTCGTCGAGCTCCCGCCGGCGCCTGTGGAAACGGCATGCTCCCAGTTCTGGACCCGTATCGAGGCGGTGATTGAAGCTGAAAGCGGCTACATTGAATAGATGTCAGCTCTACTACATAATTGAGGTACCCGAATTGATTTTTTCAATAAAAGTTTTAAAACAAAGCCGTAGTGTTGTTTTCTTTAGGGTGACAAATTTATTGTTCCATCCTGTAATTATGCAAGACCCCTGAATTTATTCTTAAAATCCCTTAAACTTGTAAGTAATTACTAGAATACAAAATAATGTAATTGATTTTTGTCCCGTGTGACGTCACGTAACATAAAGATAATCGATGTTTGAATGATAGAAATCTGAAGGTCAGAGATGACTCCAGAACAGTAAAATCGGGGAAACTACAATAATTCCGGACAGTAATTTTCTATCACTTGGCTGGCGAGAAGGCAAGCAAGGAAAATTTGGGGGTTTTTTTTTGGGGTTTTTTAACATAGGCATCACCACATTATCAAGGCCAAGAGGCCACTCAAGGATAAGGGTTAAAGAGTGTACAGTAGAAATTGGACAATATAGTAATCATTAGTAATGAAAATTTGGTAAATTTGATAACTTATATGGAACGGCTCATCAAGAACTTATTTACGTTAGACTTGAACACAACCATATTGTAGTCAGCCGGAAAGCAGGAAAACGGAAGACAATTCCACAGGCGTGCAGTTCTAAGAAAGAAGTTTTGTTCATGGAATCTACGTTTAGGTTTAGGCACAGATAAAGAGTGGGGGGAATTATTGATAGTGTTTACAGCTAGACGAGTGTTTCTTGTGAAAGTTTCGCGAGGGGGGACCATAGATTGAAGCTCAGTCGAACACTTTCCATGAAAATTACGATACATCAGAGACAAACTCGCAACATCTCTTCTGTGAGATAGAGGTTGCAAGGAAGAGAAAAGGACATCTCCTATGAGGCTACGAAGTCTATTTTGAACTCTATCAAGGCAGGACAAGTCCTTTCTAGCAGCTCCTGCCCAGATGTGGCAACAGTATTCCATCCTTGGACGTACCTGGCTCTTATATAGAAAGAGAATAGCATCAGCAGTGAGATATCTACCGGATCGACAGAAAGATCCCACCATTTTTCCAGCGGCCTTAGCAACAGATTTGATGTACGTGTTCCATTTAAGATCAGGAGTAATGGTCAAGCAAAGAAGCTTGTCAAAACTTGAGGTCTCCTGAAGACGAGAGCCATTAATTTCAATTGATGCCAGATGTGGATAAGAATGTTGATGATGTAAAGATAGAAGCTTGGTTTTAGATGCATTAAAAGTAACCAGCCACTCCTTTCCCCATTGTACTACGTGCTCAAGATCAGAGGAGAGAGAATTGGAGAGAGCTTGGTCGTTTACTGTCTTAGATGTGCTACCATAAATGGTAGTGTCGTCAGCATAAATGTCTACAAATGATGTAAGGATGTGATTTGTAAGATCATTAATGTAGATCAGGAAAAGAGTAAGGCCCAGGATGGACCCCTGAGGGACACCGGCATTAATACTGTGAGCCTCAGATTTTTGCCCCTCAACTACTACTCTTATGAACCTATCAGAAAGAAATGATTTAATAATTGAGAAGACATTTCCAGCAATACCATAGCTAGAGATCTTGTGAAGTAAACGTTTATGCCATACCCTATCAAATGCCTTAGATATGTCAAGAGCAATTGCCCTAGAAAGGTTGCCTCCGTCGAGAGATTTGCTAATCCTATGAGATATAACTGTAAGCACATCTGCTGTAGATCTAGCAGAACGGAAACCATATTGAGTGTCACTAAGAAGGTTATTTTTGTTGAGATGGTTGATTACTTCTGTATTTAACACAGATTCCAGCAACTTACTCATGACGCACAGGAGACTTATTGGCCTGTACTGAGAGGGGTATGAGCGATCACCTGAATTCTTAAATACAGGGCATACTGATGAGATTTTCCAGGGAGATGGGAAGCTATTCTCCTTAAGACGACGTTTAAACAGTTTTGTAAGTATGGGCGCTAGTTCAGGTTGAAGTTTTTTTAGTACTATTATTGGAATACCGTCAGGGCCAGTTGCTTTACTGGAATCAAGGTTTTTGATTAGCTTGGCAACATCACGTACAGATATACGTATATCACATAGCGTGTTTTCTGATACGGGAGGAAATATTGGGGGTTGGCAGCCTCTTTCTGTCTGTCTGTCTGTCTGTCTGTCTGCCTCTCTCTCTCTCTCTCTCTCTCTCTCTCTCTCTCTCTCTCTCTCTCTCTCGGCATCCGAAAGTTACTAATACGTCTGGTGTTTTTATTGAAAACTAAACATCGGTGTTTGAGTGATTGTATCCACAAAAAAGCAAGAACATTAGTTGCTGACGACGACACATGTATATAATAGTTTATACACGCGCTGGTAAGTGAAAATATTAGTCAACTATAATGTCCTTTTCAGAGAACGGCGTCACGAGGATGCTTCATCTATATACGGTTTTCAGCTTCTTCTCGGTTCTTATATATGAGAAAGTTTTAAATGGCGACTATTCAATGGAACGTACATTTGTGGTTTGGAACACTGACAGACATTTCCAAGCGCTTTCGGCAAACGTTTCTCACCATTTGTCTGTAGGGTGACCGGCGATTCCGAGATTGAACTTTCAAAATCCACATTCTAAAAGACTTCCGGTCCGGGTGGAGGAGGAGGAGAAGAGGTAGACTCTTTGTATGGAAAGAGTAGCGTTTAATCATTCATTCTTCCTTTTAATTCTCAGTGCATAGCTAATAACGTCCGCCCTTTGTGGAATCATGAAAGTATAGCACGTAATTATCCTTACAGTAGAAGCAATTTAATATAAAATGACGAAAAAAGCATGTTCAAATATTGAAACGGATACAAGGTGGTTCGCAATATATCTACAAATACAGCATTACTAAATAACACTTGCACATACTATACATACTTGTATTTACTAACTTTTCGGTTATATAAACTTGCAAATAAATTTAGAGACAGTTTATAGAATAGTTACGATGGTCATTCCAAAAGTAAAGCTTTTTTTTTAATTTAAAAAATTACAGAGCTACGCAGACAGAAAGGGGTATCATTTAAACGAGCGACCTTTGTGTTCCAGAAATTATTTTTCTACATAGTCACCACCATTTTTGATACACTTTTGCCGCGAATTCAATAATTCACCTCTGTACGCCAATTACAGGGGCCGTTTCCCATCATTAATATCTTCAACAGAGAGATAAAAAAAAAACGTCCACGTCATAGATGCATTGGTTTAGTCACTATAAAAGGGCAGTTACAATCCTCTCTGATCTATTTAAGCGAAATAAAAATATCGGAAGAATTATTTTTCAAACGCCGCTTGTAAAAGCTTGTTGTTGCATGAAGTCCTTAAGTAAATATCCACTCTTCGGGCCTTGTTGGATATGAAGAGATTGGTCATAAGGACACACTTCTCTACAATTTAAATCAACTTTATTAATACAATTTCATGGTTCCAACAAAATTATGAAGACAAAAATACATAAATATGTTGAGTGCTTATATATGCATGTACTATAAAGCAAGAATAAGTCATGCCACTTCATCTCGCCTCTCGCCCGATATTTTCTTTTTTTTATTATTTACACGGGCATCACCACATTATCAAGGCCAAGAGACAACTCGAGGATATGGGTTAAATAGTGTACAGTAGAAATTGGACAATGTAGTAATCAATTCGGTAAATTTGTTAACTTATATAGAACGGCGCATCAAGAACTTCTTTACGTTAGACTTGAACACAACCATATTGTAGTCAGCCGGAAAGCAGGAAAACGGAAGACAATTCCACAGGCGTGCAGTTCTAAGAAAGAAGCTTTGTTCATGGAATCTACGTTTAGGTTTAGGCACAGATAAAGAGTGGGGGGAATTACTGATAGTGTTTACAGCTAGACGAGTGTTTCTTGTGAAAGTTTGGCGAAAGGGGACTATAGATTGAAGCTCAGTCGAGGATTTGCCATGAAAATAACGATAAAGCAGAGACAAATACGCAGCATCTCTTCTGTGAGATAGAGGTTGCAAGGAGGAGAAAAGGACATCTCCTACGAGGCTACGAAGTCTATTTTGAACTCTACCAAGGCAGGACAAGTCCTTTCTAGCAGCTCCTACCCAGATGTGGCAACAGTATTCAATCCTTGGGCGTACCTGGCTCTTATATAGATAGAGAATAGCATCAGCAGTGAGATATCTACTGGATCAATAAAAGGATCCGACCATTTTTCCAGCGGCCTTGGCAACAGATTTGATGTACGTGTTCCATTTAAGATCAGGAGTAACGGTCAAGCCCAGAAGCTTGTCAAAACTTGAGGCCTCCTGAAGACGAGAGCCATTAATTTCAATTGATGCCAGATGTGGATCAGAGTGTTGATGATGTAAAGAGAGAAGCTTGGTTTTAGATGCATCAAAAGTAACCAACCACACCTTTCCCCATTGTACTACGTGCTCAAGATCAGAGGAGAGAGAATCGGAGAGAACTTGGTCGTTTACTGTCTTAGATGTGCTACCATAAATAGTAGTGTCATCAGCATAAATGTCTACAAATGATGTAAGGATGTGATTTGTAAGATCATTAATGTAGATCAGGAAAAGAGTTGGGCTCAGGATCGACCCCTGAGGAACTCCAGCATTAATACTGTGAGCTTTTGATTTTTGTCCCTCAACTACTACTCTTATGAACCCATCAGAAAGAAATGATTTAATAATTGAGAAGACATTTCCAGCAATACCATAGCTAGAGATCTTGTGAAATAAACCTTTATGCCATACCCTATCAAAGGCCTTTGATATGTCAAGAGCAATTGCCCTAGAAAGGTTGTCTCCGTACGTGCCTAAGAACGGAAACCACATTGAGTGTCACTAAGAAGGTTTTTTTTTGTTTAGATGGTTACTTCTGTATTTAACACAGATTCCAGCAACTTACTCGTGACGCACAGGAGACTTATTGGCCTGTACTGAGAAGACGATGAGCGATCACCTAAATTCTTAAATACAGGGCATACTGATGAGATTTTCCAGGGTGATAGGAAGCTATTTTCCTTAGGACAACGTTTAAATAGTTTTGTAAGTATGGGCGTTAGTTCTGGTTGAAGTTTTTTGAGTACTATAAATGGAATACCGTCAGGGCCAGTTGTTTTACTGGAATCAAGGTTTTTGATTAGTCTGGCAACATCACGTACATATATATGTATATCACATAGCGTGTTTTCTAATACAGGAGGAAATATTGGGGGTTGGCGGCCTTGGTCACAAAGGGTAGAATTAGCTCCAAAGTTCTTGACACGATTACACCAGGTCCATTGATGATAGTTGGGATAGAGTACACGCTTCTGTTTAGGATTCTGTTTGCTATTTGCCAAAACTGGTGGGAACCAAGCCGCTGCTCAGATACTTTGGACTCGACGGACTGAGCATACAACTCTCTTGCGTTCTTTATTACTTTCTTACAATGGTTGCTGGCAGTCCTGAAAGCGGCTTTAGTTTCCATACATTTATTACGTTGGAAATAGTGGAAAAGTGATTTCTGTGCGCAATGACAGCAGCGCATTCTGGAGAAAACCATGGCTGACTGTTAGGTTTTTGCTGGGACTTTTTCGAGGGTATGAAACGGTCTATGCCTACAATTAACCATTCCGCCAGGTATGATGCTATAGAGGACACATACTTTTTAAACATGGAACGCAGAGGTAGATCCGATATAAATGCACGGAAGCTATCCCAGTCAGCCTTTGTGTATCGATATACTGTACGATGGAGAGGTACGTCTGAGGACTTATTACATTTCATTTTTATCTTAATTGATACAACAGAGTGGTCGGAAAATCCAAGAGGAGACAGAACAGAAACTGAACATAGTTCAGAGCAAGTTGTGAGAAAAAGGTCTAGTAGACTCGCATATTGTCCGTCATTGTCGGGCACACGGGTGGATTCGTGACCAATCTTAGTGAGGTTATAAGCAATAGAGAAATCATGACAGAACCTCCCCTCATCATCGGTCTTGTTTGAGTGGGTCAACCATTCCACGTTGTGAACATTGAAGTCTCCACACACATGAATGTTAGCTGAAGGATAAGCAGATAGAACTTGGTCAATTTTCTAAGATATGCTTTGAAAGATAGTAACTCCGCTGTTGTGGGGGCGATAGAGAGTAAATATAAATGCAGTAGTGTGAGCTAATGCAACCCGGAAGCACCTATAGGGTAAGTTAGGATCTTCCCTGGAGATGTCCCTACCACATGGAAAGCCATCTTTAAAATAGGCACATGTTCCATGCCCATGGCGATCTTGGGGGTCAGATTTAGCAGTTAAGTTAGAGTATCCTTTAATTGCGAACTCTTCTAGAGAAATAGCTTGTCCAATGCCAGTTTCACATAAAAATAAAAGGTCTGGTTTAGTCTCCTGTAATTGGGTTTCAAACTCTGGATTGATTTGACGCCTAATCAACTTGATTCTCAAATCTGACTGTATAAAGTGCTGAATGTCTCCTACATGCAATTGTTTTCTTACAGAAGAACAGACCAATTATTCTGTGAGTGAGAGCATGCTAGCGCACAGGGAAATAAATCGTAATAATTTCACTGCTATGAGCATCTTCAAAAGTTACAAGATTAATTCTCATTGTATAGCAGGTTATGGACCGAAGATGTAAGAGAAAGTATATTGCTAATCTCTCTCTTTATTTCTCTTTTCTCTCTCTCTCTCTTTTTCCCTCTCGCTCTCTCTCTCTCTCTCTCTCTCTATGCTCTGCTCTACTCTACTTTATCGTTTTTTCCATGAAAGGTGCCCAACTGAGCTCCGCTTTCTGTTCCTACCTTATAAGACACCCATATCAAAATTCCACGTTCTAATAATAAGAAAAGTGGGATTCCATTTTCCCATCTAAATGTGTGGTATATGGAGGAATTTTCATAGACAAGACTTCTTTAACAGGGTATCCTGTATTTTAAACTCATAACGGAACTTCTTTCGTGTTGGTTTTCCATGTGATCGTCTTGAAATCCAATATTATCATTTACTGTAACATAAATAGCCAATGATATGTCGGTATAATACGCATATAATATATATAGTATATAACAGTTAATCGTTTAACCAAAAATGTGAAAGATGGCCTACTCCCGGAACCTAGTATGGGGTGTACAGTCCATATGGCATTTGCTGCTCATTAACTCCAAGAAAAATGTCAAGGACAAGACCAGGACCTTTACACAACATTTGTCGATTTGACTGAGGCCTTTGACATTGTATACCAGGCAGGTCTATAGAAGATCATGGCCAAATTTGAATGTCCTGACAAATTCATTTCTATCATTACACAGTTTTATGGTGGGATGAATGCTCGTGTCATAGATGATTGAAAGGCTTCCGATAACTTTCCACTCAATGGCGGTGTCAAAGAGAGCTCCGTACTTGCACTAATGCTATTCAGCATGATGATTAATTGACGAATTCAATGAAAAGGATCTCTGAGAAACATGAACTACCTGACAGACGGTAAATTGTTCAACTTAAAATGATTTAGTGCTGTCACTAGAATTAAGACCACCATCATAAGAGACGTTTTGTTTGCTTATGACCGTGCCTTTAATGTCAACACGGAGCCAAACGTGCAATATATTGTCGATTGTTTAATAAGGCATACGAAAATTTTGGTTTGATTATTCATCTAAAGAAGACCGAAGTATGTATCAGCCTGTTCCTGGAAAAAAAGGTATGTTGAGCATCAGATCTCAATTTGAGGGACTAACTTGAAAGCTGCGGACAAGTTCACTTACTAAGGCAGTATTCTATACAGGCCAGTACACATAGACGATGAAATCGATTACAGGATAGACAAAGTTAGTGCTGCCTTCAGACGTCTCAGAACTACTGTGTAGGAGCGTGGGAGAATTCGGCTGCAAACCAAACTAATTATACCGAGCTGTGATTCTTACCTCATATATGCTTGTGAATCTTGGACTGTATATGTCAGACATGCCAAGAAACTGAACCATTTCCATATGACCTGCTCCATAGATTGTTAAAAATTAAGTGGCAAGACAAGATACCAGACACAGAGGTTCTAGTCCGGTCATTACACACCATATTACAGCAGTGCCAGGTTCGTTGGGCAGATCACATATGCCGCATGCCTGATTCAAGACTTTCAAAACAGCTCCTTTTCGGTGAACTGTCTAAAGAAACCCCCGTAATAAGACAGCGAAAACGGTTCAAAGACAATTTGAAGGTCTTCCTCAAACAGTTCGGTTTGTATTCTAATTCATGGTAAAAACTAACCCAAAAAGAGCTACAACTGCTGAATCCGCACGCAATGAAGAACGCAAGAGAAAACGTTACATTAAAAATAACAGGGTCAGTCAATATCTCTGATAGGGATATATCCCACAGGTGTCCAACATGCGGGATATACTTCAGAGTTCGAATCTGTCTAACAAGATATTTTCAAACCCACAGAACAACTGCATGATCAAAGTCATCTTCACACGTGATGGATCATCATCATCATCATCATCGTACGCTCTTCAAGTGAGCACTAAGCTTCTAGAAATAACTTCCATCCCAGGCATGAAATAAAATGCTTACATCTAATCTGATCTAAGATTTTTTTAAAAAATGGAATAATCCAGAAATTCCCTGGTGTATGCTGTAATCTTCTATCTTTTTAAGGGCCAGGTTCGTCCTACTGCAGCCATATCTGTAAAAGTGTCGCTCAAGACACCCTTTATATCTTGATAAAGAACAAAACTCGGATTTACAATATATTGTCGAATAATATTCTCGTTCGTATAGTCTCTTTCACGCGGAATAGCGTTTCTATCCCTGGTCCTTCTGTAAAACCTTCACAGCCAAAACCATAACAAAGAATTTTCCTCCTCCCTCTGTCTCCTCTCTTTGTACAAAAAAAAAAAAAAAAAAAAAAAAAAACTTCCATGAAAATTTTTCTTTTCAAGAAAATCCTGTCCGTGCAGCAAGATACTATTTGTCTGGTTTCCAAACTGTCCACGTGGCCGTCTTCAAATCTAATATAAACAAATACTTGATCCGGTCTCTTCCATACGCGTTAAGTAATAGTTTGCCCCTTCCAGTCACTGTTTCTTAGCCTCTCGTGACTGCGTTTGTATTTTTGGATTCTTACATGAACACACAGTTGTTTGTTGTTGCTTATCCACACTTGTGAATGGTTTTCTACTCAGCCTTCGTTCTTATTTGGTTCAGAGCCATCTAGTTATTTTGGTGGGAGATCCGTTCCCTGTGGAAGACGTCCTCTGGATTTTTGAATAGATTCGTTCAAGTTCCGACCAACGATACATTCATTTCAAATTTCGTATAATTCTAATCAATAATTTTTTTATCCGAAAAACTACATTTTTTATAAGAGGTCACTAACTATCAAGACCTGAAAGCCACTAGAGGATAAGGGTTAACGAGTGTAAGATGGTCACTGAGACAACAGCATAGCGATCGTTAGTGGTGGAAATTGGGTAGAATCTGATTCTTGAAGGGTGCAACTCGACAAGAACTTGTTCACATTGGACTTGAAAACGATCATGTTGTAATCAGCTAGAAAGCACGTCTGCGGTACAGAGTTCTACAGGTGGTCGATTCTAAGAAAGAAGCTTTGTCCATGGAACTTGCGCATATATTTAGACACAGAGAGTGAGAGAAATTGTTGACAGTGGTTATAATTAGACGAGCGCCTCTGTGGAAAATTTTGCAGGAAGGACTATAGATTGAAGATCAGTCGAGCATTTGCTATGAAAATAACGATAGAGCAGAGATAGACTCGTAAAGTCTTTTCTGCGAGAAAAGAGTTTGCAGGAAGCACCATCTAGGTTTCGAAGCCAGTTTTGAACCCGATCATAGTAGAGAACTTTGCTCCGAGCTGTGGCAATATTACTCCATTTCATGATTTATTTGGCCTTTGTACAAGTAGAAAATTGCGAGATACCATCTGGGGTGGTAAAATCATGCAACCATATTTTCAGCGAGTAGTAGTAGTAGTAGTAGTAGTAGTAGTAGTAGTAGAAAATGAAGAAGAAGAAGAAGAATTTTTACCCCTGTTGTGGCATACTCAGCATCTCAAGCGTACTTCATACAATATTTGGCAAAATTTTGTAAAGTAATTTAGGAACGGCATAATCACATTAGCACACTGTCTCCCTTTGGATCACCGAAGTTAAGCAACATTGAACCTGGTCAGTACTAATTGGGTGACCGTTTGGATTTCAGGTGGTGTATGTGCTATCCACTTATCTCGGCATTGTTTCCGGTCGTCCTGGACTTCTCGCCACTGGACTCAAGCAGTTCCGATTCAGGAAAGCTGTGGTTCGGATTGCGCATCCCTTGCTTCACGTTTACACGCGAATTTTTCCCTACAGGGGGTATCCTTTGTCTTTCGAGACTGAACGAATGTATCGATCTTAGGATCTTATAGTTCTCATAGTTAATGTGTTGTATTATAATTCGGATTTTATTATTTTTTAAATTTTTTTTATCGTTTGAGTCATGCGCGCTGCGACATTTTTCATGATTTTATTTTTTGAAGGAAATCATAAAAAATCGACATCTTCGTTCAATATCATAAATTTTGTCAAGCCCATTATAAATTAGACACGTCACATTTTGTGCGTTCGCTTGCTTTATTTAATGTTTGTTTTTGCTTGTCTAAACATGTGTCGTCACCTATTTTTCTTTATTTGCTACTTTTGTTCAGTTAATATTTTATTAAGAGAAATATTTTTCCTTTAGAAATCTGATGCCAATGGAAAACAATGGTACCCGCTAACCTTATTAATACATTGCGCGTTAAATCTTTGTCACATTTAAGTAAGCGACCTTGTGTAGCGGACGTAAGAAATGATACAAATTTAAAACTAAACTCAACAAACACATTATTTATATCGATGAAATACAAACTTGATATCGACTACGCATGCATCGACGTATAATTCTGATGTGTTTGGCGTATGGGATTTCTACTGGTTGTCTGTCCTTGTTTAATATTATTTCTATTTTCTAAATTATTGTATTGTTTTCAAGCAAATAAAATCGATTGTCGAGAGCGGTTCGGTCTCTTTCGCTATAGTTTAAATAGGATTTATCCTTCATCTTAATATTCGGTATTTTGTTGTGCTATTTATTTTAAATAATAATACATAAAAAAGGAAAATCTTGTTAAACCTAGCAGCCCACAGGGTGAAGATCAAGAAGCCAGAGCAATTAAAGCAAATACACGGAACTTTCCAGAAAATTGAAAGGCATATGGTACAGGAATAAGGTTGGTATAATATCAATAATAGCAAGAAAACTTAGGAACAGTCCCGAAATAAATTAGGGAAAAAAATGGGAGAAATTGAAATAAAAAGGAAGATTTGGACTCCACATAGTCACAAACATTCTCGATAGACGTTTGCCGAAAATTCCATAGTGCATATCTGTTTCTAACGCACGAGTAAAGAGAAAGACAGAGACCATCCAACGGAAGCTAATGATGCAAGTAGCTTAAATCCTAAAAGAAATCTCGGATGCAGAAACCAACACAGGTAAACTGCAAACCAGTTACAATAAAGGTGAAATATAAATAACACGAAAACAGAATACCATTACACGAATCAAAACGAACAAAACTGCAAAAAAATTCATAAATTGCTCACCCTCCCGCCCCCCCCCCAAAAAAAAAGTGATAGCACTGGCCTGACACCACACAAGATGTTTTGGTTTTTGCTTTGTTTTTGATTTTTGTTTTTTTACTTGGGAGTCGGCATTATCAAGGTCCAAAGGCCATTTGAGGATAAGAGTTAATGAATTTAAGGTGGTAGTGTAATAATCGTTAATGGCATGATCTGTGTAGAATTTGATTATTTATGGAGTCGGACCAACAAGAACTTGTTTGTGAAGAGTCAGGGGGGTGGAAATACCAAGGAAGGAAAGCACTAATCAGATCTCCACTAGAATGGTGCGAAGTGTACAAGGACCTTGAGGAAGCTTATTGCCACTCAAGTCTTCGAGAAGATAAATTATTATAGCTAGCGATAAACCAATAGTAGACAGCTGTCACGATGACACAAAGTCATTTGCAATGGTTATAAAAAGAGGTGAAGAATACTAAAAATATAGAAAGACTTGTCGTTCAGACTTCAGGAAATACTACAGGTTATAGTCAGTGAGTAATCACTAATAATGATCTCTGAGAAAACTCCGAGTAAGTACACAATAATAATAATAATAATAATAATAATAATAATAATAATAATAATAATAATAATAACTAGCTGGACCCGTGAAAATTTCACGTTTTCTTTTCTTTTTTTTTCACATACACATTATCCCATCACATATCCGTACCCTGAAACATTTACATTAACCCTTTACTGCCCTGGCCGACGAATTCACCCTGTGTACTATTTTTTTTAAATAGTAAATGAAGAGTACGGTAGGTAAAATGTATGTAAATATGTATATACCAAAATCACGATATTAGTGCTCCAAATATTCTCAATAAATACATCTTCATTTATGTTTTATAAATATGTTTATTTAAAAATATATTCAAAAGTTTTATTTAATTTTTAGCTTATTTATCATATACTTATTATATAATGGAGACTTAGAGTATTTAAAACATGACATTGTTAATTTCGCACAGTAATGGGTTAAACCTGTGCATTTTGTTCAAAAATATTTGAACCTAACGTTGAACCTAACCAAAACTATCCCAGAATATGTTCTTGGTGTTTAGATGCATATGCTTGATTACTTAAAATACATTTCAAATGTCAACGTTTAAAAATTATAAACTGTCATTACATGTTTTTTCTCCCATATACGTCCACTATTCAGATTGCCTCAGGGAACCCAAACACATGGACAATTTTAGATGACTTCTGTGTATACGATAGATAGATAGATAGATAGATAGATAGATAGATAGATAAGTAGATAGATAGATAGATAGATAGATAGATAGATACACAGAGTATGAGATAGAGAGAGATAGAGAGAGAGGGGGGGAGAGAGAGAAACGCAGTTTTCGTTAATTAAAAATATTATCGCAACTACGACTGATTGCTGTTAGATATAAACAAAGCCAAGAGGATAGAGAGGGAGGGGGAGAGAGGGGGAGATGGAGAAGTGAGAGGGGGAGAGAGAGAGGGGGGAGATAGATGGGGGGAGAAAAAGTAGTTTGGCCATCAGAGTTTCTGTTTGGCTTTTTTTTCAAGTTCGGCCCTTTTCTGTACGCACGCTCAAGGCAGAGATAGATAGATAGATAGATAGATAGATAGATAGATAGAGAGAGAGAGAGAGAGAGAAGCGCAGTCTTCGTTAATTAAAAAAATATTTTAGAATCTGTTTACACAGTTACTTACTAAATGTTTATATTTGAAAGTCAACAACTTCAATATAGTCAATTTTTCTTTAATTTTCAATTTGGCTTTTTGTTGGCCTTTTTTACTTAAAACATGTGCCTGCGCTTTTGGATTTTGCCTTTTTGGCTTTTTTTTCTGAAAAATTTGGCTTTAAATAATTATTATCGTATGCAACCCAGGCAGAGAGAGAAAAAAGAGAATGCTCAAGGGAGAGAGAGAAAAAAAAAGAAAAACAAACGTTTAATGTAGTAGGAGTAAAAATATACTGCGAAACCATCATTCGCTCTCTCTCTCTCTCTCTCTCTCTCTCTCTCTCTCTCTCTCTCTCTCTCTCTCTCTCTCTCTCTCTCTCTCTCTCTCTCTCTCTCTGTTTCTGTCTCCCTCTATATCATTAAACAAATGTATAAGTACATACACAAATGTAAATTTAGTAGTAGCATACGGCGGTCTCTCTTTCTCCCCCTCTCTCTCTGTCTGCTGTCTCTCTCTCATTATATTTCTCTCTCTCCCTCTCTCTCTCTTTATGTATATATATGTTCTCACCGCTATATGTCTTTTTACTTCAAGAAATTTACGGTTTGACCGTTCAAAATATGTTATGAAATAATTAATTTTTAGGTATTCTTTAAGGAAACAACCATAACAATACTTTCCACGACGCCGGGGACAAAAATTGAACATTTATTTGTTTGTTTGTTTTTTTTTCATTGTTTATTTTTCTTTACATTTGTTTGAGAGAGAGAGAGAGAGAGAGGGAGAGAGAGAGGGAGAGAGAGAGAGGGAGCGATAGATAGATAGATAGATACATAGATAGATAGATAGATAGATAGACACACAGAGTGTGAGAGAGAGAGAGAGAGAGAGAGAGAGAGAGGGAAACGCAGTTTTCGTTAATTAAAAATATTATCGCAACTACGACTGATTGCTGTTAGATATAAACAAAGCCAAGAGGACAGAGAGGGAGGGGGAGACAGGGGGAGATAGAGGAGTGAGAGGGGAGAGAGATGGGGGAGATAGATGGGGGAGGGAAGAGAAAAAAAGAAAAAGTAGTTTGGCCATCAGAGTTTCTATTTGGCTTTTTTTTTCAAGTTCGACCCTTTTCTGTACGCACGCTCAAGGCAGAGATAGATAGATAGATAGATAGATAGATAGATAGATAGATAGAGAGAGAGAGAGAGAGAAACGCAGTCTTCGTTAATTAAAAATATTTAAAATCTGTTTACACAGTTACTTACTAAATGTTTATATTTGAAAGTCAACAACTTCAATATAGTCAATTTTCCTTTCATTTTTAATTTGGCTTTTTGTTTTTCTCTCTCTCCCTTGAGCGTTCACTTTTTGTCTCTCTCTGCCTTGAGGGTTCCATTTTTTCTCTCTCTGCCAGGGTTGGCAGACGATGATAATTATTCGAAGCCAAATTTTTTCAGAAAAAAAAAGCCAAAAAGGCAAAATCCAAAAGCGCAAGCACATTTTTTAAGTAAAAAAGGCCAACAGAAAGCCAAATTGAAAACTACAGAAAAATTGACTATATTGAAGTTGTTGACTTTCAAATATAAACATTTAGTAAGTAATTGTGGAAACAGATTTTAAAATATTTTTAATTAACGAAGACTCTCTCTTTCTCTCTCTTTTTCTCTCTCTCTCTCTCTCTCTGTCTATCTATCTATCTATCTATCGCTCTCTCTCTCTCTGCCTTGAGCGTTCGTTCAGAAAAGGGACAAATTTGGGAAAAAAAAAGCCAAACATAAACTCTGATGGCCAAACTACTTTTAAAATGAAGCCAACCTGGCAACCCTGATCTCTGCCTTGAGCGTTCGTTTAATGTGTAATCCGCTATTCCAGAATAAAATCTTCTCAACCAATCAAATTTGCCGGAAAGTGTGACACACATAGATAGATAGATAGTTACAAGCGTATTAATATATAGATAATAATAATAATAATAATAATCCTGATTTCGTTTTATAACGTCTAACTGTTAATAGATGGGATTTCTTTTAATCCTTGGCTTACAATCAAGAGCTTCAAAGATCAAGGGTTTTCCTAAGAATATTGGTGATATCTACATTAGCAGAGGTCTGAAGGTCGTCAAGCACATCTGTGCTTTGTAGTTTCTGTGTTTTTTTTTCAAATGTCCTAACGGACGACTTGATACTACACGTAGCATACACATATACAATACACTGCATACCTACTACCACCGGGATTAGTTGATTTTTAAGTATAACAATTATGCTCAGTTAGCCTTAGGGATAAGACGGAGCATTCTTGTCCCAGGCATTGCAAAGTCTACGGTTTGCCACCTTTCTGAAACCTTATCAATAACTACCAAATAATAATAATAATAACTAGCGGGACCTGTGGAAATTCCACAGAGGACTCATTCATATGTAATATTTTGATGTTGACATTCTGTAGATATTCAGCGTAAATGTAGACGCTCTGATATTATTGTAGGTATTTTGTTAAAACTGCGAAAGTATTTATCCAAGCTAGGCGTGGCGCCCGGCGTGCCTTGGTTGTAAACTACGCTTAAATGTGATATTTTAATTATTGCAGATTTCGTATATATTATAGAGTTAATGTTCTATCGATTTTTATATATTATAAAGTTGTGATTTCAAAAATAAAAAATATCTATATGACTTGGGTTCATTAGCTTGAATCGAAACCGAATCTATATATATATATATATATATATATATATATATATATATATATATATATATATATATATATATATATATATATATATATAACTTTCGTTCCTTCAGCTATAATCGGAGCCAAAACCAAAACTTATGAAGAATTCTTGATAAAATATTTTATTAAAAAAAATAGATTACTAAGTTGCCATAAGCTAAAATCGAAACCGAAAGCAAGACTTGTGCAGAATTCTTGATAAAATTATTTCTAAAAATAGATTATTTGAGTGCCATTAGCTATAATCGAAACCGAAAACAAAACTTATAAGGAATTCTTGGTAAAATTCATAAAATATAGATGACTTAAGTGCCATCAACTATAATCGAAACATAAACCAAAATTATGAGGAATTCTTAGTAAAATTATTTATTAAAAAAATAAATGACTTGAGTGCCATCAGCTATAATCGAAACCGAAATCAAAACTTATGAAGAATTCTTGGCGAAATAATTTATTACAAGAAATGGAAGTACGTAACAATTAAACGACCCGGATGTAAGCGTGATACAGAAAATACGCACACGCTATCGTATTAATAGATAGATAGATAGATAGATAGATAGATAGATAGATAGATAGATAGTAGTAGTAGTAGTAGTAGTAGTAGTAGTAGTAGTAGTGAAAAAAGAATGTTCCTCGTGTTTACCCGTTTCGATGTGTTTATTGTCTGCAAAAGCCGATTGATACCCGTCTTATATTTATCATTTTTACCTCCCTTTTATGTTGCACGTGGATGAGGATCGATTATTCTCTTAGACCGGAGAAAAGAGGGGGTCGGCAATCAAAGGCAATTCCTCTGTGATCTCAATCAATTTTCGTTTTGCGTCCCTGTCGAATGAGGCATAATCGATAATCTCGACTGATCGCAGGTCAATTTCGGGTCGAAACGATTCACACAGTTGGCAAAATAAATGACGCTTGGATGAACAGCAGCGAGAAAACTGTTTCCGTGTGTGTATGTGTGTGTTTTTATATGTGTGCTGTTGTTTATGAGTGCATGTGTTTGTGTGTATATGCGTGCATGTGTTTGTATGTTTGTGAGTATGTGTGTGGCTATTTTTTCAAGTGAAAGTATTTTTGCATTTGTCAAATTAAAAAAGGTTTGTAATTATATTTACCATATACTAAAAAAAAATACCTTCTTTTGATCAGTTCTTGAAACCCTTTCATCACCGCCAAACATATTCTTCCCGTACTCCTTATATCTTCTAACTCCAACCACTCCCCCACAATGTTTCTATTTAGATATTTATCTCCCCTACCTATCGTCTAGCTCAGAGTTTATTTTAAACACATTCTGTTTTTTCTCTTTATATTTGTATCTGTATATCTATCTATATATCTTTGTGTCGTCTTTTGCTTTCTCTCCAACGTTTTCTCGTTGCCTATCTTTCTTTCTCCCGTTTCTACGTCTTTATCGCGTTTTAATAGAATATGCATTTCTGTCTACCCGTCTTGTCCTTAACTCCTCAGAGCTCTATTCTCTGACACTCCTTACACTTTTTTCTATCTAATAATCTACCTATTATACCTTCTGTTTCACTTGGAGAAAACCCGATAAAATATATATTATTACAGACATATTCCTTTCTTTCAGGGTTTCTTCATCTATCCATCTCTCTCTCTCTCTCTCTCTCTCTCTATATATATATATATATATATATATATATATATATGCGTGTGTGTGTGTATATATATATACATATATATAAGATATATATATATATATCTTTTATTTATATATATAAGGTATATACATATATATCTTTTATTTATATATATGTATATATAAGATATATATATCTTTTATTTATATATATATAAGATATATATATATATATATTTTATTTATATATGTATATAAGAGATATATATATATCTTTTATTTATATATATATATAAGATATATACATCTTTTATTTATATATATATAAGATATATATATATATCTTTTATTTATATATATATATATAAGATATATATATATCTTTTATTTATATATATAAGATATATATATATATCTTTTATTTATATATATATATGAGATATATATATATATCTTTTATTTATATATATATATATATATATATATATATATATATATATATATATATATATATATACCATAAAAAAACATAAGGACAGTCAATTAGCGAAGATTCAATGTTCAGGATTCTGGTCGTTATTGCTTTACTGTTAAGCCTGAATTTGGCATTTATATATGGGGTAATGTCCTATCATATGCATATATATATATATATATATATATATATATATATATATATATATATATATATATATATATATATATATTAATGAAATGCGTTTGAAGCTTGCATATATTTTGAAATTAAGAATTACGTATATAAACAAATTTATTTGTTTAATTCAGATAATTCTGCAAAGTGAATTATGAATTATTACCTGCATCTGAAGCATTGTAAGTATTTCTATGTATAATTCTTAATTACCAAAAATATGCAACGCGATACCCTGCTGATTACTGTTCCTGAAAATCATTAGACCTATAGCTAACACTTTACTCTTGCTCGCGGATTACATTATGCAGACCAGAAAAAAGAGAGAGAAAAAACATTGACAAGGATATATATCATCGAACTATCTGAATGAAATAAATTTGTTTTGTATAAAAATATATGCGTTATTGATAGCCTTCAAAACGTAACTCGTAATTTCAAAATATATGCACCGCTTCAAATGCTGATCAAAAATTTAAGACCACTTTAAATCTTTAAAAAGAAACTTTTTTAAGGATAGATTATAAACTCTTCCGACTTAAGGTTACCAATACTACAATCTAAAAGGTTATGGAAACAAAAAGCTACATTCCAAAGCTTTATTTTTAAAATGCACATTTTTATTAAATTAGGCTTTTTACACATGATCAAAATTATAAGACCAGAGACAAAAATTGTATTAAATTGTATAAAAAGTGCATGAAAACATTCAACAATCAAACTTAATGAGTTCTACCTCCACTGTTTTTGATGACTTCAAAAATTCTTTGGAGCATGCTAGAAAAAAGGGTTTCCATTTCGGTGCAGGGGATCCTGCTCCAGTTTCTGAAGATGGTTTCACGGAGTTCATTTTTTGTTGAATATTGTTTGCCATTTCGATAAACCTCTCTTGTCATACATCCCCAAACATTTTCGATTGGGTTCAAGTCCGGTGAGCATTTTCTTGTAAAAAGCTCAAGGCCCGTCTTTGCAGCCTTATCCCGTTGGAATAAGCATCCATTCCCACACAAACGATGACCATCCATCATCAAAGATGCTTTTTGTAACATGCAAATATAAGCAGTTGCTCTCTGATGACCCTGCACATCCTGGAGTTCCATCGTCCCTCTGTAATAAAAGGCACCCCATACCATTACGGACCCTCCACCACTATGACGTGTGGGAAAAATTTCAAGGGGCATGTTTTTGTCATGTCAATATCGCTAGACGCCATCAGGACTATCTAAATTGAATTTTTTCTCATGAGAAAATAGGACTTTCTTCTACTTCTCAATGTCCCAGGTTTGGTATTGACAGCCAAATTTTAAGCGGTTCACTTTGTGACGTGGAAGCAATCGAAAAGTTGTTTACACTTTTTATTTACCATGCTTTTTTGTTGCAAGTGTCGTCTGGTGGTTAATGGACTGCAATCAGCATCTGTAACCGCCTTAATTTGACTAGAACAAAGTCATCTATTATGCATAACAGCGCGTCTGATTCTAATACTCAATGCAGAAGAAATTTGGGGGGAGGGCTACCAAAGGAATTTGCTTTTCCATAATTCTCAGTGTTCTTTAGAAAGTTGCAAATAACAGTTTTACTGCGATTTACCTTAGCTGCTATCGCTCGCTGTGACAAACCTTGCTTATGGAATCCTAGAATTCGAGAGAGCTCAATTTCGATTAGTTTTCTTGCTTTAGGCATGGTAACACCTTTACACAGTGATTACACAGTGATTGCTTTTTGTTTCCATAACCTTTTAGATTGTAGCATTAGTAACGTTAAGTCGGAAGAGTTTTAAATCTATCCTTAAAAAAGGGTTCTTTTTAAAGATTTTTAAGTGGTCTTAAAATTTGGATCAGCAGTGTATCTTATTTATTCACTTTGCGCGGCTAACGCGACACCCTGCTGATTACTGTTTTTGAAAATCATACCGCTTTAAGACCTACGGACTAATATACTACTCTCACTCGTGGATTACTCCATGCAGATCAGGAAAAAGAGAGAAAAAGAACAGACTTTCGTTGACAAGGATGTATATCATCAGAATATCTTAATTAAAAAAATAAATTTAATAAACAAATAATTTTTTTCTGATTTCTTTATGTATTACTGATACATTTTCAACAGACGCACCTCGGATTTTTCCTCTTTTGCAGTTTACCCTATTTCTAATTATCCTTTTTCTCCCTTTTTCCTGTTTTCCTATGCCATTTAAATTGAATCCTTATAAACTGTTAAATGACTTTTTAAGCAAATATGATAACCGTCATATTATTTGTTTCTTCTAATGCATTAGCCTTCAAAAGTTATTGTATATTTTGCGAACCTCTTCCCTCTGATGAGAAGAAGTGCATTCTTCGAAAATCCATGGAGTAAGGGGGTTATTTATATCCTTGTCGAATAATCAAACTTTTGTATACCTTTCTTACGGATTTAAAGATGTTTTTGAAGTATGAAAAATATTTTTTCAACATCAAGATTTTTATTTTATATATAAATCTCCGAAACAGTGTTTCATGGTAAACAACTGATGATCCCTTGAAAAATAAAAGAAAAATTTGTATTATAGTAAATTCGAGAGAGTTGATGCAGTGATTGCAGGTGATTAAATGACTTACTGACTAGATGTTTTTTTTAACGAATGATAAAAAGTAATTTTTTGTATAGTTTCAAATGTTAAAAACTTCAAAGACTATATATATATATATATATATATATATATATATATATATATATATATATATATCGTTCTTGAGATTAATTGGGTGTTTGATCACCACTGCTGGTGAGAACTGATTTAATATACTGTTTTGTTTTTAAATCCTCAAAACAGAGTTTCATGATAAGCAACTGATGATCCCTTAAATTAACATTAGCACTATAGTGAATTCGAGAGAGCAAGTTGATGCATTAATTGCAGTGATTAAATGGCTTGCTGACTGAATAGTTTTGTAACAATTATAAAAAATATGAGAATTAAATAACGTTTTTTGTATAGTTTTAAAAGTCAAAAAAAAACTCCAAGACTATATACACAAGCGGCAAAAAGAACGTCCGCACTTGTATTGTTTCAAAAACTGCAAATTTAAGCTACATTTTATGTAACTATTTAAACAAATTATACCTCAGTTGATTGGCCTTTTATTCATCTATAATTTTACCTGTTCATATTTACTTTTAATTGAAATATTCTAGTGTTTACGTCAATTTAAAAACTTTAAATTAAGGATGCAAAAAGAAAGTCCGCATAATGGAAAATTGTTATTTAAATGTAACTTGGGAAATTAACGCAACACAAATACAGCAGGAATACAATGAACTAGTTAATATTTAGTAACATAGCCTTTCTACAATTTGACAGCCTTCAATCTCTTGGGAATTCCGTAAATTCGACTGCAGCAATAATCCGGTGAAAGGGCATTCCACTTTTCTTTAATGTTTGCTCAAATTCTTCCAAATTTGAAATTTTATCATTGCGTAGCTGTTGCTTGAGGTAATGCCATATATTATTTATAGGATTCAGGTCTGGAGATTGTGCAGGCCAATCCAAACACGGAATATAATGCTCTTCCAGGAACCTCTTGATATTGCCAGCTGTGTTAATGGGAGTATTATTCTGCATGAAGATGGGATTATCATCCAAATTCCGACCAAAGTAGGGTAGAAAATGCTCAGTCAACATATTAATGTACTTGATCGAATTAATTCGACATTGAAAGCGAACTATAGGCCCTGGACCATTGGTACTAATAATGCCTCACACCAAAACTGAACCTCCACCACCTTGCAGTATTGAAACTGAGCACTTAGGATAAAATTCTTCGTCTTTCCTCCGACGGACGTACTGCCTACCATCACTGCCTGCCTAACTTGCTTTCGTCGCTAAAAAGCACTTTTGACCAATATGAAGAGTCATGATCTTCATTGCATCTCACGAACCCCAGACGGCGCTTTCTGTTCTTTACAGAAATCATTGGCTTGCATCTTGCAAAATATGCTCGCAAATTAATTTCCTTTGATCTGTTCTTGACAGTAAAAAGAGAGCACCTTTTAACAAGACTGCACTGTTGTTGGATTTTGGGAGCCGATCCAAATATGTTCCTTGGGCCGCGGATTTTGATAGCATTGTCTTCCCTGTTAAAAGTAACTAGTACTACCTGATTTAGGGGCATCACGAACACTGCCGGTGTTCTGGTGATTTTGCAGTCTTTTGTATCATTTTCTCATCATATTTTAATCTGTAGCCGATTTCTCGATTGGATAAACCAGAAAGGTGGAGATTAATGAGCTCTTGATGATCACTAATAGAAAGTCGTGGCATATGGACTAAATGTTACGTTGTATAACCTGGAACAACAACAATTACGATTAGAGATGTTTTGTTGCCTGTTGGTGGATATGTTAAACTGATTGAGGGGCGATAATTAAGCTGGTTTTAAGCGAATTTGTTGCTGTGGACTTTCTTTTCTTTTTTCATCCTCAACTTGAAGTTATTTTTTTTTTAAATTGATGTGAACTAGGCACCGCCAAAAATGGCCGCAAAATCAAGTTGTTGTTGTTTTTTAAAACGAAATTACATTTATTAAAATCCATTATTTCTGAGTAACTTTTTTTTCCAGAAAGATAAAACCCTGAATTTTATCATATAGAAAACAGAATAATGTAAAACTTTTTCTACTATTTTTAATTCAATTTTAAATGTTAAATTTTCCCAAAAAGTTAACAATTGACATTTTTTGTCTTGCACAAAAAACGTACTTAAATATTTAAAAAAAAGGGTTTTTGAAATAATTAATTAATTTATTTATTGTCTAACTAAGATTTAGGATGATTTTCTAAGAGAATATGCAAAAATATTATAATATAAGTACCTGAATTTCAAATAATTCCACTTATTCATATAGGTAACCAGATATTCGCGTTGGCGTAGAGTTCAGATCGACTCTGTTTACGTTTTCGTCTGATAAAAAGCAAACTATGGAAGACCAAACAGGCCAAAAAAAACTTATTTTTCAGTGACGAAAATTTCAATGTATTATTAAGCTGAGGCTGGCCAGTACCAGATGGGTGACCATTTGCATGCGTTTGGTTTTTAATGTGTATGTGTGTGGGGGCCAGACTCCCCAAAATGGGGGGGGGCAATTTAAAGCAGAATAAAAAAAAATTATTTCAGCGCGTTTGGTCCACCATAGTCGAAAGGCGGCAAACGTTTTCAAACGGGATCGAAAAAAAAGATGCTATTTTTAACACAAAGGGCACAATATTTATCGAATTTTTTTTTTTGGTATCGATTATTCAAAGCATGCCCTGTTTAATAATGGTCATGCATTATTCGGCTCACTAAAAAAAAATTGTTAATTTATTTATCAAAAATTTTAAAATAGCTTTTTTCGTATAAATATTAAAAAAATTTTTTTGTTGTTTTGCTTAACTTAAATTAATTATTTTACTTAACATATTCACCGAATTTCACACTTCAAAACTCAAAAGCGGGATAATTAAACACAATCGAAGTTCTGATATTCAGACGTCAAAATAAGGTATGCAAACAATTTTTTTTTTTTTTTTTTGGAATCTATAATTCTGTCCCTTACAACACAATATGTTGATTTCAGTTTCAGATGATTATTTTAAGCATATTTGTTCCCACTTCAAATCAAGGGGGGGTTTTGTAAGCAAAAATATATATATATATAAATATCGTTTATGAAAAATAAGTACACTGTTATAAAGTTCATTCTTCTCCTAATAATCGCTGAAAATTTCGTATTGATCGGATAATTACCTGATTTTTGGTAGATTTTTAAAAAGACGGTCCGTCAAAAAGTACTGACCTGCCCCCCCAGTTTTGGCGGTGCCTAATGTGAACACTAGAATATTTCAATTAAAAGTTAAATATAAACAGGTAAAATTATAGAAGAAGAAAAGGCGAATCAAATGAGGTCTAGGTTGCTTAAACAGTTACATTAAATTTAGCTTAAATTTGCAGTTTTTGAAAAAATTACAAGTGCGGACTTTCTTTTTGCCGAAACTGTATATCTATCTATCTAATTATCTATCTATCTATATATATATATATATATATATATATATATATATATATATATAGAGAGAGAGAGAGAGAGAGAGAGAGAGATAGATAGATAGATAGATAGATAGCAAGAGTGAGCAAGAGTGAGCAAGAGTTGTTGCTTCAGAATAAGTATGTACGGTGGAGAAAGGCAGAGAGATGGTAAGTTATATATATATATATATATATATATATATATATATATATATATATATGTGTGTGTGTGTGTGTGTGTGTGTGTGTGTGTGTAAGTTACTATCTCTCTGCCTTTCTCCGCCGTACATACTTATTTTGAAGCAACAACTCTTGCTCACTCTTACCTCTTCAGCGTTCTTTTATTCCCTCAAACTTCTAAAACCAGTCTGCACACTTCTTAACCTTAATAGCCCTCTCCTCACTTAGAACAACGCCAGCGGCCGTCTTTACTCAATCCTTATATCGAACAATCTGACACCCGAGACAACTCGAACCGTTTTCTTTCTAAACGCTTCACTTACCACGAAAGGCAACCGACTCAGATTTTCTCCGATTCCAAATCTGACAGCTTTAAAATTGATGCGCAACTCTAGGGAATGCCTTCATTTTTACACGTCTATTGACTTCATCTTTCAGACGTCAACGTCGTTCTTTCCATATCTTAGCATCTTATATGAACATATCACAAACAACAGTTTTAAGACTAAACACTGTTTATTATCAAAATTCCTATCAATTCATTATGTGACGATATCCTGGTCGCAGATCACCAAAATCACAATCCTAATCTTTTCTCTCGGCTGGATTTTCACTGTCACCCGGGCACACCGATGATAATTAAAGAATAAAAGTATCATATCTTCCCGGCTTTCTCCAATACTTCGGGAGTCTCAGCCTCCTTCAGTGGGGGGGGGGCTTAACCGCTCCCTGGGAGGTCACGTCAAAATTATACGTAACTGTGTACCATTTACAATTAGTAAGAATGTCATTTTGCTCTACTTATATATATGAAAATAAAACACTTTGGATGTGGGTGAGAGAGAAAGTTTCCTATGAACTCCGAAACAGCTAGGGCGAGTCTTGGAAATTTCACACAAATGTACGTTACGTGTCTGGTAGTGTTCTAGATGGGTTTCGAATCGGAATATCTCCGCTAAGTATCGAAAATCGATAATCAAAAAATACCATTAAAGAAAGAACAGTGCGATCTTGACAAAAGTTAACACTTTTATTCAGATGGTGGGAGTCCACGACGATCAGTGGTACTAGCAAAAAATAGTACCACATACGTGTCTAGTAGTGTTTATCACAGATGGATTTGATAATAATGAATTAAAATATTGTATTTAAGCTTATTTTACGACCGGTAACGGTAGGTTCTCTACAACGCAATGTAGGCTACGATGTATTGTGGACTAGGTCACTTAATTAACAGAAGGTGCTTTGGTAGAACAGGGGCGCTTTCGAAATAAATGTTCATGCGTAATTACAATTGAACCATGATACTATACTTTGGCATTTTTAGCGTGAAGTAAATAAACAAATATTTTTATAAAACCAACAGCAGGTTCTCTACAATGCAATGTAGACTGCGGCATATTGTGGACTATGTCACTGTCGGAAGGATTGTGAAGTTTCCTCAAGGTGCACCACGGTGAGTCGCCGAGTAGATCGCGCAATTAATCAATTTAATTGATAAAGGGACGATTTCACCGTTTTCGAAGAGAATAAAAGTAATGGAACTGCGTAACATTTATTTATTTAATCGCAGGCAACGTCGGTTTTCCCAACTATTGTTAGAATAGAAGGTAACTCTTAACTAAAAGTTATAGGGAGTTGTTTCTCTTCGGCTTTAGCTTTTTTAATTAAATTTCGTTTTATTGTAAGCTAGCGGGCACCCCGGCGTTGTTCGGTCGTAAAATACGCTGAAATATATTTTAATACATGCTGATTTTGTTTTAATATTATAGTGTTAACTATCTAAATAGTATTATCGAATAAGGAAAACTATCTATTTTCTTGTTAATCCTTTCGAAAAAATATATTGTTAAATTTAATTTAAAAAATTTACATGCAATTGTTCACACACACACGCACACACACACACATATATATATATGTGTGTGTGTGTGTGTGTGTGTGTGTGTGTGTGTGTGTGTGTGTGTGTGTGTGTGTGTGTGTCTGCACAAATAATTAACAAGAACACGGAAAGTAAAGGTATAACAATAATATATTTGGTAGAAAAGTTATATACATATTTACATGTCTTTAGATATACTTCAGTTGGAGATATTCCGGCTGGTGGCGTGTTGCATGTCTTATTGGAGGCAACGTAGGCGTCTTGCCTATTTGACGGCCGTTGCAGAACTCCCCCGGTATTGGTGATTGATACCTTTATATATCTCACTCCCCCACCTATGTTAATTAGTGGGTGTCTTTACAACAATATATATATACTAGCAGTTCAGCCCGGCTGTGCTCGGGCCCTATGTACTATTTATAACTTCATGTGCATATGTATGCATATATGTATGTATGTACTAAAAAGTTTGACTCATGTCCAGATAATCTACATCTAAAATTTCGGGTGTTTAGACCCCAAATTAGCGGAGGAGTTTGGTAGAGCCTGCAAAGGTCAACTTTTTCAACTTCGACTTCTTGGCAGCCAGATTTTCGCCCAAAAATTGATTGAAAAGTTTTCCGCGTGTCTGAATACATTTATATAAAATTGTAAATGTTTAGACCCAAAGTTTGCTGAATGGTTTGCTAGACACCGCATATATAAAATCTTTTCTATTTTGGTCCCTTGGCAGCAAAATTTTCGGTCAAAACCGATTAAAACACTTGCCCTATGTCCTATGAAATATTTCAAATATTTAGATTAAAAATTGGCTGAGTAGTCAATTTTTTTAAACTTTGACCCCAATTTTGACCCTTAACATTTATTGTTTTGGGCTCAAATCAAATTAAAAAGTTTGATTCATCTAAACTTTCAAATGTTAAGACCCTAAATTGGCGTAGGAGTTTGGTAGAGTTTTCAAAGGCCAAGTCGTTGTACCTTGACTTCTTGACAGCCAAATATCTGGCCGAAAACCAATTAAAAAGATTTTAACAATTTTCACTAACGTTTATGTCAAATCTCGAGTCTGCAGACTTCAAATTGATAGAGTAGTTTGGTAGAGAAATTTGCACACACAGAGAGAATCTCACTTTATAGAAATATAGATATATTAATCTATTTTACAATTTGACAAAAGAATAAACAACAATTATTAAATTAAACCTTTAAATGATCAACTTTTAAGCTAACTATCTAGCTACCCCTTAACTAACAATCTGGGGGGGCGTCCTCTCTGTTTTACAGAGATACAAAATATGCGTCTTACCCCATGGCTACCAGAATGGAAAGAGGACGAGGGAAGCGAAAATGCATTATGGTTCCCTTTACCCTCTCTATCACTCCGTGCTATCCAATCATCTCCCAGCCATGCTGGGGGTGGTGGGAGTCCACGACGATCAGTGGTACTAGCAAAAAATAGTACCACATACGTGTCTAGTAGTGTTTATTACAGAGTGGAGGATGATATCGTATTCTAATTAAATTTAATTGTATACAGATATTTGCCAAGGCCGTTAAAAAAAGGATGGTGTATTTCTTTCATTAGGATTCCTTCTTTTGGATCTCTGTTCCAAAAAGCTTCGAAACTACTGAAAAGAATATCTGGAATCATGAAACTTGACATTTAACACGATACGAGCAAAAAAAATACAGGTTTAACAAATGATTCTTAATTTCAATAGAAAAAAAAATGTTATATCCTCGTAAATGGTTGCGTAAGATTTTCTTATTTAAATAACATTACTTTCAGAGCTGCAAACCTAAGGTTTTGACTTTAATAAGAGGCATATTAGGATTATATATATATATATATATATATATATATATAATGAACACGAAAGCAACATGAGATTGACATTTCGACAGAGTGCCAACATAATTGTATATTCTTTTCAAATGATGTTCTTTTCTTAACTGAAGGTCAGGTATGCCTATATATAATGCATACCTCCTTATATCAATATAAGATCGGGAAGCATACCTACGTTTCTTATATCTCTATTGGACATATCTATATGAATACACACACACACACGCACACGCACACGCACACACACGCACACACACACACACACATATATATATATATGTCGATGACTAAAATATATTTTATATTATATATATATATATATATATATATATATATATATATATATATATATATATATATTCACAACTTCGGTATGTTTGAAAACACTTGTTAAAGATTGTGTTAATCTTGCCTGGGTTCCGTTTCGATCTCAGCTTGAGTATTTTTTTATTTTACTTACAAAAAGTGAATTGTTTAGAAAAACATATTATTTACATGTACATAATCTCAGTTTTTTTTCCGTTTTTTTTTAACTCTATTTTTTTTAGAAATTTAACATTACGTTTAATACCGGGCAGCATCTGGTTCTAGTAGTCTTCATTTTTAGCTCATATTCACTTCAGACGAGTCAAATTCCAGTTGAGACGTTATGGGCTAATGCGAAATAAAATATCTCCGCAGGAATGGACTTTAAGTAGGGAGTTGAGCATTCAAATCTTTGAACAGTCGCGAAAGATGAAAGGAGGTGGGATTCTAAAACCTAACTGTTCGGGAGAAGAAACTTCCAGCGGAGAAGAATCACTGATACCTGAATATCTATACAGTGAAGGCGTGGGATTTTGCTGCTTGTGGAGTATTACTTTAAAGCACTTATAAAACAAGTAGATGAATGTAGTATTGCAGTGATGGGATAGGAGTTGGAGATTAGTTAACAGTGCGGGACTTATTAAATTGAAGATTTATTTTGCTGGTTTATGTTCAGTAAAGATAGAGGCTAGTGGTTGATGCACAGGCTCGTATTTGGCAACAATATTCTGTGCATAGGTGAATATTGGCTTTGTAGATATATAGCATACTATTAGGCGTGAGCGTTTTTCTAGCTCGGAAGAGGGAAGATATCCTTTGCAGCAGCCTTGGCAGTGTCTGCTTCTAACCAAACGTGTTATGGATATGTCTAATGTTTTTCAAAGTGAAAACCACTAAATATCTGATAGTATTTTTTCTCGCTCATGAATCTAAAAAACATAAACGTCTTATAATTTCGTAGCACAATTTTTTAGAGAAAAACACACTTTATTAGTACGAAAAGCAATTAAACGAATTAAAACTAATTAAACTCGTAATGAATTACGACGATTCGGTAATTAATTTGTTCAAAGTGACGCTCGAAACTTTCTGACCAGTAATAAAAAAAAAAAATGGGTATTAATTAATGGCTATTAAAATGCGTCCGTTTAATCTGAGAGTTTAACACTGAAAACGCTATTTAAAACTGAGGCGAGCGGACGGCGCCACTTAGAATACGCGTGGGCGCAAAGAAAAAGGTAGGATTCAATAAATGTGTTTTTCAAGAGCGTTAAACGTGCATTCCCATAACTTCACATTATAACATTGCTTAGGAACAGAAAATATATCTATATATTTTTAAAAGTGGGCAGGTGTGTGAGGACAATGCTCAACCTATATACTCAACGGATTTTGATCTACATAATTGAAATTTGGTATATATGGTATTCAGACACGTGGAAAACTTTTTAATAAGGAAAAAAAGGGTTGCTAAGAGGTAACAATTTTAAAATTGGTACTTGGCGGTTTGGTATTGTTGTGAGAATAACACTCAAGATAAGAACAGAAATGCAATAAATAAATACAAGTTTATAAAAAGTGCTAAATACAACGTACATATTTATAAAAAAAAACACTAGCAGATGTACCTGCCGTTGCCCGGTATAAAACGTAACGTTAAATTCTTTTTAAAAAATGAAAAGAAAAACGGAAAGAAACTGGGACATGTGCATACGAGTATCATGTTTGTTTTTCTCTAAACTGCTCACTTCTTATAATAAGTTAAAAAAAAAATACTCGAGCTGAGATCGAAACCAAAACCTAAAGACAATGAGCCAAGCACGATAACCATTCGGCCAGGTTGCCACGTATTTTTTTTTCTGAAATGTAATGTAACTATACTGACCCCTTGCGTATCCCTTACGCCTTTCGGTTCTTCTCTTTTTCCTTTGTTTTCTTTTTCTTTCCTTTTCTTCTTTATTTCTTCTTTCTCCTTTTTCTTCTTTTTTAGCTGTCACTTACTCTCTCTTCTAATATCTTTGTATCCTTCTTTTTTATCTTATTAAGTTGTGGCATCCCCTTTCCCCACACCTCCATCTATTTTTAAGTCTAAAATGTCATTTGGTATCACCCCTCACATTCCAAGTTACCGTTTTAACGTGTTGATATTTTAATATTTTATTTTTTATAATATATATATATATATATATATATATATATCAGTTTTTCATTTGAGAACAAAATAGCAGATACAAAGCTTATTTCCCTCACCTGATGAGAAACAGTTTATTTTTAATAAACCAATTTGCTCCGAAAAAGATTAGCATGTTTAGTGTAGCGAGTATGTAATACTTGTCTATATAAATAAAAATAATATATATATAGCCACACACACGCAATACTGTTTCGTTGTATCACAACTCATCAATGTGGCTAGAAAAGCACTTTTCCCCAACCGTGGATCGAACCCACAACCATCGAGTTGAAAGTCGATAGCTCTATACACAGGGCTACGAATCGGTGTCCGGAAATAGCACTCATCAAGTACCTATTAGAGAAGCACTTGCCCTTATAATATTCAAAGATAAGAGATAATGAATTTCACAGGGTTTAATAAGGAGAACGTATTAATTAATGTTTGATTATTTTTTCAAATAAAATATTTTGCTTTTCCTCTCTGTACTCTACTCTACTCTCTTTTTTCTCTCGCTCTCCGGTGAGCTTCACCACATCATTGAGAAAAAGACTAATTGAAGTAAAATTGCAAAATTCTCTCTGATTCTCTCTCCTCTGATCTTGAGCACGTGGTACAATGGAGAAAGAGGTAGTTGGTTAATTTTAATGCATCTAAAACCAAGCTTCTATCTTTACATCATCAACGTTCTGATCCCCATCTGGCATCAATTGAAATTAATGGCTCTCGTCTTTGGGAGGCTTCATGCTTTGACAAGCTTCTGGGCTTGACCTTTACTCCTGATCTGAAATGGAACAGATACATCAAATCTGTTGCCAAGGTATCTGGAAAAATGGTAGGATCCTTCTATCTCACTCCTAATGCAATTCTCTACCTGTATGAGAGCCAGGTACGTCTAAGGATGGAGTACTGTTGCAACATCTGGGCAAGAGCTGCTAGAAAGGACTTATCCTGCCTTGATAGAGTTCAAAATAGACTTCGTGGCCTCCTTAGGCATGTTTTAAAAGTACTTTAACGTGTGCTCTTGTGAACTCATAGCACGTGTGCCCACTCGATGTACATACCTTCGACTTACCCGATAAGCAGTAAAATCTTGCCTCTGTATTATTGGGATCCCTAGATGGCGGAAAGTCTTGTACTCTAATAATTTATTCCATTTGACTACTAGACTGTGGAATTCCCTCCCTGTTTCCTGCTTTCTTAACTGTACGAACCTGCAGAAGTTTAAATGTAATGTGAACAGATATTTCGTTGCCCAACTCCATACAATGCCCTGCTAGACATAATCACAAATAGTATCGCCTCACATCCCGAGTAGGAGTATGTCTTTTTTTTTGGGGGGGGGTGATAAAGAGTGAAATATTTCGTAGTTGCAATGTCCTACAAGTAAAACATTTTCTCATAGTCATATAGGGACAGTGTCAGAGCTGTGCCATGCCGCCTGGAATTCGATTCCTGGCAGAACCATCCATGATGAACGAGTGTGCCACATACAGTATAAAGACCGCAACCTTATATCGGTTAGAAAAGGTTCCATCTGTCTGGATCATCAGCATCTGATTTTCCCTTTTGCGAAGGGTGGTTCATTTACAATATGAATTGCGGGCTCCTCTTGGTACATGATAGCGCCGAACATGAATTTTTTTGCCATGATCATTTTGAATGTTTCTATCAAATGTTTTATAAAGCCGTATCTGAAATTGAACACTTTTGAAATATACTGGTTTAAAGATTATTTTACAAATGTATTTGACCTTGTTCACTTAAAGAACGAGTACGCTGGCCTATTAAAAATTGACTGGACAGCACGTCAACATTTCTTAGTCGATATCCCTCAGGTAATAAGCAATAAACTCACTTAACCCTACAGAAGGAGGCGGGGCAAGTTCTCCTAGGACTATCCCAGATGTATGCCTCAGCCCAACATGATAAAAAGGCACAATTTCTGCAGGACTGATTGTCCGGATCAGAATCTCGACTAGCATGTGCCCACTATAGCCATCAAACGTAACATGTTACACAAGTCGGGGGTTGGGAAGAATCACCTCGATAAAAGGAGGACTCTGGCCTTTTAAAAATTCTTAGGCAGCCCTGTCAGCATTCCCCAGTCTAGACGCCTTAGTTAGTAAACAATGATCTAATTCCACCCCAAAGAAGGAAAGCAAAGCTTGGAAAGAGTCGATCTCCTAGGACTATCTCGATAGATAACGCTCTGTGCGTAAGCGAAGTTAGTCCTTCGGTATGTCCCGTGAAACTTGCAGGAGAGTGCTGGTGAACGATATCAGGTCTTACCCATACAGAATACAGACGCTGCAGACCCTTACAGCGTCAGACAAGGAGTAGAGTAGGGCTATGGCAGTCAAGATGCTCGAGAAGATCTTGGAGACACCAAGTTTCCTTAACCTCCTTTGGACCTCAAATGAAGCCCACTTCCATCTTGATGGAAAGGCGAACTCCAAGACAAATGTCTTCTGGGGGTTTTCCAGACCCAATGAAGTAGCCACCAAGCCCTTGCACTCTCCCAAGTCCACGGTGTGGGCTGCAAACTCGCCCAGAGGCATCATCGGGCCAATCTTCATCGAAGAATCTGGCGCAGCAGTGATAGTCACCAAGGAGCGGTATGTGGACGTCCTCAAAACCTTCAAGAGTGAGCTCCAGACCATCTACCCGTCGCTCATGAGCAAGTTCTGGTGCCAGCAGGACGGAGCAAGTTCTCACGCCTCAAACCTGTCCCGAGATTGACTGAAAGAGAACTTCGGAGGCCGAGTGATCAGTCTCAAGACTGATTTTGAGTGGGCACCCCACAGCCCGGACCTAAGCCCCCCATATTTTTTCTTTGGGGCTATCTTAAGGACAGAGTCTACGCAGGGAAACCCAGAACCATCACGGAACTCAAGGAAGCCATCAGGGAGGAGATGAGAGCCATTACCAATTCGGTCTGTAAGAACGCCATGGACAACTTCGTGCTGCGCCTCAAGAAATGCATGGAGCTAAATGGAGGCCATCTAGAACATATGCTGTAGAACGGAGAAAAAAAAGGCCAAAGACCCTAGTGTTTCGATGTGATGTTTTGAATATAATAAGCTAGTTATGACCAAAGTTTCATTTCATTCGGACAAAACACTAAGCAACGGGGCCCAATTAGAGTTGGGCCCGTTTTTGGGGGTCACCCTGTATATTTATGTCAGGTCATGCCATATGCTACTGGTACCATGTAACCCAATACTACCTGCCTCATGGTCGGGTCACCGGCGACTAAACTGGTCTTCCCACCAGATTTGTTTGGTGAGGAGGATGGCTAGTCTCCCTGAACGATTAAAAACAAGACCTTCCAAAGGGCGAATGAACCCTTTTTCGGGGCTAACGACCAACTAGCACCGTTTGTGTTTGTGTGTATGTATGTGTGTGTTGGGGTGAAGAGGGCTCCCATAAGCCGTGGTGAAGGCAACCTTTCTAGTAGAGGCAAATCTCTGATTTAAAAAACTATAAAGCGGGAGAGCAGTACCTGCTTTAAGCTGGCCTGCAGTTTAACTTGTTGCTGACTATCTTGCTCTTGCTTGTTGCTGGATCTCAACATTTTGAACCAAGATAGAGACATAGCTATCGTACAAAGCTAAGATTCATTTACATGTAACATCATTTGTGTATAGATACTTCCTCAGGCATTTGCCTATTAAAATGGTCCTGTGGCAATGGAAGTCATTTTGGGACTCATGGACCTTAAGTGTCTGAAGGAGTGGCACTCGTCTGACAAGACGTTGCAATCATCATATATATATATATGCTTAGTTATATTTTGGGAGAAAAATAGGATTCCAGAGTGCTCTATTATGAGGAAAAACTTCTCAAAATAAGAGTGTATTATTTATATTTCATATTTATATTTTCAGAAAGTTTACATGATTATTATTAGTCATCGGTACCGTCGGTTTCCAACCTGATAATAAGGGATCGTTTTTGATACTCATATCATGTATAATATATGTATACATATGGCGCTCTTTTTATAAACAGTTGAAATTAGTAATTAAAACAAACGATTAAAAAGATTGGGCTGTGTTTTTTTATAGACAACAGGCATAACACACATAATAATACGGTTTAATATTTACCTGAGAATCAAGGGAAACGGCATTTTGGATGCTGTTTTTAATTTTTATATTTAACTTACTTTGCAAACTTACTTTTACTTTATCAAAATATCTAGCTAGAGGTAAATGGGCGACCCAACAGGTCACATTCTTATCATACATAAAGACACACACACACACACACACACACACACACATATATATATATATATATATATATATAGAGAGAGAGAGAGAGAGAGAGAAAGAGAGAGATAATAGATAAATGTTTTCGAAAATTTATTCAAATTTTCTAAATCAAAACATTATATAAATTGTATAAAAAACTTTTTTAATTATCCGACAAGGAGTACAAATAAACTTGAAAGGCCTTATTCCGCGGATTTTCGAAGATGCAATGCTTCTCATCAGAGGAAAGAGGTTCACAAAATATACAATAAAATTTTCAGTTAATACATTGAAAGAAACTACAAATATTAATTTAATAATATGTGTGTGTGTGTGTGTGTGTGTGTGTGTGTGTGTGTGTGTGTGTGTGTGTGTGTGTGTGTGTGTTGGAGTTAGGACGATAAATCGGAATCAGGAATTGAGAAAATAGGAACTTTTTAAGTTGTCGGAATCGGATAAAATCGTGCCTACTTAAAACGATTTTTGTAATTGTTTATAATTTGGTTAGTTTTTGTTTAAAACTTAATTTTCCATTGCTGTTACTAAAGATAAAATGATAAATGTGCATTGGTTTTAAGCTATAAACAAAATAAAAATGTATAGATCAAATGAATCTTTTATGTTTACGAAAATATATCACATGGATTTTTATGGTAACTTAAACAAAAAACTCTTTGTTTGGGGTTGAGCGTTGATAATATCACATACCTCGAAGCTACAAACTCGTCAAACAACAATGCGTTGCTAACAACCCAGCTGTCGTCGATCGTCACGAATTGCGACGACCAATGCCTTTGATTCGCTGTCAACTGTTCAACATCAACAGGTGCTGTTGTGGTCAGGCAGTTTATGTGTGCAAGCTCTACAGTCTATCGTGTAGGAAAAGCGACAGTTGACTACTTAGACACAGCGCTCTCAACGATATCGCTCAATAGGCCCTAGATGTCGTCAGCTATTTGTCGATTCTTGAGTTGGTCGATAATAACGGGGGAGATTTAAACAACCCGGCGGTCTGACGATACTTTTTTTTTACATAAATGTCGAGTTTTTTATATGGGGTGTGAATTGAGTCGACAAGTTTGCACCCTGGCCGATAGCGGAATAGCTGACACACCTTTGTCATGTGGGGGCGTCAGTTGCACGACACAAGGGATCGAATTAGGATAAATATTCTTTCTTCAACCGATAGCCGCTGAAACGAGTGGAGCAATTGATCATGTTAGGTGAAACATCTTCTGATTCGTATGTTTATCAATGGCGTAAGCTGATTTTTCTTTCTATCACCATTATTTTTTTTTTGAACGCTTCGAGTCTGCTCTCGGCCTGTTTAGTCAATAGAACATCCGAAAAATCATTTTAATGAAAAAATATCGGAGTCTAGTCTTGTTCACATGTATTTTTTTTTCGTACTATTTTTCTCTTCGTTATTTCATCTGCGTGGTTATACACTCGCAGTGTTTTTGTTTGTTTGTTTGTTTGTTTGTTTGTTTGTTTGTTTGTTTGTTTGTTTGTTTGTTTGTCTTTATGCCTTACGGGTGACTTATTAGTATAAGGTGAGATGTCGTCAGAGTAGATAATCTTCTGGCATCGTTTATTACAAAAGATTTCCGTCTGTGCAACACGTTATCTCCGGACTGCTTCCTTCCAGATTTAAACATACGCAGCTTCAAAACCAGCTTGATATGAAGTAACCAAACTTAGTTCATACCATTAATTTTTCCTCTTTTTTTCGGATAGCAATCATTTAAGTTTCATTAAATCTTAATCTTGAGTAGCTCTTGGTCCTGATTAGTAATAACCCAAAAGTTAAAAAAAAAAAAAAGCAATAAGGCATGAAATTTATTTGGACGTATGTCAACGACTGATTTTCATAAATAAATACTCGTACGATAGGCTGAGATACATGGAAGTTAATACAGGGTGGTCAACTTAAAAGTAGCCCTGAAAATTTAGTAGAGAGGAAAAATATTCTTTTATTGTTTAAATTACCTATATTCTTATAAAAGATCCTCGAAGTGAACCCCGTTGACATCTATAAATTTCTGGGCACGTTTGACAAGGTTTGCAGATATTTCCTGTAAATCTTCTCTGGTGATTCTCCTGATAGTGTTGGTAATGTTCTCCTTTAGAGTGTGTCGATTGTGAGTATTATTTGCATAAAGTTTTTTGTTTTAAAATCCCCAAAGATAACAAATCACATGATGACAAATCCTGGGAACGTTTTGCTGGTGCTTTTATCTCTAGACATTTTTTCCAGGGATGTCTGTTGCGTTTCCTTAATTGATCCAGTGCGCGAATAGGCTTCCGCATTCCGCAATCTCTATTCTCTGCTGTAGCGAAAACACCACACTTAAAATTTTTTAAATGTTGATTTTAAGAAATTAGGGAGCTTAATCTGAAAAAAATTGATTAGAGAAAGATTAGAGAGATCGCGCTACTTTTAAGTTTGCCACGCTGTATTTAGTGAGTTGGGTACGAATATATGTCAGCAGTTCTTATTATTGGAAAAAGAATCTGTGTTAGAAATATCTCACAAGTCACAATCAAGCGAAATGAATATTTGTATATTAATGTAAATCACAAGTCATAACAGCACAATAAAACCTTACCTCATGTCGAATGTTAACTCTGTTGACCGAGACATTTTATTCACTATTATTTCCATGGCGGATGCTTTCTCGTCCAAAATTAAGTGTCATTGCAATCAAAGAAATACAGCACGTTTTCAAATTTGAAGAACGGGCCATTTATTTAAATGCTGACGTTGCCTATTCTTCTGCTAGCAGTGGGGGAAGTTCCAGGCAAAAAATATCAATTCATCGTCGATCTTAACTAAATCTTTGCACATGCTGTTCGCTTAAAAGCGTCCACGAATTAGCCTACCATTCCCATTCGTTTCCCTTAGTCATATGACGTCACGTTCTCTTATGGATACATATTTTATCGAGGCATTTAAGAGCATACTTGCTGATCAGATGACCCTGTGCGCGTGTTATTGTTGCATAAACAAAGCCACTTCCCCTCCTCCCTTGAGGCTTGCATTCATGAATATCTACGAGCTTAGAACTAATTTATATGATGTTGAATCATTTTTCCTAACAAACTCTTGGCACTAAGTGAAATTAACCTACACTCCTCCATCTCCTCGAACTACTTATAGTATATAAAAGCTAGAAGTAATTGTAAGAAAGAAATAGCGAGAGGCAAGAGCGAATTTACCGAAACTACTAGAAAACGCATTGAAGCACAGAAATTAGGAACGTGATTTCTGGAAACTGTACAACTGTGCAGTAAATAATGGGCAATCAACACTATCCAACAATCATAAGGTTGTTTGTATGGCAACCGAGAAGGCTAACATGTTTGCCAGTCGGTTGCCTCAAACTCTACATTGGACCCAGCAAACCACTTCCTCCCTGATTTTCCTTTGCGAACATAAACCACACTAGATTATCTGAAATCACCCCTTCTCAAGTACATGATATCATAAAAAATCTAGACACCTCAAAAGCATGTGGACCTGATCTCATCCCGACTGTACTATTTAAAAAAAATGCTCGCTGAGGTTGCTCTAGTTCTCTCCAAACTTTTCAACACATGCCTCAACTAATTTTGCTTTTCTGAATGCTGGAAAACTGCTTCCGTGGTACCAGCTTAAAAGAATTCTAACAAAACAAGCGACCCATTAAATTATCGCTCTATTAATCCCCTCCCTCTTTTCGCCAAAATATTTGAGTCCATAATTAATCAAGGTCTAGTCCACCGTCTTACAGTTGCTAAACTTCTGTCCGACCAAAAAATATGAATTTAGGCAAGCCCGTTCTACTGCAAATACCTTGCTGTAATCTCTGACCGTATATACTATGCACTGGATAAAGCAGGCAAAACTGTGTAGCCCCAGATATATCTAAGGCTTTTGATAGAATATGGCACGATGGTCTCCTCAGGAAAATCAGGTCATATGGTATTACTGGACAAATACTTAACATAATTCAATTCGTCTTAAATAAAAGAAGAATCCAGATTTTCCTCGATGGTTGTACGTCAAAGCAATATGATGTAGGTGTACTTCAAGGGCTAATCCTTGGACTTTTATTATTCCTGATATTCATAAACGACCTCCCAGATAAAATTGTTTCTGAAATGAGTATATTTGCTGATGATCACGCTCTGAAATGCCTACATACCTATATATGACCACGCTCTATATTAGGTACATTGATGAAGCGATACATACCGGAAAATCTACTATAATAGTTTTTTACCTCGAACTCTTGGACTTGTAACGCGCACATAATCTTGATGCTACCCTCCCTGCCACATAGTCTCTTGTAGACATGGTCCCAAATAGTAGATCCTTACGTTCCAAGTTGCAATATACCTTGTTTAGGATGTTAGAGTAAAACAATATAGTAGCAATGTTCTCGAAGTCGAACCTTTTCTCGTCGTTGTAGAGAGGGTGTCATTGTGGTAATGTCAAAGTTATGCCATGCCGTCTGGAACTTTGATTCCCGACAGGACCAATTATAGTAAACGAATTTGGCACCATACGGTATAGAGCCGCAACCCTATGCACGGTAGCATTGAACATGAACGATAGCGTGTGTGATATTTTCTGTGTCACGCTTACATCCGGGTCGTTTAATTGTTATATATTTTCATTTCTTGTAATAAATAATTTTACCGAGAATTCTTCATAAGTTTTGGTATCGGTTTCGGCTATAGCTGATGGCACTAATGTCATCTATTTTTTATGAATAATTTTACCAAGAATTCTTCATAAGTTTTGGTATCGGTTTCGAATATAGCTAATAGCACTCCAATAATCTATTTTTTAGAAATATTTTTATCAAGAATTCTTCATAAGTTTTAGTTTCGGTTTCGATTTTAGCTGATGGCACATTAGTAATCTATTTTTTTATGAATAATTTTACCAAGAATTCTTCATAAGTTTTGGTTTCGGTTTCGAATATAGCTTATGGCACTCCAATAATCTATTTTTGAGAAATATTTTATCAAGAATTCTTCATAAGTTTTGGTTTCGGTTTCGAATATAGCTAATGGCACTCCAATAATCTATTTTTTAGAAATATTTTTATCAAGAATTCTTCATAAGTTTTGGTTTCGGTTTCGATTTTAACTGATGAGACATTAGTAATTTATTTTTTTTTAATAAGTTTATCAAGAATTCTTCATAAGTTTTGGTTTCAGTTTTGATTATAGCTGGAGGAACTAAAGTTATATATATATATGTGTGTGTGTGTGTGTGTGTGTGTGTGTGTGTGTGTGTGTGTGTGTGTGTGTGTGTGTGTGTGTGTGTGTGTGTGTGTGTGTGTGTGTGTGTGTTTTGGGACTCGGTTTCGATTCAAGCTGATGAACCTAAGTCATATAGGTATAGTTTTTTCATTTTTGAAATTGCAACTTTATAATATATAAAAACCGATAGAACATTAACTTTATAATAATATATACGAAATCTGCAAGAATTAAAATATCATATTTAAGCGTATTTTATGAACTGGCTACGTCTGGCGTCCTTGCTAGCTAACAAAATAGCTACAATAATATCAGAGCGTTTCTATTTACACTGAACATCTACAGAATGCCAACATCAATATATTACATATGAATCAGCCCCCTGTGGAATTTCCACAGGTCTCGCTAGTCGAACATGAATTCGTGTTGACCACTTTAAATGTTTACATAAAGTAGTTTTATAATGCTCCATCTTGTGTTGAGCACGTTTGAAAAATATTTATTTTGTTCACTTAATATACGTGTGTGTGCGCTCAACTCCCCACATTCTGTAGACATGACCTCAAATATTGGCCACTTTCGTCGAAATGGCAATACACTTTGTTAAAGGTGAAAAAGAGTTTTAAAAATGTAAATTAGTTAGTCATTAAGCAAAGTGAAATTAATCAGCTTAAATGCTATTCAGGTCTGACTATAAAGTGTTTATGGTATTCCTTCCTTTTTGACCAGTACTTGTATGACCCGAGACTTTCCGATACCACATCGTATATAAATAGAATCAAATATAATTCGTCAGATTCCGTTTAATTATAAAGTCAGTTAGATTAAACCAGCGTGTTTTGAAAGTGTCGTTTCATATGATTTGATGCCGACCATTATAAATCTAATAAATGAAAAAGAATGTCGATATTTCTGACAATTTTTAGTCTATATTGGTTGGTTTAGGTCAGAGGTTGTCATTTGAAATAAGTAATTGTTTAATTGAACGTCGTCTTTTCTACTTTGATCGACGCCATTGTCTCTTTATCATATTTCGTCGATCAAAAATCTTAACCATTGCCCGCATCAAAATTTGTTGATGACTTGTCTGGTCATTGGCTGCTTAGAATCGCATCACTTGGCTAGTTTTTGTCCCTATCCGCCCGAGATCACAAGCCTCCAGACAATAATAGACAACAAAGGAATGATGAATTCGTTCATAACATAAAAAGGGAGTAAAGAGTAATTTTAAACTCAGCCAAAACAAACAAGAAAAACATTTCAAAATGGCGGCCATCAATGACCTTCACATCTAATGAGTCCCCACGACGTAAATACCCTCGACAAACCCGACAAGCAGCTAAATTCCACCCCTTCACAGTAGAGATCCCTAGATGCAAGAGAGCCTTTTACTCCAGTAGTTTCTTCCCTAGAGCCGCTAGACTCTGGAATTCCATTCCAGGTCCCTGCTTCCCCAACTTTACTGACATGCAGAAGTTCAAGTGTAACGTGAACCGATATCTTGCTGCCCAAATCCCTACATGGTGTCCCAGTAGTTGCTGCTCCTGATAGTAGCCCCCTACACCAAAGTGGCAATGTGCCTTGTTTGGGGTGAAAATGTAATAAAAAAAAAACTGGCTCTACATTTTATAGAATAAGAATATAACGACCGAGAATTGCCACTTCCGGATAAGAATGTGTTCTGCACTCAGCGGTGAAATGTAAAAATTAGTCCCCGTTTTATTACGTTCTCTCCAATGATTTGTTAATTATTCTTATGTTTAGGAAAAAAACACATGTTTTGTTAATTAAATTGTTAGATGAAAGTGTTTATTATGCCATGGCCGCAAGATGTTTCTCTCTTAATCCCCTTTCTGCAACCCTTCTTGACTTGTTAATGTAATGAAGTTCCTATGTAACTTAACTTGTAATCTTCCTAATTTGTTTTATTGTTTGCTCCTCTTAATCGGGTAGAGCCTTTTTTATCTAGATAGGTTTGCTTTACTATTAAAAATGTATTTTTATGTGGTGTGTACAAGACGTCTGATTTTTTTTGTCCGCCTGAATTGACATGAAAACGGTTTATTTCTCAACCTGGAATGTAACAGTTGTAATTAGCCTCATTGATTAACACGTATCGAATTGAGTTAATTATAGCACGTGTGCCGGGGTTTGGATCATGAGGTCAGTTTGAATTGTTCATATATATATATATATATATATATATATATATATATATATATATATATATATATATATATATATATAGACTGGCTCACTTAAAAGAAGCCCGATCTATCTAATCTTTCTCTTAACGACCAACTGACACCACAAGACAAAATTCAATTCTATTTACAACAAGATGGCGCTACATGCCACACGTCTCACAGATCACTGACACGAGTTCCTCGCATGTTTACGGAAGAGAGAACAATAACCAAAGGGTTATGGCCACCACATTTGCCGGACTTGTCATTGTGTGGTTTTTATCTTTGGGGGACTTTAAAACAAATTTATGCAAATAATCCTTACGATCTAGACCAACTAAAGGAGAACATTACCAACGTTATCTGGAGAATCACCAGAGAAGATCTACATGCAGTATCTGCAAACGTTGTTAAACGTGTCCAGAAATGCATAGATGTCAACGGGGAACACTTCCAGCATCTTTTATAACACTATAGGTAATTTAAACAATAAAAGAATGTTCCGCCTCTTTACCTCTCTTTTCTGGATTATTTTTAAGTGGGCCATCCTGTATAAAGAAGTCACTACTTATCAAGGCCTGAAGGCCACTCAAAAATAAAAGTTAATGAGTGTAGGCTCCCGTCCTCATGTAAAGAATTGCTTTCTTAATAATAACGTTATTATTGCGAAATCAATTCTAAACTTGGGGATTAGAGTTGGAGGTAAAATATTTTATTTAAGTATTAGGTAAAACGAAAACATTCCAAAAATTTGTATTAAAAAATATCTTTAAATTTATTTCAATTCTTCTATAAATTATTTTTCTTTTGTGTGCATTGATATTCATATTAAAAACCTTCTTTTCTATTTATTTAAAAAGAAAATACAATTTTCTTATATATGGATTGGGGAATTGCATTCACTAGCAAAAGATCTAGCCAATTTGCGTATTCTTTTAAACATTCATTTTAATTAATTCCCTATTAGTTGCTTCGGTTTTCTAATGGGATAATCATCTTCAGTTAACTATTACGTGTAATTATATCCATGGAGATATTCTACTTGATTTATACTTGCATATTTGCGTAAAAAGTTTATAGTAAACGAAAAATTGTTTCCATATATATTTATGTATACGTATATATTTTTGTTTAACAAATTTTGCTTACCAAACTCCTCCTATAGTTTTTGGTCTACAGACATGAAACTTCATATATAAAGTATTTGAATCCATGCAAAACTTTATATTTGGGTTTTAGCCCGGAGAAATCGGTGCAAAAGTGTGAAAATTAAAAAATAAAAAAATGTCAGGTGAAGGTCGAACGCCGGCATTACGAATGAATAACGTAGTAGCTATTGGGTCATGTTTTAATTTTTTGCCTTGCACTGAACATGTTTTCATAGCCCAGTCATTGACGGCAGAGGCAAATTAAATCGTGTACTGAACGTTTTGGTTTCGATTCTCGGTGGTGGCGCATGAGTCTTTTTTTATATACTTTTTAAATCATTACTATATATTGCATCCAATCTATCTATCTATCTATCTATCTATTTATATATCTATAAAAGTGAAAATGTCTGTCTGTCTTTTCTCTATGGTAGTTAAGGAAGACTATTATACAAAAAGGCATTACTTCACATATTCACACTTTTTAATATATACATATGCACATAACCTTATGAACAGTACATAGGGCCCCGAGAAAAGCCGGGCGGAACTGCTAGTTTATAATAATAGAAACCACTTTTCAAAATTTCTTGGGCGTTCTTAGGTGTTTCGTATGTGTAAAATACATCCTGCTTTATGACGGCTCATGGTTATTATTCGAAATATCGGTTATAATGTGAATTAATTCAATTTTACCAACTTTTATAATCATATCGAGTAGAGTGAACATTGAACATTACTTTCGGCAACATTGTAATTGTTGTTTTTGTCATTTAGTCCTCACATTCCATGAGCGATTTTTTTGAAAAATGGGGAATAATCACTGTTTTCTATGTCGCCTATTTTTTCGAGTTAGGGTTATGTGAAGATTTTCAATCATCTCATAGTATTCATCATCATTTAACGCCAATCTATTCATCTTCTGAACTGTTATCCTCGAATGTTTTCTTAGCCTTGATAAATGATGGATGCGAATGAATAAGATTGCGTGATGAAACAACTGTTCTTGGAGTTAATTAACTTTGGTTTCCGTTGTTTGATGTTTTCGCTTTAATTTTAAGTACAGGGAGGAACGATAAAATTGCCACGTTAGAAAAGACGATATGATTCCATTTCTGTTTGATGAAATTATTATTAACAAACACTACTACAGTTTGATTAAGTAAATATATTAAGTAAAGTATATATATATATATATATATATATATATATATATATATATGTAATTATTGTTTTACTATATTAATTAAATACCTACAGACACTAGTGTTTCATTCTTCCGGGAATCTTCAGTGCATGGTGTCACGATTAATACCAGTCGAACTATTTGAACCCCGCAATACGAGACATCTCTGGCTCGATTAGCGAAGATCTAATCCATTCGGCTACAATTAACCGCGTGAAATAACGTTGAATTTAAACATTTTTAATTTTAAATGTTCATTTACGTCAGTCAGACAGTGATCTAATCGTTATACGATGATCTATGCATGAGCTAAATTGACCGACTTTAATTCAACTGAAAGTGCTCAACGATAAGAAACGAATTTCTTAAAGGGGTTCTCATAATTATTTTTTTACTATAATCATCTGCCAGACAGTGATCTAATCGTTATACGATGATCATCAGCCAGACAGTGATCTAATCGTTATACGATGATCTATGCATATATATATATATATATATATATATATATATATATATATGAATGAATGAAAAATGAATGCGAAAAATATATAAATGTTTATATCTTTTCTTTATTTATTTCCTATGTGTTGACGTGTAGGAATAGAAAAAGCCTTTTGAAAAAAAATCAAAATTGTTTCTTTCAAAACCACATAATCTTCGACCGATCCTTCAGTCTTCCTCAGTGTGAATGATGGAAACATGAGTGTAGGGCTGACAGGGTTAGCAGCAGGAGGGACACGGGTATAGCCAATAAGGGTAAGATCTATTTGAATATGACCCTTCCAACATTTTTTTACTTGGAATGGTCAGCAACTTGTGTGGCCTCTATTCAAAACCAACTCTTTTATAAAACTTTGAATTGGACACCCACGCATCCCACGAATACACTCGCATATGTGAACATACAGGTATATACACTCGCGTACTACCAAATATGCTTCTACACGTACCCATACACACACAGGATACGCACAAACCCGTTTATAGACTACGTACATATACACCTGGAGACTAATTATATATATATATATATATATATATAAATAAATATATATAGTAGTAGTAGTAGTATATATAAATATATAGTAGTAGTAGTAGTAGTAGTAGTAGTAGTAGTAGTAGTAGTAAGGTACATACCCCTAGCGCCACCTTTCATCGCCACGAAATTAAGGTAATTTTTAACATTAATGAAGCTTAATGTTTAGTACAGACGATTAGTAAGTCAGGATCTCACACACCAGGCCAGTTGACTAACTTTCTTGATTTTCCAGGCGGTGCTGAACTCTAAGAATTTTATTTCTTAAAGAGCCGACAAAAATTATAAATAATATATTTTTATACTTCAGACACTGGTGTTTTATGCTTACGCAATCATCAGTGCGGAAGATGACCATAAACGCTGGTCAACGGATTCGATTTTCACAACGAAGCCACCTTTGGCTCCAATAGCAGGAATATACCCCTGAACCAATATTTATCGCCACGGAATTAAATGAAATTTGGACATTGTCTACAAGACAACTGCCTATGTTTGTCCGACTGATTTGACGTAAAAGCGATTTATTTTTTTATTTGTAGTGTAACAGTTGAAATTCGCCGCATTAATTAGAACGTCCCAAAGTGAGCTAAATATAATTCGAGTTCCATAGTTCGAATCGTGAAGTCAGTTTGAACAGTTCTTTTACCAGGAAGAAACCACTTATCAAGGCCTGGTGGCTACTTGAGGATAAGAGTTAATGAGTGTACACTGAGACAACAATGTAATGATTGTCAGTGGGGGAATTGATTATTTAAGGGGCGGTCCAACAAGAATGTGTTTGCATTAGACTTGAAAACGACCAAAGCAGGCCTGCAGTACAGAGTTCTACAGATAGGCAGTTCTAGCAAAGAGACTTTGTTCACGGGATTTGCGTTTAAATTTAGGCACAGATAAAAGGGGGGTTGTTGATAGTCGCTGTTACTAGACGTGGGCTTGTTGTTAAAGTTTTGTAGGGAGATATAGATTGAAGCACAGACGAGCACTTGGCATCAAAATAGTGACAGAGCAAAGACAGGCTCGCAACTGCTCTTCTGTGGGGAAAGAGGTTACAGGGAGGAGAAAGCGGCATCACCTACTATGTTATGAACTTTGGCAAGGCATGATATAGTGCTCTGAGCAGCTTCTCACATGATGTAGCAAGAATATTCCATTTTATGATGTATCTGGCTCTTTTTCAGGGAAAAGAATTGCATTAGGAATAAGGTAACTTTTGCAGCCGGAGAATGATGCAACCATTTTTCTAGCGACTTTGGAAATAGATTTGATGGCAGTCTTCAATTTCAGGTCAGGACTAAAAGTCAGTTCAAGAAACTTGTCGGAGCGAGGTACTTCTTCGAAACGAGAGTGATTCATATCAATTAGACCAGGTGAAAATATGAGCGTTCCTAGTGAAAAGATGGAAGCTTGGTTTTAGATACATTAAAAGTAACCAGCCACTTTTTGAACCATTGCCCAACATGCTCGGACTAGAGAGACTCAAAAATATCTTAGTCGTTACTGGCCTTTAAAATTTTGCCAGAAATGGTAGTGTCAGTTAAGTAAGCCAAATGATCTGAGAATGTGCTTTAGGAGATTATTAGTCAGAGGGTGCAAGGTTAGAAGAGTAGGGAGGATGGGGAAGAATTTCATAACCACACGTCCGTGCTTCTTATCTGGCGACATGCGAGATGTGGACCGGAGCGTTGTCCTGCAGGAGGAGGGTACATTTGCTGATCTTGCCCCGCCTCTTGATTTTGATAGCTTCCCTTAATTTCCTCAAAAGTGAAGCATAATAGGCTCCTGTAATTGTGGTACCCTTTGCCAGAAAATCTGTCATCACTACTTCGTCCTGGTCCCAGAAGACTGTGAGCATGACCTTGCCAGCGGAGGGCCGCACCCTTGCCTTCTTTGGAGGTGGTGAGTCCAAGTGCTTCCACTGCATTGACTGGGCTTTGGTCTCAGGATCATAGTTATCGACCCAGGTTTAATCCTGTGTAATCAATCTTTTGAAAAACTTTGACTCATCTTCTTGGCACATCTCCAAATTCATCTTCGAGCACTCAACGCGTTCTCGCTTCTGGAATGGTGTGAGCAACCTGGGAATCCATCTGGCAGACACGTTATGCATATGCAAATGGTCATGAATGATAGTTTCCACAGACCCGGTACTAATCTTGACATCTTGGGCTATTTGCCGAATAGTAATGCGCCGATCTTCCAAAATGGCAGCCGCAACTTGACGGACAGATGTCTCATCAATGGCAGAAGGGGGGGATCAGGTCTAGGAGTTGTTTCCACATACTTCCGGCAATGTTTGAATTCACGATGCCAGCGTTTTACAAGGTCATGTGATGAGGCATTATCACCATAAGTTTCTTTCATTTCATCAAAAGTCTCCTGTGGTGTGCGTCCTTTCAAATACAAAAACCGGATCACTGCTCGACATTCAACAGGCTCCATTTCACACCTGACTCAGTTCAAACACCTGTAAAATAGAAACCACAATTAGTTCAGAGCTGTAATTTGCCACATAACCCGTAGAGATATAAATCATTGCACATGCAAAATTTCAGCCAGATCAGACAACTGGAAGTTGGTCAGGGGCATTACTTATTGCACGCTCCTCGTATCCAATGCCTCTTATATGCCAAGAACTATTGCACTAGAAAGGAAATAATTGTCGATAGATTCACTGATCCGAAGTGAAATTACAGTCAGAACATCAGCTGTGATCTTGCAGGACGTAAATCATATTGCTTGTTACAGCTGAGTTGCTTGACAACTTCTCTATTTATCACAGATTCAAGCAACCATGGCACACAGAAGACTAATTGGTTTGTAATGAGATGGAGAAAACAAATCTCCAGTATTTTTAAATAGTGGACAAACTAATAAGGTTTCTCTAGGTGTTGAGAAGCATTTCTCTTTAAGACATCGATTGAATAGCTTCGCATAAATTAGCGCCAGTTTTGGTTGCAGCTTTTTGATTATTATAACTGAAATATTGTCAGGCTCAATTGCTTTGTTGGTATCAAGGTTCTTTATACGTTTGGCAACATCACGGACAGATACGTAAAAGCTGTAAATATTATGTTCGGTCTTGGGAGGAAATTCGATCAATTAAGCTAAGACAAGAAGCTGTTTCTGTCAACTGAGAAAATCTTTTTAGACTGATACAGTAGATTTATTGTCGCAACTAATGATAATTTGGGTTACTTAAATTGAATAAAATAAAATACTATTTCTATTATTCTCATCATATATAGTCATTATTCAAGAACAACTGATTGAACACGACAAATTATTCCTTTTTCCGATTGTTCTGGATATCTTTCGGCGAATGGAAAAGATATTCAGAAAAATCGGAAAAAAGAATATATATATATATATATATATATATATATATATATATATATATATATATATATTACCTAAATTGAATAATATATATAACAAACTTTATAAATATAGATGTATACATGCCTAACTTTTATATAAATAGATTGATTATTCTTCATTCTGGGCTTCTTTCGTCATCAGCCAGACATTGTAATCGATATTTGTTTCTTGAATCAACTAATGCTGATTGATTATATGGAACTATGTACTCTGAAGCAAAGATGTTGATTAAGATAAAACAAGAAAACGGCCAACCCATCAGTGGTTGACGACATCCAGACTCAAAGGAGAGTCTGTAGGATTTATATTGGCAGAAAAAGATCAAAGTTTCAAGCCAAAAACTTTCAAGTTCAAATCTGCTGTTTCTTTCCCTTCTTGTTATCTTCCTTGTTTTCTTCTTCTGTCTTCATTTTTTACACAGGAATCACCACTTATCAAGGCCAAGAGGCCACTCGAGGATAAGCGTTAATGTGTATACATAAGTCCATGTAGTTATAGCGTAGTAAACATAAGTAGTGGATTTTTTTCTAAATTGGATTACTTAGGGGACGGTTCATCAAGAACTTGTTTGCATTGAACTTGAAGACAATCAGATTGTAGTCAGCTGGAAAGCAGGCTATCGAGTTCCACAGGCGTGCAGTTACAAGAAGGAAGCTTTGTTCGTTGAATCTACATTTAGGTTTAGGCACAAAGTGTGGAAAATTATTGATAGACGCGTGTTTTTTCGTAAAAGTTTGGCGAGGGGGGGACATAGATTGGAGCTCAGCTGAGCATTTGCCATGAAAAGAACGATAATACAGAGACAGGTTCGTAACATCTCTTTTGCGGGAAAGAGGTTGCATGGAAGAGAAAAGGGCATCCGCTACTAAGCTACGAAGTCTATTTTGAACGATGTCAAGGCAGAATAAGCTGCTTCTAGCAGATCCTGCCCAGATGTGGCAACAGTACTCCATAGTTTGCCGAACCTTGCTTTTATATAGGTAAAGAATTGCATCAGGAATGAGATATCTACTGCAGTGGTAGAAGGATCCCACTATTTTTCCAGCAACCTTGACAACGGATTTGATATACGTGTTCCATTTCAGGTCAGGAGTAAAGGTCAAGCCCAGAAGTTTGTGAAAATATGGAGCCTCCCCAAGATGAGAACCATTCATTTTAACCGATCAAAGGCCGTTGATATGTCAAGAGCAATTGCCGGAGAGAAGAACCTCCGTCGAGATATTCGCTAATCCTATGATTTATAACTGCAAGCACGTCTTCTGTAGATCTAGCAGGACGGAAACCATATTGCACGTCACTAAGAAGGTTGTTTTTGCTGGGGTGGTTGACTACTTCTTTATCTAACACAGATTCCAGCAGGTTACTCATGATGCACAGAAGACTTATTGGTCTGTACTGGGAGGGAGATGACCGATCACCTGAATTCTTAAATGCACGGCATACTGATGAGATTTTCCACGGTTGTGGGACGCATTTGTCCTGAAGACAGCGCTTAAATAACTTTGTAAGTATGGGCGCTAGTTCTGATTGAAGCTTTTTGAGTACTATAATTGGAATGCCGTGAGGGCCAGTTCCTTTACTGGAATCAAGGTTTTTGATTAGTTT